>NC_083478.1:9792500-10125000 GCF_030014155.1 Tachysurus vachellii | reverse complement strand
CTAGTCAAGCTTAACCCCAAATCACTATTAACAATGTTAAAATGATTGAGCAACTGTACAGATTTGTGTCACATCCCCTGAATAAGATATTTGACTACTACAATTGTTACAAAAAACACCAACACTTTAATTCATGAGTAGTTTTATACATGAAAAAAAAAATGGTAGCATTCAGAGGAAAATAACGTGGAAAATTCTTCATCATACTGATTGTTCAGGGCATAGTTTTGCTTTACAGCTGACTTCTTGAATGTTTGCAGTGTTGTAAGATATGGCAGGTGATCAGGACGCATAAAGAACACAACTGGATCCATTTTCACCAATGCGATACGACACTTCATTGGGGTCCACCCACAGTGTTAGCTCACATGGAAGCAGGGAAAAGATTTTCTCCTGTGTAATGCCAACGGCCCAGGCAGCTTTGCCTATCAAAGGGTCCATTTTGTGGTTGATGCGCAAGCATCTGTAGCCTGACCCTCTGCAAGGATCTTGGGGAAACCAGTGTTGCTCGTAGTACTCTGAAAGAAAAAAAGGTAAAGCAAGATAAGAAAGGATCCTCAATACTATTTTCTATTTTCTGTCACGCCGCCTTCACCACCCACAAGCAGCCTACAAGCACTACTCACTCTACAACCACCCAGGTCTAGAATCAGGCACTAGACTAAGTGAATTATGGCTGTAGTATTAATACATTTTTTAAAAACTTATAGTTTTTTTTTTTTAGTTATTTTTTTAGTTTAGTTTTTTTAGTTTTTTAAGTTATACGAATCTGTACTTGTATATGCAAGGCCTACAGCAGATTCAAAATTCTCGCTTTGTTCTGTTTTCGTTTAAATTTGTTTCCCTTTCAGGGCAGACACAATGTAGAACTTTAGAAAGCCCAGTAACTAATAACTATATAATAACTAATTTTATAGTATAAAAAAATAACTCAATGTATTTATCTAGTCAATACGTGTCTGATAAAACTATCTGTAGAAATGTGAATGACTAGAAGGAGAAAAAAAAACAGGCTGTAATGAATATTGAAACTCCTCGTACCAAGTAGCGTCTTCTGCAGGGAAAAGTTTAAGTGATGAAGTTGATCTTCAGTAAGAAGGCCAGTCATCCTGACCAGACTGCTAACAAAATTAGCAGCTGTAGAGACTTCTGTTCTCATGTTTGCCGAACAGCAACACCTGTAAAAAGACCGATGGATTAGAATGGCGATGTATTTAGAGCCACAGTCGGGAAAAACGTCTGTTACTGTTCAGGATGAAAGAGTTACCTGATTAAATATATAATATACAAAACAAAGAAGGATTTGAAGCGATTTATATTTAAAAATACTCTGTGAGTACAGTGTAATTATCAGCTCTGACGTTGAAGCAAGTGCGGACAAATTTCCTGCTCTTTCTAACTTAAACTCTCTGGTTGTCGCAAAGGTTCCATCTGAATACGCGGAAACGTCATCAGTCATTCAAGTGACGTCACACAGTGTTTTCATTTCAATTTAAATGAAAACATTTAACACTAATTAACTATGAACCGAGTAAAAGTACAAACCCACATACATAAACAAAAATCACACATGACTGCTATAACGTGAATGATCACATCCCCTGTTCTTTATTACAGACTGGAAGAAAATTCAGAATAGATGTTAAATGCTGTACAATTTAATTTTCGTTTCGGACAGTGTATTATTAACAAATGACAAAACAATTGTTCCTATTTCATTAGCCTATTGCCCATTTCTGATCTAAATATTAATATAGTTTATTAGGGAAGCATGTTGTCTGCCATGATGTATTAACTACTTATTCTGCATGGAGAAACAAAATACCATTATTTTCTTTTTAGGCAAAAGCTTGGTTGTCTGATTCTTTATATTTTTTCAACCCATGTACATAATAGAAAAATACAATTCAGTGAATAACCATAAAGTCTGGCACTATTTTTTTTTTTTTTTTTTTTTTATTAATCAATAATATAAATCATTTGCATCCCATGTGTAATCTAATTTCAGTTTCATCCAGTATCATGAGCAAATTTATTATGGTATGTTCCATCTTTAATAGAGTAGCAAATGCTTTTCACAACACCCCTACTATGTAGTCTTAACATTTTTTTCAGGTTTTAAATTGCAGTATAAAATTTAGTATTAAATTATATTATGAGAATGGTGAATAATTGTGCAAGGGACTGTACATCATCTGTCAAGTTCTTTACGCTTCAAGGAATAAAAAATAACAGTGTGCTGGGTCAATTTGATCAAGGATATTTTTAAGGCTCATTTAGATTTTTTTTTTTTTTTTGCCACTGTCACCTTGGGATTGCTTATTAGGTATTTACACCATAGATTCTTTTGAAACTACTGAATAATATTCATGACAAGAAAACAGATATATTATAAATATTAAATATTAGAAATAATACAAAGATTATATTACTGCCAAGTTACTGCCAAGTGCTGATTAGGCATGATTATGTATGTTTAAGTAATGAATAATGAATTCAGGGCCTTCATCACCTGCATTACCCACTGTTTCATAGTCTGGGGCTGCAATGACCTTTTCCTTGGATGAGGGCCAACCAAATATTTAAGAGTAAAGAAAGAAGTTAAGAAGAAGGAAAAATAAAGATTGGTTTATATATAATGTGCTATGCTCTTTAATGCTTCTTAAATGTGTCCTTTCCAGTTTCCAGGTCAGTTCCAGTTTGTTGAATTGGTTGTGCATCAGAATGTTTGTCCCAACATGGGTTGCACTGCTGTCTCCTGCATACCATTGCTTAGATACTTGAAAACGTTATGGTAAAAATAGCATATATTTATTGCCAGGTTACATATATTGAAGCAACTAATAATAAATTGATATTTGTACAGAATGTTATCGTAAAATAATGTTGAATATATGTGTATCAAATATGATACAGCAGGTGTATTGCATTTCATAATTCAACCTGCATTAATCCTGCCATGGTGACAAGTTTTTATTATTTATTGAACTAATTAAAAATGAAAAAGTCATCTTAATATAATTTTAAAATGATTCCAATCTAATAGAATTGAAACCTTTACAGCTTGAAAGTTTGTGAACTCTTTAGAAAATTCTATATTTTTGCATAAATATCAACCAAAACATCATCAGATTTTCACACTCCTAAGTCCTAAAAGTAAACAGAGTGAATGCAATCAATCAAATGTTATTATCCGTTATTTAAAAAAAAGTACATAAAAAATAAAATAAAAAATTATATCTTATTAAGGAATAAAAAAATAACAGTGTGTTGTACCAATTTGTTCATGGATATTGCTAAGGTTAATAAACTTGGGATTGCTTATTAGGTATTTACACCCTAGAATATTTTGAAACTACTGAATAATATTCATGACCAGAAAACAGATGTACATATATTATAAATATTAAATATTATAACTATTACAAAGATTCTATTACTGCCAAGCGCTGACTAGGCATGATTATATATGTTTAAGTAATGAATAATGAAAAGACATGGAGATGCACAACATGCAGGCTCTCTGGAATTGGTGGAATGGCCTCCAATTCATTGTATGCGATATTTTTGAGTTTCTGGAATTAAAAATACCTATTTTACAAATTAAAACAACATCAAATAGATGATCTTGTCATGTGAAATACTGGCACATGAATGATGATCCCTTAGACTGCCTTAGGACATTCATTATCAAATTTCACTTCAATTAAGGGTGGTAAAGTGGTAGCTTGCTGGATATGGTATACGAATTTACAACCTTCCGATTGGTAATCCAACACCTTAACCACTAAGCTACTACATTTCAGTGTGCTGATGTTGAATGATGACCCCTTACACTGCCAGGGCATTCATTATCAAATTTCACTTGCGATAAACTACTGAAATGACCTTTAAAAAGGTGACAGAGTGGAAACTGGTAAGAGTGAAGTTGACAAAAGTGTATTAAGAAGTGGAATGCAGCCCAATTTGTAACATACCATCTAGTCATGCTTAACCCCAAATCACTATTAACAATGTTAAAATGATTGAGCAACTATACAGATTTGTGTCACATCCCCTGAATAAGATATTTGACTACTACAATTGTTACAAAAAACACCAACACGTTAATTCATGAGTAGTTTTATACATGTAAAAAAAAAATGGTAGCATACAGATGAAAATAACGTGGAAAGTTCTTCATCATATTGATTGTTCAGGGCATAGTTTTGCTTTACAGCTGACTTCTTGAATGTTTGCAGTGTTGTAAGATATGGCAGGTGATCAGGACGCATAAAGAACACAACTGGATTCATTTTCACCAATGCGATACGACACTTCATTGGGGTCCACCCACAGTGTTAGCTCACATGGAAGCAGGGAAAAAGTTCGTCTTAAAACTTCGTCTAAAGTTCGTGTTAGTCTTAGCCACATAAAGTGCAACTGTGCAACCTGGTGCAAACAGTGCAGGACAAAAGACAGTGCAGGACAAAAAACAGTGCAGACAAAAAGTTACAAGACAATACAAAAAGGACAAAAAATACAATACACAAAAGACAATAAATACAATACACAAAAGACAATAAACAGTAAACAGAAACAGCGTCGACCAGTGTAAATAATGTATGTGAATACCGAATGTTCAAACAATATTTCGTGCGGTAACATTAGAATGAACAGAGTTTCTTAGCAGCAGGTCCTTGAGATAATATATAGAATTGTGCAAAAACAGAAAATGACTGAAATATTGTACAGTATGTGCAAAATGGCTGAAATATTGTACAATATGTGCAAAACGGCTGAAAGGTTGGACAGTTTGTGCAAAAGAACAAAAAAAGTGTGCAAAACAGCATGGAAACACTTTGATGGATGTAAGCAGCATGTAAACAGTTTGATGTGTCAGTGTGTGTGTTTTGTGTGGGTCTGTGCAGTCCATACAGATGATGTGTATATGTTGTGCTCAGTACAGTTCAGTTCAGTTATTGAGAAGTCTGATGGCTTGTGGGAATAAACCGTTACACAGACTGGTCGTGAGGGCCCGAATGCTTCGGTACCTTTTTCCAGACGACAGTAGGGTGAAGAGTGTGTGTGAGAGGTGTGTGGGGTCATCCACAATGCTGTTGGCTTTGTCCATAAATGTCCATGATAGAGGGAAGAGAGACCCCAAGGATCTTCTCAGCTGTCCTCACTATCCGCTGCAGGGTTTGCGATCCGAGATCGTACAGTTCCCAAACCAGACAGTGATGCAGCTGCTCAGAATGCTCTCAATGTTCCCTCTGTAGAACATGGCCAGGATGGGGGAGGGATAGGTGCCTTTCTCAGCCTTCGTAGGAAGTAGAGAAGTATCATATCTTAAAATATGCTTTTTTCCAAAGTTCTGTCAGAGTGGTGCAGTGACTAATTGCAGCACATAAGAAGTGAATGAAATATCTGACTTTATGCTTTGGGAAGCATGCTTTAATAGGTCAAAACTCTTTCCTTTGCAAGAGCTGTGTGCTGACTTCAGATGTTGCCTTTCAGAAAATATCATTCATTATTCTGACTACACTAATTCAGGGCCAGATAATACACATTGCATTCACTTTAGCCACTCTCTCTATAATTTTCCTTACAAGCAGCAAAATCCTTGTTGGTGATTTTGGAGATTTTATTGATGCATACATAAAGGTATGTGGTTTCCTTTGGCAGAGCCGGCACTGATTTTCAATTCTGGGCTGACCTCTTCACAATACACAGATCCAGAGAAGCATACTTGTACACTCAGCAAGAAAGTGGGAAGATCTAGGAGGAAATCATTGACATCATCTTACTGTAAATACTATTCTAGCTTGAATATTTTCATTGATGTATGTTTTTATATATACATTTAACAATCACCTGCTTCTTTTTCTCTACCGCTGAACCTTCATCACCTGCATTATCCACTGTTTCATAGTCTGGTGCTGCAATGACCTTTTCCTTGAACGAGGGCCAACCAAAAATTTAAGAGTAAAGAAAGAAGTTAAGAAGAAGGAAAAATAAAGATTGGTTTATATATAATGTACTATGCTCTTTAATGCTTCTTAAATGTGTCCTTTCCAGTTTCCAGTTCAGTTCCAGTTTGTTGAAGTGCGTGTGCAACAGAATGTTTGTCCCAGCATGACGTGGGTTGCACTGCTGTCTTCTGCATAACATTTCTTAGATATTTCATACAGTATCTGGTATGATGCACTTTTATTTCAGAATTTTCTTGTGTATAAATTGAGGAAAATGGTTCAATGATATAAAGTACTGCATTAAAATATATTTTCTTCTAAAGGTAAAATCTGCAAGTAAATTCTTACAAACATGCTAGCACATAGTCAACATGCACTGTTAAAAAAAATCCTGTCCTGGATTCAGTTAGACTTTATTGGGCTTCTTACCTTTTTTCTTTACCTCCATGAAAATGCTATCTTCTTACTGCCACTCCTCTAAATCCCCTTTCAGAAAACCATTCTCTTGAAGATCCATTGGATCATTTTGTGCTGCTGCACATAACATCCATGGTAGAAGCAGAAAGGAGAATAATAACATCTGTAGGTCCATTTTCTACAATTCAGAAGTGGTATTGAGCAAGACCATAAGTGTTTAGATCTGTGTCTTCACCGAGAGCCTTTAAAGTAATTTTGTGGGGGCCCTGCCTATGAACTACTGTGACAGCCTTTAACTCACTGTGTGCTGTTGGATGCCCTTGCAGTACCTGCATCATACGAACTGTGAACCCTTGGACAGATGCAAAATTTATTAAAGGGAAGCCTGGCAGACTCAGCTTGCATCTCAATACACCTATCAGTCAACACCCCACAGAAGGTTAAGCAGCTACATAGTTAAAAATAAAAAAAGATAAATAAGCAATTCTTAATCTAGATGCAACACATAATTTAGAATAACCCTCACAGCAGTGAAACCTTTCATTTCACTGATAGATATGATACATATACTAGTTGCAAAAATACATCAGATTTTGCAAAGTATGACTTCTATATGTCATTTGCTCTGACAGCCAATAAGAATAAAGCTGTCAGAAAACTAACTGAATTACCATAAACTGGTCTTAAATCCGGGGGGCATGGTGGCTTAGTGGTTAGCACGTTTGCCTCACACCGCCAGGGTCGGGGTTCGATTCCCGCCTCCACCTTGTGTGTGTGGAGTTTGCATGTTCTCCCCGTGCCTCGGGGGTTTCCTCCGGGTACTCTGGTTTCCTCCCCCGGTCCAAAGACATGCATGGTAGGTTGATTGGCATCTCTGGAAAATGGTCCGTATTGTATGATTGAGTGAGTGAATGAGTGTGTGTGTGCCCTGCGATGGGTTGGCACACCGTCCCGGGTGTCTCCTGCCTTGATGCCCGATGACGCCTGAGATAGGCACAGGCTCCCCGTGACCCGAGGTAGTTCGGATAAGCGGTAGAAAATGAGATGAGTGAGTGGTCTTAAATCCATATGTTGTATTTCATAGAGGAGGCTCTGACAACATGTCAAGTTCTTTTTCTGATTTGTGTGCAACTGCAAACTGTTCAAAACCTCCAACTGGGGCAAATATTTAATTCTCCCACAGATGCTACAGACTGTGTGTTGAGTCACCAAAGAAGAAAATCAACAGCACTTATTAATGACCATCATATATCAGTAACCTTTAACAGATTAACCTTTTACGAATGGACATTGAAATATATTGAATGATATTCTGGAAAAATCAGTATAAGAAGCTCATGTGTCTTGCTGTATTATACATATGAATTATGTACACTGTAAATTTTGCATTGTCTAAAGTGATCTAGCTTTTGTGATATGAGATACAGCAGAAACTATATCAGTGAAGTGAAGCATTGTCATACCATTATTTTTTTTATCCTGTTTGACTTGTATCAGCACACTATAAATGCCTTAATATGAGCTGTAGGTCCCTAATATGAGTACATACAGACTTTCGCCCTTTTCCAAAGTGACTTACACTTTACAAAAATGAGAAATTAAGGGTTAAAGTAGTAGCTTTCTGGACTTGGGATACAAACTCACAACCTTCCAATTGGTAAACCAACACCTCAAAGACTAAGCTGATGCATTCATTCACTCATGCCAGTGTGCTGATGCATTCATTATCAAATTTCAATTGAGTCTAGATAATAAATTCTTGTGTCAAATTAGACGTCTCTTTCATTCTTTTCCTGTCCTTAACGTTTGCTGTCTTTCCTTATTAGCACTTGACCATATAAAAGAAAGGTTATGTCTAACAAACCTCTAATGTGCATTTTGTACACTTTTTGCACATTTAACCTATAAACCTCAGCAAACTAGGAAGAATTTTGTTGGGTCCTATTTGCTTCCAGCATTCCCAGCATAGGATCTAGAGATGCACCACAACCCTTACCAGAATAAAGTGGTTTCTCAAAATGAGTTAATAATAGAAAGGATTTTGTTGGGGGACAAAAAGCACATTACTCTTATCAGTTGATTAAAAAGCTTTATGTATTTAAAATCTAGTAAAATTTGCTCCACATTTGGTCTGAACCCTAAAATGGTAAATGTATTATATTTGATACATGAGATTCTGAGACCTCTGGAACACCTGCATTATCATTACATTCCTCAAAAACCTGTTGTATACAATCTGAGACTTCTCTTCTGCCCCCTAGTGGACGTCTCTAAGCCCTGCAGACAAAAACAGGCTTTAGGATGTCTTTTCCAATACGGCTGCCTTCATGGACTGACTTTATGTTTTTTGAAGGGACATCTTTGCTCATTTTGAAAAGGTTACGGTAAAAATGGCATATATTTATTGTTAGGTTATATATTGAAGCAACTAATATTAAATTGATATTTGTACAGAATGTTATTTTAAAATAATGTTGAATATATGTGCATCAAATATGATACAGCAGGTGTATTGCATTTCATAATTCAACCATAATTAACTATGAACCGAGTAAAAGTACAAACCCACATACATAAACAAAAATCACACATGACTGCTATTACGTGAATGATCACATCCCCTGTTCTTTATTACAGACTGGAAGAAAATTCAGAATAGATGTTAAATGCTGTACAATTTAATTTTCGTTTCGGACAGTGTATTATTATAATAAATTCTTGTGTCAAATTAGACGTCTCTTTCATTCTTTTCCTGTCCTTAACTTTTGCTGTCTTTCCTTATTAGCACTTGACCATATAAAAGAAAGGTTATGTCTAACAAACCTCTAATGTCCAATTGTACAGAGCAAAAAGCTGCAGTTAGTAACCTGAAAAAAAAAAACACTAATATACCTATATAATATACCTATGTGAGGAACCTAGAAAGGATTTTGTTGGGGGACAAAAAGCACATTACTCTTATCAGTTGATTAAAAAGCTTTATGTATTTAAAATCTAGTCAAATTTGCTCCACATTTGGTCTGAACCCTAAAATGGTAAATGTATTATATTTGATACATGAGATTCTGAGACCTCTGGAACACCTGCATTATCATTACATTCCTCAAAAACCTGTTGTATACAATCTGAGACTTGTCTTCTGCCCCCTAGTGGACGTCACTAAGCCCTGCAGTCAAAAGCAGGCTTTAGGATGTCTTTTCCAATACGGCTGCCTTCATGGACTGACTTTATGTTTTTTGAAGGGACATCTTTGCTCATTTTGAAAAAGTTACGGTAAAAATAGCATATATTTATAGCTGGGTTATATATATTGAAGCAACTAATATTAAATTGATATTTGTACAGAATGTTATTTTAAAATAATGTTGAATATATGTGTATGAAATATGATACAGCAGGTGTATTGCATTTCATAATTCAACCTGCATTACTCCTGCAAAAGTGCCAAGTTTATATAAGTTTTTATTATTTATTGACCTAATTACAAATGAAAAGGTCATCATAATATAATTTTAAACTGATTCCAATCTAATAGAATTGAAACATTTACAGTGTCGCTTGAGAGATTGAGAACTCTCAAGCGAATGATCAAATAGATCTTCACTTTGAAAAAAATGACCTTTAAAAAGGTGACAGAGTGGGAACTGGTATGAGAGAAGTTGACAAAAGTATATTAAGGAGTGGAATGTAGCCCAAGTTGTAACATACCAACTAGTCATGCTTAACCCCAAATCACTATTAACAATGTTAAAATTATTGAGCAACTGTACAGATTTGTGTCACATCTCCTGAATAAGATATTTGACTACTACAATTGTTACAAAAAACACCAACACTTTAATTCATGAGTAGTTTTATACATGAAAAAAAAAATGGTAGCATCCAGAGGAAAATAACGTGGAAAATTCTTCATCATACTGATTGTTCAAGGCATAGTTTTGCTTTACAGCTGACTTCTTGAATGTTTGCAGTGTTGTAAGATATGGCAGGTGATCAGGACGCATAAAGAACACAACTGGATCCATTTTCACCAATGCGATACGACACTTCATTGGGGTCCACCCACAGTGTTAGCTCACATGGAAGCAGGGAAAAGATTTTCTCCTGTGTAATGCCAACGGCCCAGGCAGCTTTGCCTATCAAAGGGTCCATTTTGTGGTTGATGCGCAAGCATCTGTAGCCTGACCCTCTGCAAGGATCTTGGGGAAACCAGTGTTGCTCGTAGTACTCTGAAAGAAAAAAAGGTAAAGCAAGATAAGAAAGGATCCTCAATACTATTTTCTATTTTCTGTCACGCCGCCTTCACCACCCACAAGCAGCCTACAAGCACTACTCACTCTACAACCACCCAGGTCTAGAATCAGGCACTAGACTAAGTGAATTATGGCTGTAGTATTAATACATTTTTTAAAAACTTATAGTTTTTTTTTTTAGTTATTTTTTTAGTTTAGTTTTTTTAGTTTTTTTAGTTATACCAAGATGTACTTGTATATGCAAGGCCTACAGCAGATTCAAAATTCTCGCTTTGTTCTGTTTTCGTTTAAATTTGTTTCCCTTTCAGGGCAGACACAATGTAGAACTTTAGAAAGCCCAGTAACTAATAACTATATAATAACTAATTTTATAGTATAAAAAAATAACTCAATGTATTTATCTAGTCAATACGTGTCTGATAAAACTATCTGTAGAAATGTGAATGACTAGAAGGAAAAAAAAAAACAGGCTGTAATGAATATTGAAACTCCTCGTACCAAGTAGCGTCTTCTGCAGGGAAAAGTTTAAGTGATGAAGTTGATCTTCAGTAAGAAGGCCAGTCATCCTGACCAGACTGCTAACAAAATTAGCAGCTGTAGAGACTTCTGTTCTCATGTTTGCCGAACAGCAACACCTGTAAAAAGACCGATGGATTAGAATGGCGATGTATTAGAGCCACAGTCGGGAAAAACGTCTGTTACTGTTCAGGATGAAAGAGTTACCTGATTAAATATATAATATACAAAACAAAGAAGGATTTGAAGCGATTTATATTTAAAAATACTCTGTGAGTACAGTGTAATTATCAGCTCTGACGTTGAAGCAAGTGCGGACAAATTTCCTGCTCTTTCTAACTTAAACTCTCTGGTTGTCGCAAAGGTTCCATCTGAATACGCGGAAACGTCATCAGTCATTCAAGTGACGTCACACAGTGTTTTCATTTCAATTTAAATGAAAACATTTAACACTAATTAACTATGAACCGAGTAAAAGTACAAACCCACATACATAAACAAAAATCACACATGACTGCTATAACGTGAATGATCACATCCCCTGTTCTTTATTACAGACTGGAAGAAAATTCAGAATAGATGTTAAATGCTGTACAATTTAATTTTCGTTTCGGACAGTGTATTATTAACAAACGACAAAACACTTGTTCCTATTTCATTAGCCTATTGCCCATTTCTGATCTAAATATTAATATAGTTTATTAGGGAAGCATGTTGTCTGCCATGATGTATTAACTACTTATTCTGCATGGAGAAACAAAATACCATTATTTTCTTTTTAGGCAAAAGCTTGGTTGTCTGATTCTTTATATATTTTCAACCCATGGACATGATAGAAAAATACAATTCAGTGAATAACCATAAAGTCTGGCACTATTTTTTAATTTTTTTTCTTTTTATTAATTACTAATATAAATCATTTGCATCCCATGTGTAATCTAATTTCAGTTTCATCCAGTATCATGAGCAATTTTTTTATGGTATGTTCCATCTTTAATAGAGTAGCAAATGCTTTTCACAGCACCCCTACTATGTAGTCTTAACATTTTTTTCAGGTTATAAATTGCAGTATAAAATTTAGTATTAAATTATATTATGAGAATGGTGAATAATTGTGCAAGGGACTGTACATCATCTGTCAAGTTCTTTACGCTTCAAGGAATAAAAAATAATAGTGTGCTGTGTCAATTTGATCAAGGATATTTTTAAGGCTCATTTAGATTTTATTTTATTTTATTTCATTTTTTTTTGCCACTGTCACCTTGGGATTGCTTATTAGGTATTTACACCATAGATTCTTTTGAAACTACTGAATAATATTCATGACAAGAAAACAGATATATTATAAATATTAAATATTATAAATATTACAAAGATTATATTACTGCCAAGTTACTGACTAAGCATGATTATGTATGTTTAAGTAATGAATAATGAAAAGACATGAAGATGCACAACATGCAGGCTCTCTGGAGGTGGTGGAATGCCCTCCAATTCGTTGTCACAAATTAGGTAAAGGTATGGCATCTTTTTGAGTTTCTGGAATTAAAAATACTTATTTTACAAATTAAAACAACATCAAATAGATGATCTTGTCATGTGAAATACTGGCACACGTTATGATGCATTCAATACCTTTAAAATTGTTGATCTGATGCCATTTTGGGTCTATTGCGATTTTAATTTAGTTACTTGGTTCCCAGCCAGTGATAGTTCCTCCAGTTGGTCCAGTTTAAAGAACTATGTCCTCTATTTCCGAAATTAGATTGCTGGTCAGAACAATTTTTTAAATGTGCCTATAAGTTAAGTCAAGTCAAGTCAAGAAGCTTTTATTGTCATTTCAACCATATACAGTATAGCTGTTGCAGTACATAGCGAAATGAGACAACGTTTATCCAGGATCATGGTGCTACATAAAACAAAGACAGGGCTATAAGGACTTAGTAAGTAGTCTTAGCCACATAAAGTGCAACTGTGCAACCTGGTGCAAACAGTGCAGGACAAGACAAACAAGACAGACAAGACAGGACAAGAGACAGTGCAGGACGAAAGACAGTGCAGACAAAAAGTTACAAGACAATACAAAAATGGCAAAAAATACAATACACAAAAGACAATAAATACAATACACAAAAGACAATAAACAGTAAACAGAAACAGTGCCGACCAGTGTAAATACTGTGTGTGAATACCGAATGTTCAAACAATATTTCGTGTGGTAACATTAGAATGAACACAGTTTCTTAGCAGCAGGTCCTTGAGATAATATATAGAATTGTGCAAAAACACCAAATGACTGAAATATTGTACAGTATGTGCAAAACGGCTGAAATGTTGGACAGTTTGTGCAAAAGAACAAAAAAGTGTGCAAAACAGCATGGAAACAGTTTGATGGATGTAAGCAGCATGTAAACAGTTTGATGTGTCAGTGTGTGTGTTTTGTGTGGGTCTGTGCAGTCCATACAGATGATGTGTGTGCATATGTTGTGCTCAGTACAGTTCAGTTCAGTTATTGAGAAGTCTGATGGCTTGTGGGAAGAAACTGTTACACAGACTGGTCGTGAGGGCCCGAAAGCTTCGGTACCTTTTTCCAGACGGCAGTAGGGTGAAGAGTGTGTGTGAGGTCATCCACAATGCTGTTGGCTTTGCGGATGCAGCGTGTGGTGTAAGTGTCCATGATAGAGGGAAGAGAGACCCCAAGGATCTTCTCAGCTGTCCTCACTATCCGCTGCAGGGTTTGCGATCCGAGATCGTACAGTTCCCAAACCAGACAGTGATGCATCTGCTCAGAATGCTCTCAATGTTCCCTCTGTAGAACATGGCCAGGATGGGGGGAGGGATAGGTGCCTTTCTCAGCCTTCGTAGGAAGTAGAGAAGTATCATATCTTAAAATATGCTTTTTTCCAAAGTTCTGTCAGAGTGGTGCAGTGACTAATTGCAGCACATAAGAAGTGAATGAAATATCTGACTTTATGCTTTGGGAAGCATGCTTTAATAGGTCAAAACTCTTTCCTTTGCAAGAGCTGTGTGCTGACTTCAGATGTTGCCTTTCAGAAAATATCATTCATTATTCTGACTACACTAATTCAGGGCCAGATAATACACATTGCATTCACTTTAGCCACTCTCTCTATAATTTTCCTTACAAGCAGCAAAATCCTTGTTGGTGATTTTGGAGATTTTATTGATGCATGCATAAAGGTATGTGGTTTCCTTTGGCAGAGCCGGCACTGATTTTCAATTCTGGGCTGACCTCTTCACAATACACAGATCCAGAGAAGCATACTTGTACACTCAGCAAGAAAGTGGGAAGATCTAGGAGGAAATCATTGACATCATCTTACTGTAAATACTATTCTAACTTGAATATTATCATTGATGTATGTTTTTATATATACATTTAACAATCACCTGCTTCTTTTTCTCTACCGCTGAGCCTTCATCACCTGCATTATCCACTGTTTCATAGTCTGGTGCTGCAATGACCTTTTCCTTGAACGAGGGCCAACCAAAAATTTAAGAGTAAAGAAAGAAGTTAAGAAGAAGGAAAAATAAAGATTGGTTTATATATAATGTACTATGCTCTTTAATGCTTCTTAAATGTGTCCTTTCCAGTTTCCAGTTCAGTTCCAGTTTGTTGAAGTGCGTGTGCAACAGAATGTTTGTCCCAGCATGGACGTGGGTTGCACTGCTGTCTTCTGCATAACATTTCTTAGATTTTTCATACAGTATCTGGTATGATGCACTTTTATTTCAGAATTTTCTTGTGTATAAATTGAGGAAAATGGTTCAATGATATAAAGTACTGCATTAAAATATATTTTCTTCTAAAGGTAAAATCTGCAAGTAAATTCTTACAAACATGCTAGCACATAGTCAACATGCACTGTTAAAAAACATCCTGTCCTGGATTCAGTTAGACTTTATTGGGCTTCTTACCTTTTTTTCTTTACCTCCATGAAAATGCTATCCTCTTACTGCCACTCCTCTAAATCCCCTTTCAGAAAACCATTCTCTTGAAGATCCATTTGATCATTTTGTGCTG
Source organism: Tachysurus vachellii (assembly GCF_030014155.1). Lineage (NCBI taxonomy): Eukaryota > Metazoa > Chordata > Actinopteri > Siluriformes > Bagridae > Tachysurus > Tachysurus vachellii. The sequence goes on along the minus strand of NC_083478.1, from coordinate 10,109,815 downwards.
CTGCACATAACATCCATGGTAGAAGCAGAAAGGAGAATAATAACATCTGTAGGTCCATTTTCTACAATTCAGAAGTAGTATTGAGCAAGACCATAAGTGTTTAGATCTGTGTCTTCACCGAGAGCCTTTAAAGTAATTTTGTGGGGGCCCTGCCTATGAACTACTGTGACAGCCTTTAACTCACTGTGTGCTGTTGGATGCCCTTGCAGTACCTGCATCATACGAACTGTGAACCCTTGGACAGATGCAAAATTTATTAAAGGGAAGCCTGGCAGACTCAGCTTGCATCTCAATACACCTATCAGTCAACACCCCACAGAAGGTTAAGCAGCTACATAGTTAAAAATAAAAAAAAGATAAAAAAGCAATTCTTAATCTAGATGCAACACATAATTTAGAATAACCCTCACAGCAGTGAAACCTTTCATTTCACTGATAGATATGATACATATACTAGTTGCAAAAGTACATCAGATTTTGCAAAGTATGACTTCTATATGTCATTTGCTCTGACAGCCAATAAGAATAAAGCTGTCAGTAAACTAACTGAATTACCATAAACTGGTCTTAAATCCGGGGGGCACGGTGGCTTAGTGGTTAGCACGTTTGCCTCACACCGCCAGGGTCGGGGTTCGATTCCCACCTCCACCTTGTGTGTGTGGAGTTTGCATGTTCTCCCCGTGCCTCGGGGGTTTCCTCCGGGTACTCTGGTTTCCTCCCCCGGTCCAAAGACACGCATGGTAGATTGGCATCTCTGGAAAATTGTCCGTAGTGTGTGATTGCGTGAGTGAATGAGTGTGTGTGTGTGTGTGCGTGTGCCCTGCGGTTGGTTGGCACACCGTCCAGGGTGTATCCTGCCTTGATGCCCGATGACGCCTGAGATAGGCACAGGCTCCCCGTGACCCGAGGTAGTTCGGATAAGCGGTAGAAAATGAGATGAGTGAGTGGTCTTAAATCCATATGTTGTATTTCATAGAGGAGGCTCTGACAACATGTCAAGTTCTTTTTCTGATTTGTGTGCAACTGCAAACTGTTCAAAACCTCCATCTGGGGCAAATATTTAATTCTCCCACAGATGCTACAGACTGTGTGTTGAGTCACAAAAGAAGAAAATCAACAGCACTTATTAATGACCATCATATATCAGTAACCTTTAACAGATTAACCTTTTACGAATGGACATTGAAATATATTGAATGATATTCTGGAAAAATCAGTATAAGAAGCTCATGTGTCTTGCTGTATTATACATATGAATTATGTACACTGTAAATTTTGCATTGTCTAAAGTGATCTAGCTTTTGTGATATGAGATACAGCAGAAACTATATCAGTGAAGTGAAGCATTGTCATACCATTATTTTTTTATCCTGTTTGACTTGTATCAGCACACTATAAATGCCTTAATATGAGCTGTAGGTCCCTAATATGAGTACATACAGACTTTTAGATGACGCCCTTTTCCAAAGTGACTTACACTTTACAAAAATGAGAAATTAAGGGTTAAAGTGGTAGCTTTCTGGACTTGGGATACAAACTCACAACCTTCCAATTGGTAAACCAACACCTCAAACACTAAGCTAATGCATTCATGCATTCATGCCAGTGTGCTGATGCATTCATTATCAAATTTCAATTGAGTCTAGATAATAAATTCTTGTGTCAAATTAGACGTCTCTTTTATTCTTTTCCTGTCCTTAACTTTTGCTGTCTTTCCTTATTAGCACTTGACCATATAACAGAAAGGTTATATCTAACAAACCTCTAATGTGCGTTTTGTACACTTTTTGCACATTTAACCTATAAACCTCAGCAAACTAGGAAGAATTTTGTTGGGTCCTGTTTGCTTCCAGCATTCCCAGCATAGGATCTAAAGATGCACCACAACCCTTACCAGAATAAAGTGGTTTCTCAAAATGAGTTAATAACAAAAATGGCCTACAGTAAATGTACAAATTGTGTTTTTGCTTGTCGGACCAAGAGAGTCTGAGTAACCTGAATAAAAAACACTAATATACCTATATAATATACCTATGTGAGGAACCTAGAAAGGATTTTGTTGGGGGACAAAAAGCACATTACTCTTATCAGTTGATTAAAAAGCTTTATGTATTTAAAATCTAGTCAAATTTGCTCCACATTTGGTCTGAACCCTAAAATGGTAAATGTATTATATTTGATACATGAGATTCTGAGACCTCTGGAACACCTGCATTATCATTACATTCCTCAAAAACCTGTTGTATACAATCTGAGACTTCTCTTCTGCCCCCTAGTGGACGTCTCTAAGCCCTGCAGTCAAAAACAGGCTTTAGGATGTCTTTTCCAATACGGCTGTCTTCATGGACTGACTTTATGTTTTTTGAAGGGACATCTTTGCTCATTTTGAAAAGGTTACGGTAAAAATAGCATATATTTATTGTTAGGTTATATATATTGAAGCAACTAATAATAAATTGATATTTGTACAGAATGTTATTGTAAAATAATGTTGAATATATGTGTATCAAATATGATACAGCAGGTGTATTGCATTTCATAATTCAACCTGCATTACTCCTGCAAAAGTGCCAATTTTATATAAGTTTTTATTATTTATTGACCTAATTACAAATGAAAAGGTCATCATAATATAATTTTAAACTGATTCCAATCTAATAGAATTGAAACATTTACAGTGTCGCTTGAGAGATTGAGAACTCTCAAGCGAATGATCAAATGGATCTTCACTTTGAAAAAAATGACCTTTAAAAAGGTGACAGAGTGGGAACTGGTAAGAGTGAAGTTGACAAAAGTATATTAAGGAGTGGAATGTAGCCCAAGTTGTAACATACCAACTAGTCATGCTTAACCCCAAATCACTATTAACAATGTTAAAATGATTGAGCAACTGTACAGATTTGTGTCACATCCCCTGAATAAGATATTTGACTACTACAATTGTTACAAAAAACACCAACACTTTAATTCATGAGTAGTTTTATACATGAAAAAAAAAAATGGTAGCATCCAGAGGAAAATAACGTGGAAAATTCTTCATCATACTGATTGTTCAGGGCATAGTTTTGCTTTACAGCTGACTTCTTGAATGTTTGCAGTGTTGTAAGATATGGCAGGTGATCAGGACGCATAAAGAACACAACTGGATCCATTTTCACCAATGCGATACGACACTTCATTGGGGTCCACCCACAGTGTTAGCTCACATGGAAGCAGGGAAAAGATTTTCTCCTGTGTAATGCCAACGGCCCAGGCAGCTTTGCCTATCAAAGGGTCCATTTTGTGGTTGATGCGCAAGCATCTGTAGCCTGACCCTCTGCAAGGATCTTGGGGAAACCAGTGTTGCTCGTAGTACTCTGAAAGAAAAAAAGGTAAAGCAAGATAAGAAAGGATCCTCAATACTATTTTCTATTTTCTGTCACGCCGCCTTCACCACCCACAAGCAGCCTACAAGCACTACTCACTCTACAACCACCCAGGTCTAGAATCAGGCACTAGACTAAGTGAATTATGGCTGTAGTATTAATACATTTTTTAAAAACTTTTAGTTTTTTTTTTTAGTTATTTTTTTAGTTTAGTTTTTTTAGTTTTTTTAGTTATACCAAGATGTACTTGTATATGCAAGGCCTACAGCAGATTCAAAATTCTCGCTTTGTTCTGTTTTCGTTTAAATTTGTTTCCCTTTCAGGGCAGACACAATGTAGAACTTTAGAAAGCCCAGTAACTAATAACTATATAATAACTAATTTTATAGTATAAAAAAATAACTCAATGTATTTATCTAGTCAATACGTGTCTGATAAAACTATCTGTAGAAATGTGAATGACTAGAAGGAAAAAAAAAAACAGGCTGTAATGAATATTGAAACTCCTCGTACCAAGTAGCGTCTTCTGCAGGGAAAAGTTTAAGTGATGAAGCTGATCTTCAGTAAGAAGGCCAGTCATCCTGACCAGACTGCTAACAAAATTAGCAGCTGTAGAGACTTCTGTTCTCATGTTTGCCGAACAGCAACACCTGTAAAAAGACCGATGGATTAGAATGGCGATGTATTAGAGCCACAGTCGGGAAAAACGTCTGTTACTGTTCAGGATGAAAGAGTTACCTGATTAAATATATAATATACAAAACAAAGAAGGATTTGAAGCGATTTATATTTAAAAATACTCTGTGAGTACAGTGTAATTATCAGCTCTGACGTTGAAGCAAGTGCGGACAAATTTCCTGCTCTTTCTAACTTAAACTCTCTGGTTGTCGCAAAGGTTCCATCTGAATACGCGGAAACGTCATCAGTCATTCAAGTGACGTCACACAGTGTTTTCATTTCAATTTAAATTCAACATTTAACACTAATTAACTATGAACCGAGTAAAAGTACAAACCCACATACATAAACAAAAATCACACATGACTGCTATAACGTGAATAATCACATCCCCTGTTCTTTATTACAGACTGGAAGAAAATTCAGAATAGATGTTAAATGCTGTACAATTTAATTTTCGTTTCGGACAGTGTATTATTATAATAAATTCTTGTGTCAAATTAGACGTCTCTTTCATTCTTTTCCTGTCCTTAACTTTTGCTGTCTTTCCTTATTAGCACTTGACCATATAAAAGAAAGGTTATGTCTAACAAACCTCTAATGTCCAATTGTACAGAGCAAAAAGCTGCAGTTAGTAACCTGAAAAAAAAAACAAGTAATATATCTATATAATATACCTATGTGAGGAACCTAGAAAGGATTTTGTTGGGGGACAAAAAGCACATTACTCTTATCAGTTGATTAAAAAGCTTTATGTATTTAAAATCTAGTCAAATTTGCTCCACATTTGGTCTGAACCCTAAAATGGTAAATGCATTATATTTGATACATGAGATTCTGAGACCTCTGGAACACCTGCATTATCATTACATTCTTCAAAAACCTGTTGTATACAATCTGAGACTTGTCTTCTGCCCCCTAGTGGACGTCACTAAGCCCTGCAGTCAAAAGCAGGCTTTAGGATGTCTTTTCCAATACGGCTGTCTTCATGGACTGACTTTATGTTTTTTGAAGGGACATCTTTGCTCATTTTGAAAAAGTTACGGTAAAAATAGCATATATTTATTGTTAGGTTATATATATTGAAGCAACTAATATTAAATTGATATTTGTACAGAATGTTATTTTAAAATAATGTTGAATATATGTGTATCAAATATGATACAGCAGGTGTATTGCATTTCATAATTCAACCATAATTAACTATGAACCGAGTAAAAGTACAAACCCACATACATAAACAAAAATCACACATGAGTGCTATAACGTGAATGATCACATCCCCTGTTCTTTATTACAGACTGGAAGAAAATTCAGAATAGATGTTAAATGCTGTACAATTTAATTTTTGTTTCGGACAGTGTATTATTAACAAATGACAAAACAATTGTTCCTATTTCATTAGCCTATTGCCCATTTCTGATCTAAATATTAATATAGTTTATTAGGGAAGCATGTTGTCTGCCATGATGTATTAACTACTTATTCTGCATGGAGAAACAAAATACCATTATTTTCTTTTTAGGCAAAAGCTTGGTTGTCTGATTCTTTATATTTTTTCAACCCATGGACATAATAGAAAAATACAATTCAGTGAATAACCATAAAGTCTGGCACTATTTTCTTCTTTTTCTTTCTGTTTATTAATTAATAATATAAATCATTTGCATCCCATGTGAAATCTAATTTCAGTTTCATCCAGTATCATGAGCAAATTTATTATGGTATGTTCCATCTTTAATAGAGTAGCAAATGCTTTTCACAGCACCCCTACTATGTAGTCTTAACATTTTTTTCAGGTTATAAATTGCAGTATAAAATTTTGTATTAAATTATATTATGAGAATGGTGAATAATTGTGCAAGGGACTGTACATTATCTGTCAAGTTCTTTACGCTTCAAGGAAAAAAAATAACAGTGTGCTGTGTCAATTTGATCAAGGATATTTTTAAGGCTCATTTAGATTTTTTTTTTTTTTTTTTTTTTTTGCCACTGTCACCTTGGGATTGCTTATTGGGTATTTACACCATACATTCTTTTGAAACTACTGAATAATATTCATGACAAGAAAACAGATATATTAGAAATATTAAATATTATAAATATTACAAAGATTATATTACTGCCAAGTTACTGCCAAGTGCTGATTAGGTATGATTATGTATGTTTAAGTAATGAATAATGAATTCAGGGCCTTCATCACCTGCATTACCCACTGTTTCATAGTCTGTGGCTGCAATGACCTTTTCCTTGGATGAGGGCCAACCAAATATTTAAGAGTAAAGAAAGAAGTTAAGAAGAAGGAAAAATAAAGATTGGTTTATATATAATGTACTATGCTCTTTAATGCTTCTTAAATGTGTCCTTTTCAGTTTCCAGGTCAGTTCCAGTTTGTTGAATTGGTTGTGCATCAGAATGTTTGTCCCAACATGAACATGGGTTGCACTGCTGTCTCCTGCATACCATTGCTTAGATATTTGAAAAAGTTATGGTAAAAATAACATATATTTATTGAATTGAAACCTTTACAGTTTGAAAGTTTGTGAACTCTTTAGAAAATTCTATATTTTTGCATAAATATCACCCAAAACATCATCAGATTTTCACACTCCTAAGTCCTAAAAGTAAACAGAGTGAATGCAATCAATCAAATATTGTTATCCTTTATTTAAAAAAGTACATAAAAAATTAAATAAAAAATTATATCTTATTAAGAAATAAAAAATACCAGTGTGCTGTATCAATTTGTTCATGGATATTGCTAAGGTTAATTTAGATTTTTTATTTGTTTTTTTTTTTGCCACTGTAAACTTGGGATTGCTTATTAGGTATTTACACCCTAGAATATTTTGAAACTACTGAATAATATTCATGACCAGAAAACAGATGTACATATATTATAAATATTAAATATTATAACTATTACAAAGATTATATTACTGCCAAGCGCTGACTAGGCATGATTATATATGTTTAAGTAATGAATAATGAAAAGACATGGAGATGCACAACATGTAGGCTCTCTGGAAGTGGTGGAATGGCCTCCAATTCATTGTCCAAAAAGGCAAAGGTATGCCATATTTTTGAGTTTCTGGAATTAAAAATAGCTATTTTACAAATTAATACAACATCAAATAGATGATCTTCTCATGTGAAATACTGGCACACGAATGATGATCCCTTAGACTGCCAGGACATTCATTATCAAATTTCACTTGCGATAAACTACTGAAATGACCTTTAAAAAGGTGACAGAGTGGGACCTGGTAAAAGTGAAGTTGACAAAAGTGTATTAAGAAGTGGAATGCAGCCCAATTTGTAATATACCAACTAGTCAAGCTTAACCCCAATTCACTATTAACAATGTTAAAATGACTGAGCAACTGTACAGATTTGTGTCACATCCCCTGAATAAGATATTTGACTACTACAATTGTTACAAAAAACACCAACACGTTAATTCATGAGTAGTTTTATACATGTAAAAAAAAAATGGTAGCATACAGATGAAAATAACGTGGAAAGTTCTTCATCATATTGATTGTTCAGGGCATAGTTTTGCTTTACAGCTGACTTCTTGAATGTTTGCAGTGTTGTAAGATATGGCAGGTGATCAGGACGCATAAAGAACACAACTGGATCCATTTTCACCAATGCGATACGACACTTCATTGGGGTCCACCCACAGTGTTAGCTCACATGGAAGCAGGGAAAAGATTTTCTCCTGTGTAATGCCAACGGCCCAGGCAGCTTTGCCTATCAAAGGGTCCATTTTGTGGTTGATGCGCAAGCATCTGTAGCCTGACCCTCTGCAAGGATCTTGGGGAAACCAGTGTTGCTCGTAGTACTCTGAAAGAAACAAAGGTAGAGCAAGATAAGAAAGGATCCTCAATACTATTTTCTATTTTCTGTCACGCCGCCTTCACCACCCACAAGCAGCCTACAAGCACTACTCACTCTACAACCACCCAGGTCTAGAATCAGGCACTAGACTAAGTGAATTATGGCTGTAGTATTAATACATTTTTTAAAAACTTATAGTTTTTTTTTTTTAGTTATTTTTTTAGTTTAGTTTTTTTAGTTTTTTTAGTTATACCAAGATGTACTTGTATATGCAAGGCCTACAGCAGATTCAAAATTCTCGCTTTGTTCTGTTTTCGTTTAAATTTGTTTCCCTTTCAGGGCAGACACAATGTAGAACTTTAGAAAGCCCAGTAACTAATAACTATATAATAACTAATTTTATAGTATAAAAAAATAACTCAATGTATTTATCTAGTCAATACGTGTCTGATAAAACTATCTGTAGAAATGTGAATGACTAGAAGGAAAAAAAAAACAGGCTGTAATGAATATTGAAACTCCTCGTACCAAGTAGCGTCTTCTGCAGGGAAAAGTTTAAGTGATGAAGTTGATCTTCAGTAAGAAGGCCAGTCATCCTGACCAGACTGCTAACAAAATTAGCAGCTGTAGAGACTTCTGTTCTCATGTTTGCCGAACAGCAACACCTGTAAAAAGACCGATGGATTAGAATGGCGATGTATTAGAGCCACAGTCGGGAAAAACGTCTGTTACTGTTCAGGATGAAAGAGTTACCTGATTAAATATATAATATACAAAACAAAGAAGGATTTGAAGCGATTTATATTTAAAAATACTCAGTGAGTACAGTGTAATTATCAGCTCTGACGTTGAAGCAAGTGCGGACAAATTTCCTGCTCTTTCTAACTTAAACTCTCTGGTTGTCGCAAAGGTTCCATCAGGTTCCTGCAACATGCAGGCTCTCTGGAGGTGGTGGAATGCCCTCCAATTCGTTGTCACAAATTAGGTAAAGGTATGGCATCTTTTTGAGTTTCTGGAATTAAAAATACTTATGTTACAAATTAAAACAACATCAAATAGATGATCTTGTCATGTGAAATACTGGCACACGTTATGATGCATTCAATACCTTTAAAATTGTTGATCTGATGCCATTTTGGGTCTATTGCGATTTTAATTTAGTTACTTGGTTCCCAGCCAGTGATAGTTCCTCCAGTTGGTCCAGTTTAAAGAACTCTCTGTCCTCTATTTCCGAAATTAGATTGCTGGTCAGAACAATTTTTTAAATGTGCCTATAAGTCAAGTCAAGTCAAGTCAAGTCAAGAAGCTTTTATTGTCATTTCAACCATATACAGTATAGCTGTTGCAGTACATAGCGAAATGAGACAACGTTTATCCAGGATCATGGTGCTACATAAAACAAAGACAGGGCTATAAGGACTTAGTAAGTAGTCTTAGCCACATAAAGTGCAACTGTGCAACCTGGTGCAAACAGTGCAGGACAAGACAAACAAGACAGACACGACAGGACAAGAGACAGTGCAGGACGAAAGACAGTGCAGACAAAAAGTTACAAGACAATACAAAAACGGCAAAAAATACAATACACAAAAGACAATAAATACAATACACAAAAGACAATAAACAGTAAACAGAAACAGCGCCGACCAGTGTAAATACTGTGTGTGAATACCGAATGTTCAAACAATATTTCGTGCGGTAACATTAGAATGAACACAGTTTCTTAGCAGCAGGTCCTTGAGATAATATATAGAATTGTGCAAAAACACCAAATGACTGAAATATTGTACAGTATGTGCAAAACGGCTGAAATGTTGGACAGTTTGTGCAAAAGAACAAAAAAGTGTGCAAAACAGCATGGAAACAGTTTGATGGATGTAAGCAGCATGTAAACAGTTTGATGTGTCAGTGTGTGTGTTTTGTGTGGGTCTGTGCAGTCCATACAGATGATGTGCGTGCATATGTTGTGCTCAGTACAGTTCAGTAACTGAATTACCATAAACTGGTCTTAAATCCGGGGGCTTAGTGGTTAGCACGTTTGCCTCACACCGCCAGGGTTGGGGTTCGATTCCCACCTCCACCTTGTGTGTGTGGAGTTTGCATGTTCTCCCCGTGCCTCGGGGGTTTCCTCCAGGTACTCTGGTTTCCTCCCCCGGTCCAAAGACACGCATGGTAGATTGGCATCTCTGGAAAATTGTCCGTAGTGTGTGATTGCGTGAGTGAATGAGTGTGTGTGTGTGTGTGTGCGTGTGCCCTGCGGTTGGTTGGCACACCGTCCAGGGTGTATCCTGCCTTGATGCCCGATGACGCCTGAGATAGGCACAGGCTCCCCGTGACCCGAGGTAGTTCGGATAAGCGGTAGAAAATGAGATGAGTGAGTGGTCTTAAATCCATATGTTGTATTTCATAGAGGAGGCTCTGACAACATGTCAAATTCTTTTTCTGATTTGTGTGCAACTGCAAACTGTTCAAAACCTCCATCTGGGGCAAATATTTAATTCTCCCACAGATGCTACAGACTGTGTGTTGAGTCACAAAAGAAGAAAAGCAACAGCACTTATTAATGACCATCATATATCCGTAACCTTTAACAGATTAACCTTTTACGAATGGACATTGAAATATATTGAATGATATTCTGGAAAAATCAGTATAAGAAGCTCATGTGTCTTGCTGTATTATACATATGAATTATGTACACTGTAAATTTTGCATTGTCTAAAGTGATCTAGCTTTTGTGATATGAGATACAGCAGAAACTACTACTATTTTTTTATCCTGTTTGACTTGTATCAGCACACTATAAATGCCTTAATATGAGCTGTAGGTCCCTAATATGAGTACATACAGACTTTTAGATGACGCCCTTTTCCAAAGTGACTTACACTTTACAAAAATGAGAAATTAAGGGTTAAAGTAGTAGCTTTCTGGACTTGGGATACAAACTCACAACCTTCCAATTGGTAAACCAACACCTCAAACACTAAGCTGATGCATTCATGCACTCATGCCAGTGTGCTGATGCATTCATTATCAAATTTCAATTGAGTCTAGATAATAAATTCTTGTGTCCAATTAGACGTCTCTTTCATTCTTTTCCTGTCCTTAACTTTTGCTGTCTTTCCTTATTAGCAATTGACCATATAACAGAAAGGTTATGTCTAACAAACCTCTAATGTGCGTTTTGTACACTTTTTGCACATTTAACCTATAAACCTCAGCAAACTAGGAAGAATTTTGTTGGGTCCTATTTGCTTCCAGCATTCCCAGCATAGGATCTAAAGATGCACCACAACCCTTACCAGAATAAAGTGGTTTCTCAAAATGAGTTAATAACAAAAATGGCCTACAGTAAATGTACATATTGTGTTTTTGCTTGTCGGACCAAGAGAGTCTGAGTAACCTGAATAAAAAACACTAATATACCTATATAATATACCTATGTGAGGAACCTAGAAAGGATTTTGTTGGGGGACAAAAAGCACATTACTCTTATCAGTTGATTAAAAAGCTTTATGTATTTAAAATCTAGCCAAATTTGCTCCACATTTGGTCTGAACCCTAAAATGGTAAATGTATTATATTTGATACATGAGATTCTGAGACCTCTGGAACACCTGCATTATCATTACATTCCTCAAAAACCTGTTGTATACAATCTGAGACTTGTCTTCTGCCCCCTAGTGGACGTCTCTAAGCCCTGCAGTCAAAAACAGGCTTTTGGATGTCTTTTCCAATACGGCTGTCTTCATGGACTGACTTTATGTTTTTTGAAGGGACATCTTTGCTCATTTTGAAAAGGTTACGGTAAAAATAGCACATATTTATTGTTAGGTTATATATTGAAGCAACTAATAATAAATTGATATTTGTACAGAATGTTATTGTAAAATAATGTTGAATATATGTGTATCAAATATGATACAGCAGGTGTATTGCATTTCATAATTCAACCTGCATTACTCCTGCAAAAGTGCCAAGTTTATATAAGTTTTTATTATTTATTGACCTAATTACAAATGAAAAGGTCATCATAATATAATTTTAAACTGATTCCAATCTAATAGAATTGAAACATTTACAGTGTCGCTTGAGAGATTGAGAACTCTCAAGCGAATGATCAAATGGATCTTCACTTTGAAAAAAATGACCTTTAAAAAGGTGACAGAGTGGGAACTGGTAAGAGTGAAGTTGACAAAAGTATATTAAGGAGTGGAATGTAGCCCAAGTTGTAACATACCAACTAGTCATGCTTAACCCCAAATCACTATTAACAATGTTAAAATGATTGAGCAACTATACAGATTTGTGTCACATCCCCTGAATAAGATATTTGACTACTACACTTGTTACAAAAAACACCAACACTTTAATTCATGAGTAGTTTTATACATGAAAAAAAAAATGGTAGCATCCAGAGGAAAATAACGTGGAAAATTCTTCATCATACTGATTGTTCAGGGCATAGTTTTGCTTTACAGCTGACTTCTTGAATGTTTGCAGTGTTGTAAGATATGGCAGGTGATCAGGACGCATAAAGAACACAACTGGATTCATTTTCACCAATGCGATACGACACTTTATTGGGGTCCACCCACAGTGTTAGCTCACATGGAAGCAGGGAAAAAGTTCATCTTAAAACTTCGTCTAAAGTTCGTGTTAGTCTTAGCCACATAAAGTGCAATTGTGCAACCTGGTGCAAACAGTGCAGGACAAGACAAACAAGACAGACAAGACAGTGCAGGACAAAAGACAGTGCAGGACAAAAGACAGTGCAGACAAAAAGTTACAAGACAATACAAAAAGGACAAAAAATACAATACACAAAAGACAATAAATACAATACACAAAAGACAATAAACAGTAAACAGAAACAGCGCCGACCAGTGTAAATACTGTATGTGAATACCGAATGTTCAAACAATATTTCGTGCGGTAACATTTGAATGAACAGAGTTTCTTAGCAGCAGGTCCTTGAGATAATATATAGAATTGTGCAAAAACACCAAATGACTGAAATATTGTACAGTATGTGCAAAACGGCTGAAATGTTGGACAGTTTGTGCAAAAGAACAAAAAAGTGTGCAAAACAGCATGGAAACAGTTTGATGGATGTAAGCAGCATGTAAACAGTTTAATGTGTCAGTGTGTGTGTTTTGTGTTTGTCTGTGCAGTCCATACAGATGATGTGCGTGCATATGTTGTGCTCAGTACAGTTCAGTTCAGTTATTGAGAAGTCTGATGGCTTGTGGGAAGAAACCGTTACACAGTCTGGTCGTGAGGGCCCGAAAGCTTCGGTACCTTTATCCAGACGGCAGTAGGGTGAAGAGTGTGTGTGAGGGGTGTGTGGGGTCATCCACAATGCTGTTGGCTTTGCGGATGCAGCGTGTGGTGTAAGTGTCCATGATAGAGGGAAGAGAGACCCCAAGGATCTTCTCAGCTGTCCTCACTATCCGCTGCAGGGTTTGCGATCCGAGATCGTACAGTTCCCAAACCAGACAGTGATGCAGCTGCTCAGAATGCTCTCAATGTTCCCTCTGTAGAACATGGCCAGGATGGGGGGAGGGATAGGTGCCTTTCTCAGCCTTCGTAGGAAGTAGAGAAGTATCATATCTTAAAATATGCTTTTTTCCAAAGTTCTGTCAGAGTGGTGCAGTGACTAATTGCAGCACATACGAAGTGAATGAAATATCTGACTTTATGCTTTGGGAAGCATGCTTTAATAGGTCAAAACTCTTTCCTTTGCAAGAGCTGTGTGCTGACTTCAGATGTTGCCTTTCAGAAAATATCATTCATTATTCTGAGTACACTAATTAAGGGCCAGATAATACACATTGCATTCACTTTAGCCACTCTCTCTATAATTTTCCTTACAAGCAGCAAAATCCTTGTTGGTGATTTTGGAGATTTTATTGATGCATACATAAAGGTATGTGGTTTCCTTTGGCAGAGCCGGCACTGATTTTCAATTCTGGGCTGACCTCTTCACAATACACAGATCCAGAGAAGCATACTTGTACACTCAGCAAGAAAGTGGGAAGATCTAGGAGGAAATCATTGACATCATCTTACTGTAAATACTATTCTAACTTGAATATTTTCATTGATGTAAGTTTTTATATATACATTTAACAATCACCTGCTTCTTTTTCTCTACCGCTGAACCTTCATCACCTGCATTATCCACTGTTTCATAGTCTGGTGCTGCAATGACCTTTTCCTTGAACGAGGGCCAACCAAAAATTTAAGAGTAAAGAAAGAAGTTAAGAAGAAGGAAAAATAAAGATTGGTTTATATATAATGTACTATGCTCTTTAATGCTTCTTAAATGTGTCCTTTCCAGTTTCCAGTTCAGTTCCAGTTTGTTGAAGTGCGTGTGCAACAGAATGTTTGTCCCAGCATGGACGTGGGTTGCACTGCTGTCTTCTGCATAACATTTCTTAGATATTTCATACAGTATCTGGTATGATGCACTTTTATTTCAGAATTTTCTTGTGTATAAATTGAGGAAAATGGTTCAATGATATAAAGTACTGCATTAAAATATATTTTATTCTAAAGGTAAAATCTGCAAGTAAATTCTTACAAACATGCTAGCACATAGTCAGCATGCACTGTTAAAAAAAATCCTGTCCTGAATTCAGTTAGACTTTATTGGGCTTCTTACCTTTTTTTCTTTACCTCCATGAAAATGCTATCTTCTTACTGCCACTCCTCTAAATCCCCTTTCAGAAAACCATTCTCTTGAAGATCCATTGGATCATTTTGTGCTGCTGCACATAACATCCATGGTAGAAGCAGAAAGGAGAATAATAACATCTGTAGGTCCATTTTCTACAATTCAGAAGTAGTATTGAGCAAGACCATAAGTGTTTAGATCTGTGTCTTCACCGAGAGCCTTTAAAGTAATTTTGTGGGGGCCCTGCCTATGAACTACTGTGACAGCCTTTAACTCACTGTGTGCTGTTGGATGCCCTTGCAGTACCTGCATCATACGAACTGTGAACCCTTGGACAGATGCAAAATTTATTAAAGGGAAGCCTGGCAGACTCAGCTTGCATCTCAATACACCTATCAGTCAACACCCCACAGAAGGTTAAGCAGCTACATAGTTAAAAATAAAAAAGATAAAAAAGCAATTCTTAATCTAGATGCAACACATAATTTAGAATAACCCTCACAGCAGTGAAACCTTTCATTTCACTGATAGATATGATACATATACTAGTTGCAAAAGTACATCAGATTTTGCAAAGTATGACTTCTATATGTCATTTGCTCTGACAGCCAATAAGAATAAAGCTGTCAGTAAACTAACTGAATTACCATAAACTGGTCTTAAATCCGGGGGCTTAGTGGTTAGCACGTTTGCCTCACACTATTAATATAGTTTATTAGGGAAGCATGTTGTCTGCCATGATGTATTAACTACTTATTCTGCATGGAGAAACAAAATACCATTATTTTCTTTTTAGGCAAAAGCTTGGTTGTCTGATTCTTTATATTTTTTCAACCCATGGACATAATAGAAAAATACAATTCAGTGAATAACCATAAAGTCTGGCACTATTTTCTTCTTTTTCTTTCTGTTTATTAATTAATAATATAAATCATTTGCATCCCATGTGTAATCTAATTTCAGTTTCATCCAGTATCATGAGCAAATTTATTATGGTATGTTCCATCTTTAATAGAGTAGCAAATGCTTTTCACAGCACCCCTACTATGTAGTCTTAACATTTTTTTCAGGTTATAAATTGCAGTATAAAATTTAGTATTAAATTATATTATGAGAATGGTGAATAATTGTGCAAGGGACTGTACATTATCTGTCAAGTTCTTTACGCTTCAAGGAATAAAAAAATAACAGTGTGCTGTATCAATTTGATCAAGGATATTTTTAAGGCTCATTTAGATTTTTTTTTTTTTTTTTTTTTGCCACTGTCACCTTGGGATTGCTTATTGGGTATTTACACCATAGATTCTTTTGAAACTACTGAATAATATTCATGACGAGAAAACAGATATATTATGAATATTAAATATTATAAATATTACAAAGATTATATTACTGCCAAGTTACTGCCAATTGCTGATTAGGCATGATTATGTATGTTTAAGTAATGAATAATGAATTCAGGGCCTTCATCACCTGCATTACCCACTGTTTCATAGTCTGGGGCTGCAATGACCTTTTCCTTGGATGAGGGCCAACCAAATATTTAAGAGTAAAGAAAGAAGTTAAGAAGAAGGAAAAATAAAGATTGGTTTATATATAATGTACTATGCTCTTTAATGCTTCGTAAATGTGTCCTTTTCAGTTTCCAGGTCAGTTCCAGTTTGTTGAATTGGTTGTGCATCAGAATGTTTGTCCCAACATGAACATGGGTTGCACTGCTGTCTCCTGCATACCATTGCTTAGATATTTGAAAAAGTTATGGTAAAAATAACATATATTTATTGAATTGAAACCTTTACAGTTTGAAAGTTTGTGAACTCTTTAGAAAATTCTATATTTTTGCATAAATATCACCCAAAACATCATCAGATTTTCACACTCCTAATTCCTAAAAGTAAACAGAGTGAATGCAATCAATCAAATATTGTTATCCTTTATTTAAAAAAGTACATAAAAAATTAAATAAAAAATTATCTTAAAGAAAAATCTTATTAAGAAATAAAAAATACCAGTGTGCTGTATCAATTTGTTCATGGATATTGCTAAGGTTAATTTAGATTTTTTATTTGTTTTTTTTTTTGCCACTGTAAACTTGGGATTGCTTATTAGGTATTTACACCCTAGAATATTTTGAAACTACTGAATAATATTCATGACCAGAAAACAGATGTACATATATTATAAATATTAAATATTATAACTATTACAAAGATTATATTACTGCCAAGCGCTGACTAGGCATGATTATATATGTTTAAGTAATGAATAATGAAAAGACATGGAGATGCACAACATGTAGGCTCTCTGGAAGTGGTGGAATGGCCTCCAATTCATTGTCCAAAAAGGCAAAGGTATGCCATATTTTTGAGTTTCTGGAATTAAAAATAGCTATTTTACAAATTAATACAACATCAAATAGATGATCTTCTCATGTGAAATACTGGCACACGAATGATGATCCCTTAGACTGCCAGGACATTCATTATCAAATTTCACTTGCGATAAACTACTGAAATGACCTTTAAAAAGGTGACAGAGTGGGACCTGGTAAAAGTGAAGTTGACAAAAGTGTATTAAGAAGTGGAATGCAGCCCAATTTGTAATATACCAACTAGTCAAGCTTAACCCCAATTCACTATTAACAATGTTAAAATGACTGAGCAACTGTACAGATTTGTGTCACATCCCCTGAATAAGATATTTGACTACTACAATTGTTACAAAAAACACCAACACGTTAATTCATGAGTAGTTTTATACATGTAAAAAAAAAATGGTAGCATACAGATGAAAATAACGTGGAAAGTTCTTCATCATATTGATTGTTCAGGGCATAGTTTTGCTTTACAGCTGACTTCTTGAATGTTTGCAGTGTTGTAAGATATGGCAGGTGATCAGGACGCATAAAGAACACAACTGGATCCATTTTCACCAATGCGATACGACACTTCATTGGGGTCCACCCACAGTGTTAGCTCACATGGAAGCAGGGAAAAGATTTTCTCCTGTGTAATGCCAACGGCCCAGGCAGCTTTGCCTATCAAAGGGTCCATTTTGTGGTTGATGCGCAAGCATCTGTAGCCTGACCCTCTGCAAGGATCTTGGGGAAACCAGTGTTGCTCGTAGTACTCTGAAAGAAACAAAGGTAGAGCAAGATAAGAAAGGATCCTCAATACTATTTTCTATTTTCTGTCACGCCGCCTTCACCACCCACAAGCAGCCTACAAGCACTACTCACTCTACAACCACCCAGGTCTAGAATCAGGCACTAGACTAAGTGAATTATGGCTGTAGTATTAATACATTTTTTAAAAACTTATAGTTTTTTTTTTTTAGTTATTTTTTTAGTTTAGTTTTTTTAGTTTTTTTAGTTATACCAAGATGTACATGTATATGCAAGGCCTACAGCAGATTCAAAATTCTCGCTTTGTTCTGTTTTCGTTTAAATTTGTTTCCCTTTCAGGGCAGACACAATGTAGAACTTTAGAAAGCCCAGTAACTAATAACTATATAATAACTAATTTTATAGTATAAAAAAATAACTCAATGTATTTATCTAGTCAATACGTGTCTGATAAAACTATCTGTAGAAATGTGAATGACTAGAAGGAAAAAAAAAACAGGCTGTAATGAATATTGAAACTCCTCGTACCAAGTAGCGTCTTCTGCAGGGAAAAGTTTAAGTGATGAAGTTGATCTTCAGTAAGAAGGCCAGTCATCCTGACCAGACTGCTAACAAAATTAGCAGCTGTAGAGACTTCTGTTCTCATGTTTGCCGAACAGCAACACCTGTAAAAAGACCGATGGATTAGAATGGCGATGTATTAGAGCCACAGTCGGGAAAAACGTCTGTTACTGTTCAGGATGAAAGAGTTACCTGATTAAATATATAATATACAAAACAAAGAAGGATTTGAAGCGATTTATATTTAAAAATACTCAGTGAGTACAGTGTAATTATCAGCTCTGACGTTGAAGCAAGTGCGGACAAATTTCCTGCTCTTTCTAACTTAAACTCTCTGGTTGTCGCAAAGGTTCCATCAGGTTCCTGCAACATGCAGGCTCTCTGGAGGTGGTGGAATGCCCTCCAATTCGTTGTCACAAATTAGGTAAAGGTATGGCATCTTTTTGAGTTTCTGGAATTAAAAATACTTATGTTACAAATTAAAACAACATCAAATAGATGATCTTGTCATGTGAAATACTGGCACACGTTATGATGCATTCAATACCTTTAAAATTGTTGATCTGATGCCATTTTGGGTCTATTGCGATTTTAATTTAGTTACTTGGTTCCCAGCCAGTGATAGTTCCTCCAGTTGGTCCAGTTTAAAGAACTCTCTGTCCTCTATTTCCGAAATTAGATTGCTGGTCAGAACAATTTTTTAAATGTGCCTATAAGTCAAGTCAAGTCAAGTCAAGTCAAGAAGCTTTTATTGTCATTTCAACCATATACAGTATAGCTGTTGCAGTACATAGCGAAATGAGACAACGTTTATCCAGGATCATGGTGCTACATAAAACAAAGACAGGGCTATAAGGACTTAGTAAGTAGTCTTAGCCACATAAAGTGCAACTGTGCAACCTGGTGCAAACAGTGCAGGACAAGACAAACAAGACAGACACGACAGGACAAGAGACAGTGCAGGACGAAAGACAGTGCAGACAAAAAGTTACAAGACAATACAAAAACGGCAAAAAATACAATACACAAAAGACAATAAATACAATACACAAAAGACAATAAACAGTAAACAGAAACAGCGCCGACCAGTGTAAATACTGTGTGTGAATACCGAATGTTCAAACAATATTTCGTGCGGTAACATTAGAATGAACACAGTTTCTTAGCAGCAGGTCCTTGAGATAATATATAGAATTGTGCAAAAACACCAAATGACTGAAATATTGTACAGTATGTGCAAAACGGCTGAAATGTTGGACAGTTTGTGCAAAAGAACAAAAAAGTGTGCAAAACAGCATGGAAACAGTTTGATGGATGTAAGCAGCATGTAAACAGTTTGATGTGTCAGTGTGTGTGTTTTGTGTGGGTCTGTGCAGTCCATACAGATGATGTGCGTGCATATGTTGTGCTCAGTACAGTTCAGTAACTGAATTACCATAAACTGGTCTTAAATCCGGGGGCTTAGTGGTTAGCACGTTTGCCTCACACCGCCAGGGTCGGGGTTCGATTCCCACCTCCACCTTGTGTGTGTGGAGTTTGCATGTTCTCCCCGTGCCTCGGGGGTTTCCTCCAGGTACTCTGGTTTCCTCCCCCGGTCCAAAGACACGCATGGTAGATTGGCATCTCTGGAAAATTGTCCGTAGTGTGTGATTGCGTGAGTGAATGAGTGTGTGTGTGTGTGTGTGTGCGTGTGCCCTGCGGTTGGTTGGCACACCGTCCAGGGTGTATCCTGCCTTGATGCCCGATGACGCCTGAGATAGGCACAGGCTCCCCGTGACCCGAGGTAGTTCGGATAAGCGGTAGAAAATGAGATGAGTGAGTGGTCTTAAATCCATATGTTGTATTTCATAGAGGAGGCTCTGACAACATGTCAAGTTCTTTTTCTGATTTGTGTGCAACTGCAAACTGTTCAAAACCTCCATCTGGGGCAAATATTTAATTCTCCCACAGATGCTACAGACTGTGTGTTGAGTCACAAAAGAAGAAAAGCAACAGCACTTATTAATGACCATCATATATCCGTAACCTTTAACAGATTAACCTTTTACGAATGGACATTGAAATATATTGAATGATATTCTGGAAAAATCAGTATAAGAAGCTCATGTGTCTTGCTGTATTATACATATGAATTATGTACACTGTAAATTTTGCATTGTCTAAAGTGATCTAGCTTTTGTGATATGAGATACAGCAGAAACTACTACTATTTTTTTATCCTGTTTGACTTGTATCAGCACACTATAAATGCCTTAATATGAGCTGTAGGTCCCTAATATGAGTACATACAGACTTTTAGATGACGCCCTTTTCCAAAGTGACTTACACTTTACAAAAATGAGAAATTAAGGGTTAAAGTAGTAGCTTTCTGGACTTGGGATACAAACTCACAACCTTCCAATTGGTAAACCAACACCTCAAACACTAAGCTGATGCATTCATGCACTCATGCCAGTGTGCTGATGCATTCATTATCAAATTTCAATTGAGTCTAGATAATAAATTCTTGTGTCCAATTAGACGTCTCTTTCATTCTTTTCCTGTCCTTAACTTTTGCTGTCTTTCCTTATTAGCAATTGACCATATAACAGAAAGGTTATGTCTAACAAACCTCTAATGTGCGTTTTGTACACTTTTTGCACATTTAACCTATAAACCTCAGCAAACTAGGAAGAATTTTGTTGGGTCCTATTTGCTTCCAGCATTCCCAGCATAGGATCTAAAGATGCACCACAACCCTTACCAGAATAAAGTGGTTTCTCAAAATGAGTTAATAACAAAAATGGCCTACAGTAAATGTACATATTGTGTTTTTGCTTGTCGGACCAAGAGAGTCTGAGTAACCTGAATAAAAAACACTAATATACCTATATAATATACCTATGTGAGGAACCTAGAAAGGATTTTGTTGGGGGACAAAAAGCACATTACTCTTATCAGTTGATTAAAAAGCTTTATGTATTTAAAATCTAGCCAAATTTGCTCCACATTTGGTCTGAACCCTAAAATGGTAAATGTATTATATTTGATACATGAGATTCTGAGACCTCTGGAACACCTGCATTATCATTACATTCCTCAAAAACCTGTTGTATACAATCTGAGACTTGTCTTCTGCCCCCTAGTGGACGTCTCTAAGCCCTGCAGTCAAAAACAGGCTTTAGGATGTCTTTTCCAATACGGCTGTCTTCATGGACTGACTTTATGTTTTTTGAAGGGACATCTTTGCGCATTTTGAAAAGGTTACGGTAAAAATAGCACATATTTATTGTTAGGTTATATATTGAAGCAACTAATAATAAATTGATATTTGTACAGAATGTTATTGTAAAATAATGTTGAATATATGTGTATCAAATATGATACAGCAGGTGTATTGCATTTCATAATTCAACCTGCATTACTCCTGCAAAAGTGCCAAGTTTATATAAGTTTTTATTATTTATTGACCTAATTACAAATGAAAAGGTCATCATAATATAATTTTAAACTGATTCCAATCTAATAGAATTGAAACATTTACAGTGTCGCTTGAGAGATTGAGAACTCTCAAGCGAATGATCAAATGGATCTTCACTTTGAAAAAAATGACCTTTAAAAAGGTGACAGAGTGGGAACTGGTAAGAGTGAAGTTGACAAAAGTATATTAAGGAGTGGAATGTAGCCCAAGTTGTAACATACCAACTAGTCATGCTTAACCCCAAATCACTATTAACAATGTTAAAATGATTGAGCAACTATACAGATTTGTGTCACATCCCCTGAATAAGATATTTGACTACTACACTTGTTACAAAAAACACCAACACTTTAATTCATGAGTAGTTTTATACATGAAAAAAAAAATGGTAGCATCCAGAGGAAAATAACGTGGAAAATTCTTCATCATACTGATTGTTCAGGGCATAGTTTTGCTTTACAGCTGACTTCTTGAATGTTTGCAGTGTTGTAAGATATGGCAGGTGATCAGGACGCATAAAGAACACAACTGGATTCATTTTCACCAATGCGATACGACACTTTATTGGGGTCCACCCACAGTGTTAGCTCACATGGAAGCAGGGAAAAAGTTCATCTTAAAACTTCGTCTAAAGTTCGTGTTAGTCTTAGCCACATAAAGTGCAATTGTGCAACCTGGTGCAAACAGTGCAGGACAAGACAAACAAGACAGACAAGACAGTGCAGGACAAAAGACAGTGCAGGACAAAAGACAGTGCAGACAAAAAGTTACAAGACAATACAAAAAGGACAAAAAATACAATACACAAAAGACAATAAATACAATACACAAAAGACAATAAACAGTAAACAGAAACAGCGCCGACCAGTGTAAATACTGTATGTGAATACCGAATGTTCAAACAATATTTCGTGCGGTAACATTTGAATGAACAGAGTTTCTTAGCAGCAGGTCCTTGAGATAATATATAGAATTGTGCAAAAACACCAAATGACTGAAATATTGTACAGTATGTGCAAAACGGCTGAAATGTTGGACAGTTTGTGCAAAAGAACAAAAAAGTGTGCAAAACAGCATGGAAACAGTTTGATGGATGTAAGCAGCATGTAAACAGTTTAATGTGTCAGTGTGTGTGTTTTGTGTTTGTCTGTGCAGTCCATACAGATGATGTGCGTGCATATGTTGTGCTCAGTACAGTTCAGTTCAGTTATTGAGAAGTCTGATGGCTTGTGGGAAGAAACCGTTACACAGTCTGGTCGTGAGGGCCCGAAAGCTTCGGTACCTTTATCCAGACGGCAGTAGGGTGAAGAGTGTGTGTGAGGGGTGTGTGGGGTCATCCACAATGCTGTTGGCTTTGCGGATGCAGCGTGTGGTGTAAGTGTCCATGATAGAGGGAAGAGAGACCCCAAGGATCTTCTCAGCTGTCCTCACTATCCGCTGCAGGGTTTGCGATCCGAGATCGTACAGTTCCCAAACCAGACAGTGATGCAGCTGCTCAGAATGCTCTCAATGTTCCCTCTGTAGAACATGGCCAGGATGGGGGGAGGGATAGGTGCCTTTCTCAGCCTTCGTAGGAAGTAGAGAAGTATCATATCTTAAAATATGCTTTTTTCCAAAGTTCTGTCAGAGTGGTGCAGTGACTAATTGCAGCACATAAGAAGTGAATGAAATATCTGACTTTATGCTTTGGGAAGCATGCTTTAATACGTCAAAACTCTTTCCTTTGCAAGAGCTGTGTGCTGACTTCAGATGTTGCCTTTCAGAAAATATCATTCATTATTCTGAGTACACTAATTAAGGGCCAGATAATACACATTGCATTCACTTTAGCCACTCTCTCTATAATTTTCCTTACAAGCAGCAAAATCCTTGTTGGTGATTTTGGAGATTTTATTGATGCATACATAAAGGTATGTGGTTTCCTTTGGCAGAGCCGGCACTGATTTTCAATTCTGGGCTGACCTCTTCACAATACACAGATCCAGAGAAGCATACTTGTACACTCAGCAAGAAAGTGGGAAGATCTAGGAGGAAATCATTGACATCATCTTACTGTAAATACTATTCTAACTTGAATATTTTCATTGATGTAAGTTTTTATATATACATTTAACAATCACCTGCTTCTTTTTCTCTACCGCTGAACCTTCATCACCTGCATTATCCACTGTTTCATAGTCTGGTGCTGCAATGACCTTTTCCTTGAACGAGGGCCAACCAAAAATTTAAGAGTAAAGAAAGAAGTTAAGAAGAAGGAAAAATAAAGATTGGTTTATATATAATGTACTATGCTCTTTAATGCTTCTTAAATGTGTCCTTTCCAGTTTCCAGTTCAGTTCCAGTTTGTTGAAGTGCGTGTGCAACAGAATGTTTGTCCCAGCATGGACGTGGGTTGCACTGCTGTCTTCTGCATAACATTTCTTAGATATTTCATACAGTATCTGGTATGATGCACTTTTATTTCAGAATTTTCTTGTGTATAAATTGAGGAAAATGGTTCAATGATATAAAGTACTGCATTAAAATATATTTTATTCTAAAGGTAAAATCTGCAAGTAAATTCTTACAAACATGCTAGCACATAGTCAGCATGCACTGTTAAAAAAAATCCTGTCCTGGATTCAGTTAGACTTTATTGGGCTTCTTACCTTTTTTTCTTTACCTCCATGAAAATGCTATCTTCTTACTGCCACTCCTCTAAATCCCCTTTCAGAAAACCATTCTCTTGAAGATCCATTGGATCATTTTGTGCTGCTGCACATAACATCCATGGTAGAAGCAGAAAGGAGAATAATAACATCTGTAGGTCCATTTTCTACAATTCAGAAGTGGTATTGAGCAAGACCATAAGTGTTTAGATCTGTGTCTTCACCGAGAGCCTTTAAAGTAATTTTGTGGGGGCCCTGCTTATGAACTACTGTGACAGCCTTTTACTCACTGTGTGCTGTTGGATGCCCTTGCAGTACCTGCATCATACGAACTGTGAACCCTTGGACAGATGCAAAATTTATTAAAGGGAAGCCTGGCAGACTCAGCTTGCATCTCAATACACCTATCAGTCAACACCCCACAGAAGGTTAAGCAGCTACATAGTTAAAAATAAAAAAAGATAAATAAGCAATTCTTAATCTAGATGCAACACATAATTTAGAATAACCCTCACAGCAGTGAAACCTTTCATTTCACTGATAGATATGATACATATACTAGTTGCAAAAATACATCAGATTTTGCAAAGTATGACTTCTATATGTCATTTGCTCTGACAGCCAATAAGAATAAAGCTGTCAGAAAACTAACTGAATTACCATAAACTGGTCTTAAATCCGGGGGGCACGGTGGCTTAGTGATTAGCACGTTTGCCTCACACCGCCAGGGTCGGGGTTCGATTCCCGCCTCCACCTTGTGTGTGTGGAGTTTGCATGTTCTCCCCGTGCCTCGGGGGTTTCCTCCGGGTACTCTGGTTTCCTCCCCCGGTCCAAAGACATGCATGGTAGGTTGATTGGCATCTCTGGAAAATGGTCCGTATCATATGATTGAGTGAGTGAATGAGTGTGTGTGTGCCCTGCGATGGGTTGGCACACCGTCCAGGGTGTCTCCTGCCTTGATGCCCGATGACGCCTGAGATAGGCACAGGCTCCCCGTGACCCGAGGTAGTTCGGATAAGCGGTAGAAAATGAGATGAGTGAGTGGTCTTAAATCCATATGTTGTATTTCATAGAGGAGGCTCTGACAACATGTCAAGTTCTTTTTCTGATTTGTGTGCAACTGCAAACTGTTCAAAACCTCCATCTGGGGCAAATATTTAATTCTCCCACAGATGCTACAGACTGTGTGTTGAGTCACAAAAGAAGAAAATCAACAGCACTTATTAATGACCATCATATATCAGTAACCTTTAACAGATTAACCTTTTACGAATGGACATTGAAATATATTGAATGATATTCTGGAAAAATCAGTATAAGAAGCTCATGTGTCTTGCTGTATTATACATATGAATTATGTACACTGTAAATTTTGCATTGTCTAAAGTGATCTAGCTTTTGTGATATGAGATACAGCAGAAACTATATCAGTGAAGTGAAGCATTGTCATACCATTATTTTTTTTATCCTGTTTGACTTGTATCAGCACACTATAAATGCCTTAATATGAGCTGTAGGTCCCTAATATGAGTACATACAGACTTTCGCCCTTTTCCAAAGTGACTTACACTTTACAAAAATGAGAAATTAAGGGTTAAAGTAGTAGCTTTCTGGACTTGGGATACAAACTCACAACCTTCCAATTGGTAAACCAACACCTCAAAGACTAAGCTGATGCATTCATGCACTCATGCCAGTGTGCTGATGCATTCATTATCAAATTTCAATTGAGTCTAGATAATAAATTCTTGTCAAATTAGACGTCTCTTTCATTCTTTTCCTGTCCTTAACGTTTGCTGTCTTTCCTTATTAGCACTTGACCATATAAAAGAAAGGTTATGTCTAACAAACCTCTAATGTGCATTTTGTACAATTTTTGCTCATTTAACCTATAAACCTCAGCAAACTAGGAAGAATTTTGTTGGGTCCTGTTTGCTTCCAGCATTCCCAGCATAGGATCTAGAGATGCACCACAACCCTTACCAGAATAAAGTGGTTTCTCAAAATGAGTTAATAATAGAAAGGATTTTGTTGGGGGACAAAAAGCACATTACTCTTATCAGTTGATTAAAAAGCTTTATGTATTTAAAATCTAGTCAAATTTGCTCCACATTTGGTCTGAACCCTAAAATGGTAAATGTATTATATTTGATACATGAGATTCTGAGACCTCTGGAACACCTGCATTATCATTACATTCCTCAAAAACCTGTTGTAAACAATCTGAGACTTCTCTTCTGCCCCCTAGTGGACGTCTCTAAGCCCTGCAGTCAAAAACAGGCTTTAGGATGTCTTTTCCAATACGGCTGTCTTCATGGACTGACTTTATGTTTTTTGAAGGGACATCTTTGCTCATTTTGAAAAGGTTACGGTAAAAATAGCATATATTTATTGTTAGGTTATATATATTGAAGCAACTAATAATAAATTGATATTTGTACAGAATGTTATTGTAAAATAATGTTGAATATATGAGTATCAAATATGATACAGCAGGTGTATTGCATTTCATAATTCAACCTGCATTACTCCTGCAAAAGTGCCAAGTTTATATAAGTTTTTATTATTTATTGACCTAATTACAAATGAAAAGGTCATCATAATATAATTTTAAACTGATTCCAATTTAATAGAATTGAAACATTTACAGTGTCGCTTGAGAGATTGAGAACTCTCAAGCAAATGATCAAATGGATCTTCACTTTGAAAAAAATGACCTTTAAAAAGGTGACAGAGTGGGAACTGGTAAGAGTGAAGTTGACAAAAGTATATTAAGGAGTGGAATGTAGCCCAAGTTGTAACATACCAACTAGTCAAGCTTAACCCCAAATCACTATTAACAATGTTAAAATGATTGAGCAACTGT
Organism: Tachysurus vachellii; assembly: GCF_030014155.1. Classification (NCBI taxonomy): domain Eukaryota; kingdom Metazoa; phylum Chordata; class Actinopteri; order Siluriformes; family Bagridae; genus Tachysurus; species Tachysurus vachellii. The sequence continues at coordinate 10,082,591 of NC_083478.1, read as the reverse complement.
ACAGATTTGTGTCACATCCCCTGAATAAGATATTTGACTACTACAATTGTTACAAAAAACACCAACACTTTAATTCATGAGTAGTTTTATACATGAAAAAAAAAATGGTAGCATCCAGAGGAAAATAACGTGGAAAATTCTTCATCATACTGATTGTTCAAGGCATAGTTTTGCTTTACAGCTGACTTCTTGAATGTTTGCAGTGTTGTAAGATATGGCAGGTGATCAGGACGCATAAAGAACACAACTGGATCCATTTTCACCAATGCGATACGACACTTCATTCGGGTCCACCCACAGTGTTAGCTCACATGGAAGCAGGGAAAAGATTTCCTCCTGTGTAATGCCAACGGCCCAGGCAGCTTTGCCTATCAAAGGGTCCATTTTGTGGTTGATGCGCAAGCATCTGTAGCCTGACCCTCTGCAAGGATCTTGGGGAAACCAGTGTTGCTCGTAGTACTCTGAAAGAAAAAAAAGGTAAAGCAAGATAAGAAAGGATCCTCAATACTATTTTCTATTTTCTGTCACGCCGCCTTCACCACCCACAAGCAGCCTACAAGCACTACTCACTCTACAACCACCCAGGTCTAGAATCAGGCACTAGACTAAGTGAATTATGGCTGTAGTATTAATACATTTTTTAAAAACTTATAGTTTTTTTTTTTAGTTATTTTTTTAGTTTAGTTTTTTTAGTTTTTTTAGTTATACCAAGATGTACTTGTATATGCAAGGCCTACAGCAGATTCAAAATTCTCGCTTTGTTCTGTTTTCGTTTAAATTTGTTTCCCTTTCAGGGCAGACACAATGTAGAACTTTAGAAAGCCCAGTAACTAATAACTATATAATAACTAATTTTATAGTATAAAAAAATAACTCAATGTATTTATCTAGTCAATACGTGTCTGATAAAACTATCTGTAGAAATGTGAATGACTAGAAGGAAAAAAAAAACAGGCTGTAATGAATATTGAAACTCCTCGTACCAAGTAGCGTCTTCTGCAGGGAAAAGTTTAAGTGATGAAGTTGATCTTCAGTAAGAAGGCCAGTCATCCTGACCAGACTGCTAACAAAATTAGCAGCTGTAGAGACTTCTGTTCTCATGTTTGCCGAACAGCAACACCTGTAAAAAGACCGATGGATTAGAATGGCGATGTATTTAGAGCCACAGTCGGGAAAAACGTCTGTTACTGTTCAGGATGAAAGAGTTACCTGATTAAATATATAATATACAAAACAAAGAAGGATTTGAAGCGATTTATATTTAAAAATACTCAGTGAGTACAGTGTAATTATCAGCTCTGACGTTGAAGCAAGTGCGGACAAATTTCCTGCTCTTTCTAACTTAAACTCTCTGGTTGTCGCAAAGGTTCCATCAGGTTCCTGCAACATGCAGGCTCTCTGGAGGTGGTGGAATGCCCTCCAATTCGTTGTCACAAATTAGGTAAAGGTATGGCATCTTTTTGAGTTTCTGGAATTAAAAATACTTATGTTACAAATTAAAACAACATCAAATAGATGATCTTGTCATGTGAAATACTGGCACACGTTATGATGCATTCAATACCTTTAAAATTGTTGATCTGATGCCATTTTGGGTCTATTGCGATTTTAATTTAGTTACTTGGTTCCCAGCCAGTGATAGTTCCTCCAGTTGGTCCAGTTTAAAGAACTCTCTGTCCTCTATTTCCGAAATTAGATTGCTGGTCAGAACAATTTTTTAAATGTGCCTATAAGTCAAGTCAAGTCAAGTCAAGTCAAGAAGCTTTTATTGTCATTTCAACCATATACAGTATAGCTGTTGCAGTACATAGCGAAATGAGACAACGTTTATCCAGGATCATGGTGCTACATAAAACAAAGACAGGGCTATAAGGACTTAGTAAGTAGTCTTAGCCACATAAAGTGCAACTGTGCAACCTGGTGCAAACAGTGCAGGACAAGACAAACAAGACAGACACGACAGGACAAGAGACAGTGCAGGACGAAAGACAGTGCAGACAAAAAGTTACAAGACAATACAAAAACGGCAAAAAATACAATACACAAAAGACAATAAATACAATACACAAAAGACAATAAACAGTAAACAGAAACAGCGCCGACCAGTGTAAATACTGTGTGTGAATACCGAATGTTCAAACAATATTTCGTGCGGTAACATTAGAATGAACACAGTTTCTTAGCAGCAGGTCCTTGAGATAATATATAGAATTGTGCAAAAACACCAAATGACTGAAATATTGTACAGTATGTGCAAAACGGCTGAAATGTTGGACAGTTTGTGCAAAAGAACAAAAAAGTGTGCAAAACAGCATGGAAACAGTTTGATGGATGTAAGCAGCATGTAAACAGTTTGATGTGTCAGTGTGTGTGTTTTGTGTGGGTCTGTGCAGTCCATACAGATGATGTGCGTGCATATGTTGTGCTCAGTACAGTTCAGTAACTGAATTACCATAAACTGGTCTTAAATCCGGGGGCTTAGTGGTTAGCACGTTTGCCTCACACCGCCAGGGTCGGGGTTCGATTCCCACCTCCACCTTGTGTGTGTGGAGTTTGCATGTTCTCCCCGTGCCTCGGGGGTTTCCTCCAGGTACTCTGGTTTCCTCCCCCGGTCCAAAGACACGCATGGTAGATTGGCATCTCTGGAAAATTGTCCGTAGTGTGTGATTGCGTGAGTGAATGAGTGTGTGTGTGTGTGTGTGCGTGTGCCCTGCGGTTGGTTGGCACACCGTCCAGGGTGTATCCTGCCTTGATGCCCGATGACGCCTGAGATAGGCACAGGCTCCCCGTGACCCGAGGTAGTTCGGATAAGCGGTAGAAAATGAGATGAGTGAGTGGTCTTAAATCCATATGTTGTATTTCATAGAGGAGGCTCTGACAACATGTCAAGTTCTTTTTCTGATTTGTGTGCAACTGCAAACTGTTCAAAACCTCCATCTGGGGCAAATATTTAATTCTCCCACAGATGCTACAGACTGTGTGTTGAGTCACAAAAGAAGAAAAGCAACAGCACTTATTAATGACCATCATATATCCGTAACCTTTAACAGATTAACCTTTTACGAATGGACATTGAAATATATTGAATGATATTCTGGAAAAATCAGTATAAGAAGCTCATGTGTCTTGCTGTATTATACATATGAATTATGTACACTGTAAATTTTGCATTGTCTAAAGTGATCTAGCTTTTGTGATATGAGATACAGCAGAAACTACTACTATTTTTTTATCCTGTTTGACTTGTATCAGCACACTATAAATGCCTTAATATGAGCTGTAGGTCCCTAATATGAGTACATACAGACTTTTAGATGACGCCCTTTTCCAAAGTGACTTACACTTTACAAAAATGAGAAATTAAGGGTTAAAGTAGTAGCTTTCTGGACTTGGGATACAAACTCACAACCTTCCAATTGGTAAACCAACACCTCAAACACTAAGCTGATGCATTCATGCACTCATGCCAGTGTGCTGATGCATTCATTATCAAATTTCAATTGAGTCTAGATAATAAATTCTTGTGTCCAATTAGACGTCTCTTTCATTCTTTTCCTGTCCTTAACTTTTGCTGTCTTTCCTTATTAGCAATTGACCATATAACAGAAAGGTTATGTCTAACAAACCTCTAATGTGCGTTTTGTACACTTTTTGCACATTTAACCTATAAACCTCAGCAAACTAGGAAGAATTTTGTTGGGTCCTATTTGCTTCCAGCATTCCCAGCATAGGATCTAAAGATGCACCACAACCCTTACCAGAATAAAGTGGTTTCTCAAAATGAGTTAATAACAAAAATGGCCTACAGTAAATGTACATATTGTGTTTTTGCTTGTCGGACCAAGAGAGTCTGAGTAACCTGAATAAAAAACACTAATATACCTATATAATATACCTATGTGAGGAACCTAGAAAGGATTTTGTTGGGGGACAAAAAGCACATTACTCTTATCAGTTGATTAAAAAGCTTTATGTATTTAAAATCTAGCCAAATTTGCTCCACATTTGGTCTGAACCCTAAAATGGTAAATGTATTATATTTGATACATGAGATTCTGAGACCTCTGGAACACCTGCATTATCATTACATTCCTCAAAAACCTGTTGTATACAATCTGAGACTTGTCTTCTGCCCCCTAGTGGACGTCTCTAAGCCCTGCAGTCAAAAACAGGCTTTAGGATGTCTTTTCCAATACGGCTGTCTTCATGGACTGACTTTATGTTTTTTGAAGGGACATCTTTGCTCATTTTGAAAAGGTTACGGTAAAAATAGCACATATTTATTGTTAGGTTATATATTGAAGCAACTAATAATAAATTGATATTTGTACAGAATGTTATTGTAAAATAATGTTGAATATATGTGTATCAAATATGATACAGCAGGTGTATTGCATTTCATAATTCAACCTGCATTACTCCTGCAAAAGTGCCAAGTTTATATAAGTTTTTATTATTTATTGACCTAATTACAAATGAAAAGGTCATCATAATATAATTTTAAACTGATTCCAATCTAATAGAATTGAAACATTTACAGTGTCGCTTGAGAGATTGAGAACTCTCAAGCGAATGATCAAATGGATCTTCACTTTGAAAAAAATGACCTTTAAAAAGGTGACAGAGTGGGAACTGGTAAGAGTGAAGTTGACAAAAGTATATTAAGGAGTGGAATGTAGCCCAAGTTGTAACATACCAACTAGTCATGCTTAACCCCAAATCACTATTAACAATGTTAAAATGATTGAGCAACTATACAGATTTGTGTCACATCCCCTGAATAAGATATTTGACTACTACACTTGTTACAAAAAACACCAACACTTTAATTCATGAGTAGTTTTATACATGAAAAAAAAAATGGTAGCATCCAGAGGAAAATAACGTGGAAAATTCTTCATCATACTGATTGTTCAGGGCATAGTTTTGCTTTACAGCTGACTTCTTGAATGTTTGCAGTGTTGTAAGATATGGCAGGTGATCAGGACGCATAAAGAACACAACTGGATTCATTTTCACCAATGCGATACGACACTTTATTGGGGTCCACCCACAGTGTTAGCTCACATGGAAGCAGGGAAAAAGTTCATCTTAAAACTTCGTCTAAAGTTCGTGTTAGTCTTAGCCACATAAAGTGCAATTGTGCAACCTGGTGCAAACAGTGCAGGACAAGACAAACAAGACAGACAAGACAGTGCAGGACAAAAGACAGTGCAGGACAAAAGACAGTGCAGACAAAAAGTTACAAGACAAAAAGGACAAAAAATACAATACACAAAAGACAATAAATACAATACACAAAAGACAATAAACAGTAAACAGAAACAGCGCCGACCAGTGTAAATACTGTATGTGAATACCGAATGTTCAAACAATATTTCGTGCGGTAACATTTGAATGAACAGAGTTTCTTAGCAGCAGGTCCTTGAGATAATATATAGAATTGTGCAAAAACACCAAATGACTGAAATATTGTACAGTATGTGCAAAACGGCTGAAATGTTGGACAGTTTGTGCAAAAGAACAAAAAAGTGTGCAAAACAGCATGGAAACAGTTTGATGGATGTAAGCAGCATGTAAACAGTTTAATGTGTCAGTGTGTGTGTTTTGTGTTTGTCTGTGCAGTCCATACAGATGATGTGCGTGCATATGTTGTGCTCAGTACAGTTCAGTTCAGTTATTGAGAAGTCTGATGGCTTGTGGGAAGAAACCGTTACACAGTCTGGTCGTGAGGGCCCGAAAGCTTCGGTACCTTTATCCAGACGGCAGTAGGGTGAAGAGTGTGTGTGAGGGGTGTGTGGGGTCATCCACAATGCTGTTGGCTTTGCGGATGCAGCGTGTGGTGTAAGTGTCCATGATAGAGGGAAGAGAGACCCCAAGGATCTTCTCAGCTGTCCTCACTATCCGCTGCAGGGTTTGCGATCCGAGATCGTACAGTTCCCAAACCAGACAGTGATGCAGCTGCTCAGAATGCTCTCAATGTTCCCTCTGTAGAACATGGCCAGGATGGGGGGAGGGATAGGTGCCTTTCTCAGCCTTCGTAGGAAGTAGAGAAGTATCATATCTTAAAATATGCTTTTTTCCAAAGTTCTGTCAGAGTGGTGCAGTGACTAATTGCAGCACATAAGAAGTGAATGAAATATCTGACTTTATGCTTTGGGAAGCATGCTTTAATAGGTCAAAACTCTTTCCTTTGCAAGAGCTGTGTGCTGACTTCAGATGTTGCCTTTCAGAAAATATCATTCATTATTCTGAGTACACTAATTAAGGGCCAGATAATACACATTGCATTCACTTTAGCCACTCTCTCTATAATTTTCCTTACAAGCAGCAAAATCCTTGTTGGTGATTTTGGAGATTTTATTGATGCATACATAAAGGTATGTGGTTTCCTTTGGCAGAGCCGGCACTGATTTTCAATTCTGGGCTGACCTCTTCACAATACACAGATCCAGAGAAGCATACTTGTACACTCAGCAAGAAAGTGGGAAGATCTAGGAGGAAATCATTGACATCATCTTACTGTAAATACTATTCTAACTTGAATATTTTCATTGATGTAAGTTTTTATATATACATTTAACAATCACCTGCTTCTTTTTCTCTACCGCTGAACCTTCATCACCTGCATTATCCACTGTTTCATAGTCTGGTGCTGCAATGACCTTTTCCTTGAACGAGGGCCAACCAAAAATTTAAGAGTAAAGAAAGAAGTTAAGAAGAAGGAAAAATAAAGATTGGTTTATATATAATGTACTATGCTCTTTAATGCTTCTTAAATGTGTCCTTTCCAGTTTCCAGTTCAGTTCCAGTTTGTTGAAGTGCGTGTGCAACAGAATGTTTGTCCCAGCATGGACGTGGGTTGCACTGCTGTCTTCTGCATAACATTTCTTAGATATTTCATACAGTATCTGGTATGATGCACTTTTATTTCAGAATTTTCTTGTGTATAAATTGAGGAAAATGGTTCAATGATATAAAGTACTGCATTAAAATATATTTTATTCTAAAGGTAAAATCTGCAAGTAAATTCTTACAAACATGCTAGCACATAGTCAGCATGCACTGTTAAAAAAATCCTGTCCTGGATTCAGTTAGACTTTATTGGGCTTCTTACCTTTTTTTCTTTACCTCCATGAAAATGCTATCTTCTTACTGCCACTCCTCTAAATCCCCTTTCAGAAAACCATTCTCTTGAAGATCCATTGGATCATTTTGTGCTGCTGCACATAACATCCATGGTAGAAGCAGAAAGGAGAATAATAACATCTGTAGGTCCATTTTCTACAATTCAGAAGTGGTATTGAGCAAGACCATAAGTGTTTAGATCTGTGTCTTCACCGAGAGCCTTTAAAGTAATTTTGTGGGGGCCCTGCTTATGAACTACTGTGACAGCCTTTTACTCACTGTGTGCTGTTGGATGCCCTTGCAGTACCTGCATCATACGAACTGTGAACCCTTGGACAGATGCAAAATTTATTAAAGGGAAGCCTGGCAGACTCAGCTTGCATCTCAATACACCTATCAGTCAACACCCCACAGAAGGTTAAGCAGCTACATAGTTAAAAATAAAAAAAGATAAATAAGCAATTCTTAATCTAGATGCAACACATAATTTAGAATAACCCTCACAGCAGTGAAACCTTTCATTTCACTGATAGATATGATACATATACTAGTTGCAAAAATACATCAGATTTTGCAAAGTATGACTTCTATATGTCATTTGCTCTGACAGCCAATAAGAATAAAGCTGTCAGAAAACTAACTGAATTACCATAAACTGGTCTTAAATCCGGGGGGCACGGTGGCTTAGTGATTAGCACGTTTGCCTCACACCGCCAGGGTCGGGGTTCGATTCCCGCCTCCACCTTGTGTGTGTGGAGTTTGCATGTTCTCCCCGTGCCTCGGGGGTTTCCTCCGGGTACTCTGGTTTCCTCCCCCGGTCCAAAGACATGCATGGTAGGTTGATTGGCATCTCTGGAAAATGGTCCGTATCATATGATTGAGTGAGTGAATGAGTGTGTGTGTGCCCTGCGATGGGTTGGCACACCGTCCAGGGTGTCTCCTGCCTTGATGCCCGATGACGCCTGAGATAGGCACAGGCTCCCCGTGACCCGAGGTAGTTCGGATAAGCGGTAGAAAATGAGATGAGTGAGTGGTCTTAAATCCATATGTTGTATTTCATAGAGGAGGCTCTGACAACATGTCAAGTTCTTTTTCTGATTTGTGTGCAACTGCAAACTGTTCAAAACCTCCATCTGGGGCAAATATTTAATTCTCCCACAGATGCTACAGACTGTGTGTTGAGTCACAAAAGAAGAAAATCAACAGCACTTATTAATGACCATCATATATCAGTAACCTTTAACAGATTAACCTTTTACGAATGGACATTGAAATATATTGAATGATATTCTGGAAAAATCAGTATAAGAAGCTCATGTGTCTTGCTGTATTATACATATGAATTATGTACACTGTAAATTTTGCATTGTCTAAAGTGATCTAGCTTTTGTGATATGAGATACAGCAGAAACTATATCAGTGAAGTGAAGCATTGTCATACCATTATTTTTTTTATCCTGTTTGACTTGTATCAGCACACTATAAATGCCTTAATATGAGCTGTAGGTCCCTAATATGAGTACATACAGACTTTCGCCCTTTTCCAAAGTGACTTACACTTTACAAAAATGAGAAATTAAGGGTTAAAGTAGTAGCTTTCTGGACTTGGGATACAAACTCACAACCTTCCAATTGGTAAACCAACACCTCAAAGACTAAGCTGATGCATTCATGCACTCATGCCAGTGTGCTGATGCATTCATTATCAAATTTCAATTGAGTCTAGATAATAAATTCTTGTCAAATTAGACGTCTCTTTCATTCTTTTCCTGTCCTTAACGTTTGCTGTCATTCCTTATTAGCACTTGACCATATAAAAGAAAGGTTATGTCTAACAAACCTCTAATGTGCATTTTGTACACTTTTTGCTCATTTAACCTATAAACCTCAGCAAACTAGGAAGAATTTTGTTGGGTCCTGTTTGCTTCCAGCATTCCCAGCATAGGATCTAGAGATGCACCACAACCCTTACCAGAATAAAGTGGTTTCTCAAAATGAGTTAATAATAGAAAGGATTTTGTTGGGGGACAAAAAGCACATTACTCTTATCAGTTGATTAAAAAGCTTTATGTATTTAAAATCTAGTCAAATTTGCTCCACATTTGGTCTGAACCCTAAAATGGTAAATGTATTATATTTGATACATGAGATTCTGAGACCTCTGGAACACCTGCATTATCATTACATTCCTCAAAAACCTGTTGTAAACAATCTGAGACTTCTCTTCTGCCCCCTAGTGGACGTCTCTAAGCCCTGCAGTCAAAAACAGGCTTTAGGATGTCTTTTCCAATACGGCTGTCTTCATGGACTGACTTTATGTTTTTTGAAGGGACATCTTTGCTCATTTTGAAAAGGTTACGGTAAAAATAGCATATATTTATTGTTAGGTTATATATATTGAAGCAACTAATAATAAATTGATATTTGTACAGAATGTTATTGTAAAATAATGTTGAATATATGAGTATCAAATATGATACAGCAGGTGTATTGCATTTCATAATTCAACCTGCATTACTCCTGCAAAAGTGCCAAGTTTATATAAGTTTTTATTATTTATTGACCTAATTACAAATGAAAAGGTCATCATAATATAATTTTAAACTGATTCCAATTTAATAGAATTGAAACATTTACAGTGTCGCTTGAGAGATTGAGAACTCTCAAGCAAATGATCAAATGGATCTTCACTTTGAAAAAAATGACCTTTAAAAAGGTGACAGAGTGGGAACTGGTAAGAGTGAAGTTGACAAAAGTATATTAAGGAGTGGAATGTAGCCCAAGTTGTAACATACCAACTAGTCAAGCTTAACCCCAAATCACTATTAACAATGTTAAAATGATTGAGCAACTGTACAGATTTGTGTCACATCCCCTGAATAAGATATTTGACTACTACAATTGTTACAAAAAACACCAACACTTTAATTCATGAGTAGTTTTATACATGAAAAAAAAAATGGTAGCATCCAGAGGAAAATAACGTGGAAAATTCTTCATCATACTGATTGTTCAAGGCATAGTTTTGCTTTACAGCTGACTTCTTGAATGTTTGCAGTGTTGTAAGATATGGCAGGTGATCAGGACGCATAAAGAACACAACTGGATCCATTTTCACCAATGCGATACGACACTTCATTCGGGTCCACCCACAGTGTTAGCTCACATGGAAGCAGGGAAAAGATTTCCTCCTGTGTAATGCCAACGGCCCAGGCAGCTTTGCCTATCAAAGGGTCCATTTTGTGGTTGATGCGCAAGCATCTGTAGCCTGACCCTCTGCAAGGATCTTGGGGAAACCAGTGTTGCTCGTAGTACTCTGAAAGAAAAAAAAGGTAAAGCAAGATAAGAAAGGATCCTCAATACTATTTTCTATTTTCTGTCACGCCGCCTTCACCACCCACAAGCAGCCTACAAGCACTACTCACTCTACAACCACCCAGGTCTAGAATCAGGCACTAGACTAAGTGAATTATGGCTGTAGTATTAATACATTTTTTAAAAACTTATAGTTTTTTTTTTTAGTTATTTTTTTAGTTTAGTTTTTTTAGTTTTTTTAGTTATACCAAGATGTACTTGTATATGCAAGGCCTACAGCAGATTCAAAATTCTCGCTTTGTTCTGTTTTCGTTTAAATTTGTTTCCCTTTCAGGGCAGACACAATGTAGAACTTTAGAAAGCCCAGTAACTAATAACTATATAATAACTAATTTTATAGTATAAAAAAATAACTCAATGTATTTATCTAGTCAATACGTGTCTGATAAAACTATCTGTAGAAATGTGAATGACTAGAAGGAAAAAAAAAACAGGCTATAATGAATATTGAAACTCCTCGTACCAAGTAGCGTCTTCTGCAGGGAAAAGTTTAAGTGATGAAGTTGATCTTCAGTAAGAAGGCCAGTCATCCTGACCAGACTGCTAACAAAATTAGCAGCTGTAGAGACTTCTGTTCTCATGTTTGCCGAACAGCAACACCTGTAAAAAGACCGATGGATTAGAATGGCGATGTATTTAGAGCCACAGTCGGGAAAAACGTCTGTTACTGTTCAGGATGAAAGAGTTACCTGATTAAATATATAATATACAAAACAAAGAAGGATTTGAAGCGATTTATATTTAAAAATACTCTGTGAGTACAGTGTAATTATCAGCTCTGACGTTGAAGCAAGTGCGGACAAATTTCCTGCTCTTTCTAACTTAAACTCTCTGGTTGTCGCAAAGGTTCCATCTGAATACGCGGAAACGTCATCAGTCATTCAAGTGACGTCACACAGTGTTTTCATTTCAATTTAAATTCAACATTTAACACTAATTAACTATGAACCGAGTAAAAGTACAAACCCACATACATAAACAAAAATCACACATGACTGCTATAACGTGAATGATCACATCCCCTGTTCTTTATTACAGACTGGAAGAAAATTCAGAATAGATGTTAAATGCTGTACAATTTAATTTTCGTTTCGGACAGTGTATTATTATAATAAATTCTTGTGTCAAATTAGACGTCTCTTTCATTCTTTTCCTGTCCTTAACTTTTGCTGTCTTTCCTTATTAGCACTTGACCATATAAAAGAAAGGTTATGTCTAACAAACCTCTAATGTCCAATTGTACAGAGCAAAAAGCTGCAGTTAGTAACCTGAAAAAAAAAACAAGTAATATATCTATATAATATACCTATGTGAGGAACCTAGAAAGGATTTTGTTGGGGGACAAAAAGCAAATTACTCTTATCAGTTGATTAAAAAGCTTTATGTATTTAAAATCTAGTCAAATTTGCTCCACATTTGGTCTGAACCCTAAAATGGTAAATGTATTATATTTGATACATGAGATTCTGAGACCTCTGGAACACCTGCATTATCATTACATTCCTCAAAAACCTGTTGCATACAATCTGAGACTTGTCTTCTGCCCCCTAGTGGACGTCACTAAGCCCTGCAGTCAAAAGCAGGCTTTAGGATGTCTTTTCCAATACGGCTGTCTTCATGGACTGACTTTATGTTTTTTGAAGGGACATCTTTGCTCATTTTGAAAAAGTTACGGTAAAAATAGCATATATTTATTGCTGGGTTATATATATTGAAGCAACTAATATTAAATTGATATTTGTACAGAATGTTATTTTAAAATAATGTTGAATATATGTGTATCAAATATGATACAGCAGGTGTATTGCATTTCATAATTCAACCTGCATTACTCCTGCAAAAGTGCCAATTTTATATAAGTTTTTATTATTTATTGACCTAATTACAAATGAAAAGGTCATCATAATATAATTTTAAACTGATTCCAATCTAATAGAATTGAAACATTTACAGTGTCGCTTGAGAGATTGAGAACTCTCAAGCGAATGATCAAATGGATCTTCACTTTGAAAAAAATGACCTTTAAAAAGGTGACAGAGTGGGAACTGGTAAGAGTGAAGTTGACAAAAGTATATTAAGGAGTGGAATGTAGCCCAAGTTGTAACATACCAACTAGTAATGCTTAACCCCAAATCACTATTAACAATGTTAAAATGATTGAGCAACTGTACAGATTTGTGTCACATCCCCTGAATAAGATATTTGACTACTACAATTGTTACAAAAAACACCAACACTTTAATTCATGAGTAGTTTTATACATGAAAAAAAAAAATGGTAGCATCCAGAGGAAAATAACGTGGAAAATTCTTCATCATACTGATTGTTCAAGGCATAGTTTTGCTTTACAGCTGACTTCTTGAATGTTTGCAGTGTTGTAAGATATGGCAGGTGATCAGGACGCATAAAGAACACAACTGGATCCATTTTCACCAATGCGATACGACACTTCATTGGGGTCCACCCACAGTGTTAGCTCACATGGAAGCAGGGAAAAGATTTTCTCCTGTGTAATGCCAACGGCCCAGGCAGCTTTGCCTATCAAAGGGTCCATTTTGTGGTTGATGCGCAAGCATCTGTAGCCTGACCCTCTGCAAGGATCTTGGGGAAACCAGTGTTGCTCGTAGTACTCTGAAAGAAAAAAAGGTAAAGCAAGATAAGAAAGGATCCTCAATACTATTTTCTATTTTCTGTCACGCCGCCTTCACCACCCACAGGCAGCCTACAAGCACTACTCACTCTACAACCACCCAGGTCTAGAATCAGGCACTAGACTAAGTGAATTATGGCTGTAATATTAATACATTTTTTAAAAACTTATAGTTTTTTTTTTTAGTTATTTTTTTAGTTTAGTTTTTTTAGTTTTTTTAGTTATACCAAGATGTACTTGTATATGCAAGGCCTACAGCAGATTCAAAATTCTCGCTTTGTTCTGTTTTCGTTTAAATTTGTTTCCCTTTCAGGGCAGACACAATGTAGAACTTTAGAAAGCCCAGTAACTAATAACTATATAATAACTAATTTTATAGTATAAAAAAATAACTCAATGTATTTATCTAGTCAATACGTGTCTGATAAAACTATCTGTAGAAATGTGAATGACTAGAAGGAAAAAAAAAAACAGGCTGTAATGAATATTGAAACTCCTCGTACCAAGTAGCGTCTTCTGCAGGGAAAAGTTTAAGTGATGAAGTTGATCTTCAGTAAGAAGGCCAGTCATCCTGACCAGACTGCTAACAAAATTAGCAGCTGTAGAGACTTCTGTTCTCATGTTTGCCGAACAGCAACACCTGTAAAAAGACCGATGGATTAGAATGGCGATGTATTCAGAGCCACAGTCGGGAAAAACGTCTGTTACTGTTCAGGATGAAAGAGTTACCTGATTAAATATATAATATACAAAACAAAGAAGGATTTGAAGCGATTTATATTTAAAAATACTCTGTGAGTACAGTGTAATTATCAGCTCTGACGTTGAAGCAAGTGCGGACAAATTTCCTGCTCTTTCTAACTTAAACTCTCTGGTTGTCGCAAAGGTTCCATCTGAATACGCGGAAACGTCATCAGTCATTCAAGTGACGTCACACAGTGTTTTCATTTCAATTTAAATTCAACATTTAACACTAATTAACTATGAACCGAGTAAAAGTACAAACCCACATACATAAACAAAAATCACACATGACTGCTATAACGTGAATGATCACATCCCCTGTTCTTTATTACAGACTGGAAGAAAATTCAGAATAGATGTTAAATGCTGTACAATTTAATTTTCGTTTCGGACAGTGTATTATTAACAAATGACAAAACAATTGTTCCTATTTCATTAGCCTATTGCCCATTTCTGATCTAAATATTAATATAGTTTATTAGGGAAGCATGTTGTCTGCCATGATGTATTAACTACTTATTCTGCATGGAGAAACAAAATACCATTATTTTCTTTTTAGGCAAAAGCTTGGTTGTCTGATTCTTTATATTTTTTCAACCCATGGACATGATAGAAAAATACAATTCAGTGAATAACCATAAAGTGTGGCACTATTTTTTCTTTTTTTTTTTTTTTTTTATTATTAATTAATAATATAAATCATTTGCATCCCATGTGTAATCTAATTTCAGTTTCATCCAGTATCATGAGCAAATTTATTATGGTATGTTCCATCTTTAATAGAGTAGCAAATGCTTTTCACAGCACCCCTACTATGTAGTCTTAACATTTTTTTCAGGTTATAAATTGCAGTATAAAATTTAGTATTAAATTATATTATGAGAATGGTGAATAATTGTGCAAGGGACTGTACATCATCTGTCAAGTTCTTTACGCTTCAAGGAATAAAAAATAACAGTGTGCTGGGTCAATTTGATCAAGGATATTTTTAAGGCTCATTTAGATTTTTTTTTTTTTTTGCCACTGTCACCTTGGGATTGCTTATTAGGTATTTACACCATAGATTCTTTTGAAACTACTGAATAATATTCATGACAAGAAAACAGATATATTATAAATATTAAATATTAGAAATAATACAAAGATTATATTACTGCCAAGTTACTGCCAAGTGCTGATTAGGCATGATTATGTATGTTTAAGTAATGAATAATGAATTCAGGGCCTTCATCACCTGCATTACCCACTGTTTCATAGTCTGGGGCTGCAATGACCTTTTCCTTGGATGAGGGCCAACCAAATATTTAAGAGTAAAGAAAGAAGTTAAGAAGAAGGAAAAATAAAGATTGGTTTATATATAATGTGCTATGCTCTTTAATGCTTCTTAAATGTGTCCTTTCCAGTTTCCAGGTCAGTTCCAGTTTGTTGAATTGGTTGTGCATCAGAATGTTTGTCCCAACATGGGTTGCACTGCTGTCTCCTGCATACCATTGCTTAGATACTTGAAAAAGTTATGGTAAAAATAGCATATATTTATTGCCAGGTTACATATATTGAAGCAACTAATAATAAATTGATATTTGTACAGAATGTTATCGTAAAATAATGTTGAATATATGTGTATCAAATATGATACAGCAGGTGTATTGCATTTCATAATTCAACCTGCATTAATCCTGCCATGGTGACAAGTTTTTATTATTTATTGAACTAATTAAAAATGAAAAAGTCATCTTAATATAATTTTAAAATGATTCCAATCTAATAGAATTGAAACCTTTACAGCTTGAAAGTTTGTGAACTCTTTAGAAAATTCTATATTTTTGCATAAATATCAACCAAAACATCATCAGATTTTCACACTCCTAAGTCCTAAAAGTAAACAGAGTGAATGCAATCAATCAAATGTTATTATCCGTTATTTAAAAAAAAGTACATAAAAAATAAAATAAAAAATTATATCTTATTAAGGAATAAAAAAATAACAGTGTGTTGTACCAATTTGTTCATGGATATTGCTAAGGTTAATAAACTTGGGATTGCTTATTAGGTATTTACACCCTAGAATATTTTGAAACTACTGAATAATATTCATGACCAGAAAACAGATGTACATATATTATAAATATTAAATATTATAACTATTACAAAGATTCTATTACTGCCAAGCGCTGACTAGGCATGATTATATATGTTTAAGTAATGAATAATGAAAAGACATGGAGATGCACAACATGCAGGCTCTCTGGAATTGGTGGAATGGCCTCCAATTCATTGTATGCGATATTTTTGAGTTTCTGGAATTAAAAATACCTATTTTACAAATTAAAACAACATCAAATAGATGATCTTGTCATGTGAAATACTGGCACATGAATGATGATCCCTTAGACTGCCTTAGGACATTCATTATCAAATTTCACTTCAATTAAGGGTGGTAAAGTGGTAGCTTGCTGGATATGGTATACGAATTTACAACCTTCCGATTGGTAATCCAACACCTTAACCACTAAGCTACTACATTTCAGTGTGCTGATGTTGAATGATGACCCCTTACACTGCCAGGGCATTCATTATCAAATTTCACTTGCGATAAACTACTGAAATGACCTTTAAAAAGGTGACAGAGTGGAAACTGGTAAGAGTGAAGTTGACAAAAGTGTATTAAGAAGTGGAATGCAGCCCAATTTGTAACATACCAACTAGTCATGCTTAACCCCAAATCACTATTAACAATGTTAAAATGATTGAGCAACTATACAGATTTGTGTCACATCCCCTGAATAAGATATTTGACTACTACAATTGTTACAAAAAACACCAACACGTTAATTCATGAGTAGTTTTATACATGTAAAAAAAAAAATGGTAGCATACAGATGAAAATGACGTGGAAAGTTCTTCATCATATTGATTGTTCAGGGCATAGTTTTGCTTTACAGCTGACTTCTTGAATGTTTGCAGTGTTGTAAGATATGGCAGGTGATCAGGACGCATAAAGAACACAACTGGATTCATTTTCACCAATGCGATACGACACTTCATTGGGGTCCACCCACAGTGTTAGCTCACATGGAAGCAGGGAAAAAGTTCGTCTTAAAACTTCGTCTAAAGTTCGTGTTAGTCTTAGCCACATAAAGTGCAACTGTGCAACCTGGTGCAAACAGTGCAGGACAAAAGACAGTGCAGGACAAAAAACAGTGCAGACAAAAAGTTACAAGACAATACAAAAAGGACAAAAAATACAATACACAAAAGACAATAAATACAATACACAAAAGACAATAAACAGTAAACAGAAACAGCGTCGACCAGTGTAAATAATGTATGTGAATACCGAATGTTCAAACAATATTTCGTGCGGTAACATTAGAATGAACAGAGTTTCTTAGCAGCAGGTCCTTGAGATAATATATAGAATTGTGCAAAAACAGAAAATGACTGAAATATTGTACAGTATGTGCAAAATGGCTGAAATATTGTACAATATGTGCAAAACGGCTGAAAGGTTGGACAGTTTGTGCAAAAGAACAAAAAAAGTGTGCAAAACAGCATGGAAACACTTTGATGGATGTAAGCAGCATGTAAACAGTTTGATGTGTCAGTGTGTGTGTTTTGTGTGGGTCTGTGCAGTCCATACAGATGATGTGTATAAGTTGTGCTCAGTACAGTTCAGTTCAGTTATTGAGAAGTCTGATGGCTTGTGGGAAGAAACCGTTACACAGACTGGTCGTGAGGGCCCGAATGCTTCGGTACCTTTTTCCAGACGACAGTAGGGTGAAGAGTGTGTGTGAGAGGTGTGTGGGGTCATCCACAATGCTGTTGGCTTTGTCCATAAATGTCCATGATAGAGGGAAGAGAGACCCCAAGGATCTTCTCAGCTGTCCTCACTATCCGCTGCAGGGTTTGCGATCCGAGATCGTACAGTTCCCAAACCAGACAGTGATGCAGCTGCTCAGAATGCTCTCAATGTTCCCTCTGTAGAACATGGCCAGGATGGGGGGAGGGATAGGTGCCTTTCTCAGCCTTCGTAGGAAGTAGAGAAGTATCATATCTTAAAATATGCTTTTTTCCAAAGTTCTGTCAGAGTGGTGCAGTGACTAATTGCAGCACATAAGAAGTGAATGAAATATCTGACTTTATGCTTTGGGAAGCATGCTTTAATAGGTCAAAACTCTTTCCTTTGCAAGAGCTGTGTGCTGACTTCAGATGTTGCCTTTCAGAAAATATCATTCATTATTCTGAGTACACTAATTCAGGGCCAGATAATACACATTGCATTCACTTTAGCCACTCTCTCTATAATTTTCCTTACAAGCAGCAAAATCCTTGTTGGTGATTTTGGAGATTTTATTGATGCATGCATAAAGGTATGTGGTTTCCTTTGGCAGAGCCGGCACTGATTTTCAATTCTGGGCTGACCTCTTCACAATACACAGATCCAGAGAAGCATACTTGTACACTCAGCAAGAAAGTGGGAAGATCTAGGAGGAAATCATTGACATCATCTTACTGTAAATACTATTCTAACTTGAATATTTTCATTGATGTATGTTTTTATATATACATTTAACAATCACCTGCTTCTTTTTCTCTACCGCTGAGCCTTCATCACCTGCATTATCCACTGTTTCATAGTCTGGTGCTGCAATGACCTTTTCCTTGAACGAGGGCCAACCAAAAATTTAAGAGTAAAGAAAGAAGTTAAGAAGAAGGAAAAATAAAGATTGGTTTATATATAATGTACTATGCTCTTTAATGCTTCTTAAATGTGTCCTTTCCAGTTTCCAGTTCAGTTCCAGTTTGTTGAAGTGCGTGTGCAACAGAATGTTTGTCCCAGCATGGACGTGGGTTGCACTGCTGTCTTCTGCATAACATTTCTTAGATATTTCATACAGTATCTGGTATGATGCACTTTTATTTCAGAATTTTCTTGTGTATAAATTGAGGAAAATGGTTCAATGATATAAAGTACTGCATTAAAATATATTTTCTTCTAAAGGTAAAATCTGCAAGTAAATTCTTACAAACATGCTAGCACATAGTCAACATGCACTGTTAAAAAACATCCTGTCCTGGATTCAGTTAGACTTTATTGGGCTTCTTACCTTTTTTTCTTTACCTCCATGAAAATGCTATCCTCTTACTGCCACTCCTCTAAATCCCCTTTCAGAAAACCATTCTCTTGAAGATCCATTTGATCATTTTGTGCTGCTGCACATAACATCCATGGTAGAAGCAGAAAGGAGAATAATAACATCTGTAGGTCCATTTTCTACAATTCAGAAGTAGTATTGAGCAAGACCATAAGTGTTTAGATCTGTGTCTTCACCGAGAGCCTTTAAAGTAATTTTTTGGGGGCCCTGCCTATGAACTACTGTGACAGCCTTTAACTCACTGTGTGCTGTTGGATGCCCTTGCAGTACCTGCATCATAGGAACTGTGAACCCTTGGACAGATGCAAAATTTATTAAAGGGAAGCCTGGCAGACTCAGCTTGCATCTCAATACACCTATCAGTCAACACCCCACAGAAGGTTAAGCAGCTACATAGTTAAAAATAAAAAAGATAAAAAAGCAATTCTTAATCTAGATGCAACACATAATTTAGAATAACCCTCACAGCAGTGAAACCTTTCATTTCACTGATAGATATGATACATATACTAGTTGCAAAAATACATCAGATTTTGCAAAGTATGACTTCTATATGTCATTTGCTCTGACAGCCTATAAGAATAAAGCTGTCAGTAAACTAACTGAATTACCATAAACTGGTCTTAAATCCGGGGGCTTAGTGGTTAGCACGTTTGCCTCACACCGCCAGGGTCGGGGTTCGATTCCCGCCTCCACCTTGTGTGTGTGGAGTTTGCATGTTCTCCCCGTGCCTCGGGGGTTTCCTCCGGGTACTCTGGTTTCCTCCCCCGGTCCAAAGACATGCATGGTAGGTTGATTGGCATCTCTGGAAAATGGTCCGTATTGTATGATTGAGTGAGTGAATGAGTGTGTGTGTGCCCTGCGATGGGTTGGCACACCGTCCCGGGTGTCTCCTGCCTTGATGCCCGATGACGCCTGAGATAGGCACAGGCTCCCCGTGACCCGAGGTAGTTCGGATAAGCGGTAGAAAATGAGATGAGTGAGTGGTCTTAAATCCATATGTTGTATTTCATAGAGGAGGCTCTGACAACATGTCAAGTTCTTTTTCTGATTTGTGTGCAACTGCAAACTGTTCAAAACCTCCATCTGGGGCAAATATTTAATTCTCCCACAGATGCTACAGACTGTGTGTTGAGTCACCAAAGAAGAAAATCAACAGCACTTATTAATGACCATCATATATCAGTAACCTTTAACAGATTAACCTTTTACGAATGGACATTGAAATATATTGAATGATATTCTGGAAAAATCAGTATAAGAAGCTCATGTGTCTTGCTGTATTATACATATGAATTATGTACACTGTAAATTTTGCATTGTCTAAAGTGATCTAGCTTTTGTGATATGAGATACAGCAGAAACTATATCAGTGAAGTGAAGCATTGTCATACCATTATTTTTTTTATCCTGTTTGACTTGTATCAGCACACTATAAATGCCTTAATATGAGCTGTAGGTCCCTAATATGAGTACATACAGACTTTTAGATGACGCCCTTTTCCAAAGTGACTTACACTTTACAAAAATGAGAAATTAAGGGTTAAAGTAGTAGCTTTCTGGACTTGGGATACAAACTCACAACCTTCCAATTGGTAAACCAACACCTCAAAGACTAAGCTGATGCATTCATGCACTCATGCCAGTGTGCTGATGCATTCATTATCAAATTTCAATTGAGTCTAGATAATAAATTCTTGTGTCAAATTAGACGTCTCTTTCATTCTTTTCCTGTCCTTAACGTTTGCTGTCTTTCCTTATTAGCACTTGACCATATAAAAGAAAGGTTATGTCTAACAAACCTCTAATGTGCGTTTTGTACACTTTTTGCACATTTAACCTATAAACCTCAGCAAACTAGGAAGAAATTTGTTGGGTCCTATTTGCTTCCAGCATTCCCAGCATAGGATCTAGAGATGCACCACAACCCTTACCAGAATAAAGTGG
The DNA here is from genome assembly GCF_030014155.1 of Tachysurus vachellii. Taxonomy (NCBI): domain Eukaryota; kingdom Metazoa; phylum Chordata; class Actinopteri; order Siluriformes; family Bagridae; genus Tachysurus; species Tachysurus vachellii. The sequence goes on along the minus strand of NC_083478.1, from coordinate 10,061,591 downwards.
TTTCTCAAAATGAGTTAATAATAGAAAGGATTTTGTTGGGGGACAAAAAGCACATTACTCTTATCAGTTGATTAAAAAGCTTTATGTATTTAAAATCTAGTCAAATTTGCTCCACATTTGGTCTGAACCCTAAAATGGTAAATGTATTATATTTGATACATGAGATTCTGAGACCTCTGGAACACCTGCATTATCATTACATTCCTCAAAAACCTGTTGTATACAATCTGAGACTTGTCTTCTGCCCCCTAGTGGACGTCACTAAGCCCTGCAGTCAAAAGCAGGCTTTAGGATGTCTTTTCCAATACGGCTGCCTTCATGGACTGACTTTATGTTTTTTGAAGGGACATCTTTGCTCATTTTGAAAAGGTTACGGTAAAAATAGCATATATTTATTGTTAGGTTATATATTGAAGCAACTAATATTAAATTGATATTTGTACAGAATGTTATTTTAAAATAATGTTGAATATATGTGTATCAAATATGATACAGCAGGTGTATTGTATTTCATAATTCAACCATAATTAACTATGAACCGAGTAAAAGTACAAACCCACATACATAAACAAAAATCACACATGACTGCTATAACGTGAATGATCACATCCCCTGTTCTTTATTACAGACTGGAAGAAAATTCAGAATAGATGTTAAATGCTGTACAATTTAATTTTCGTTTCGGACAGTGTATTATTAACAAACGACAAAACACTTGTTCCTATTTCATTAGCCTATTGCCCATTTCTGATCTAAATATTAATATAGTTTATTAGGGAAGCATGTTGTCTGCCATGATGTATTAACTACTTATTCTGCATGGAGAAACAAAATACCATTATTTTCTTTTTAGGCAAAAGCTTGGTTGTCTGATTCTTTATATATTTTCAACCCATGGACATGATAGAAAAATACAATTCAGTGAATAACCATAAAGTCTGGCACTATTTTTTAATTTTTTTTCTTTTTATTAATTAATATTATAAATCATTTGCCTCCCATGTGTAATCTAATTTCAGTTTCATCCAGTATCATGAGCAATTTTTTTATGGTATGTTCCATCTTTAATAGAGTAGCAAATGCTTTTCACAGCACCCCTACTATGTAGTCTTAACATTTTTTTCAGGTTATAAATTGCAGTATAAAATTTAGTATTAAATTATATTATGAGAATGGTGAATAATTGTGCAAGGGACTGTACATCATCTGTCAAGTTCTTTACGCTTCAAGGAATAAAAAATAATAGTGTGCTGTGTCAATTTGATCAAGGATATTTTTAAGGCTCATTTAGATTTTATTTTATTTTATTTCATTTTTTTTTGCCACTGTCACCTTGGGATTGCTTATTAGGTATTTACACCATAGATTCTTTTGAAACTACTGAATAATATTCATGACAAGAAAACAGATATATTATAAATATTAAATATTATAAATATTACAAAGATTATATTACTGCCAAGTTACTGACTAAGCATGATTATGTATGTTTAAGTAATGAATAATGAAAAGACATGAAGATGCACAACATGCAGGCTCTCTGGAGGTGGTGGAATGCCCTCCAATTCGTTGTCACAAATTAGGTAAAGGTATGGCATCTTTTTGAGTTTCTGGAATTAAAAATACTTATGTTACAAATTAAAACAACATCAAATAGATGATCTTGTCATGTGAAATACTGGCACACGTTATGATGCATTCAATACCTTTAAAATTGTTGATCTGATGCCATTTTGGGTCTATTGCGATTTTAATTTAGTTACTTGGTTCCCAGCCAGTGATAGTTCCTCCAGTTGGTCCAGTTTAAAGAACTATGTCCTCTATTTCCGAAATTAGATTGCTGGTCAGAACAATTTTTTAAATGTGCCTATAAGTCAAGTCAAGTCAAGTCAAGAAGCTTTTATTGTCATTTCAACCATATACAGTATAGCTGTTGCAGTACATAGCGAAATGAGACAACGTTTATCCAGGATCATGGTGCTACATAAAACAAAGACAGGGCTATAAGGACTTAGTAAGTAGTCTTAGCCACATAAAGTGCAACTGTGCAACCTGGTGCAAACAGTGCAGGACAAGACAAACAAGACAGACAAGACAGGACAAGAGACAGTGCAGGACGAAAGACAGTGCAGACAAAAAGTTACAAGACAATACAAAAACGGCAAAAAATACAATACACAAAAGACAATAAATACAATACACAAAAGACAATAAACAGTAAACAGAAACAGCGCCGACCAGTGTAAATACTGTGTGTGAATACCGAATGTTCAAACAATATTTCGTGCGGTAACATTAGAATGAACACAGTTTCTTAGCAGCAGGTCCTTGAGATAATATATAGAATTGTGCAAAAACACCAAATGACTGAAATATTGTACAGTATGTGCAAAACGGCTGAAATGTTGGACAGTTTGTGCAAAAGAACAAAAAAGTGTGCAAAACAGCATGGAAACAGTTTGATGGATGTAAGCAGCATGTAAACAGTTTGATGTGTCAGTGTGTGTGTTTTGTGTGGGTCTGTGCAGTCCATACAGATGATGTGCGTGCATATGTTGTGCTCAGTACAGTTCAGTTCAGTTATTGAGAAGTCTGATGGCTTGTGGGAAGAAACTGTTACACAGACTGGTCGTGAGGGCCCGAAAGCTTCGGTACCTTTTTCCAGACGGCAGTAGGGTGAAGAGTGTGTGTGAGGGGTGTGTGGGGTCATCCACAATGCTGTTGGCTTTGCGGATGCAGCGTGTGGTGTAAGTGTCCATGATAAAGGGAAGAGAGACCCCAAGGATCTTCTCAGCTGTCCTCACTATCCGCTGCAGGGTTTGCGATCCGAGATCGTACAGTTCCCAAACCAGACAGTGATGCAGCTGCTCAGAATGCTCTCAATGTTCCCTCTGTAGAACATGGCCAGGATGGGGGGAGGGATAGGTGCCTTTCTCAGCCTTCGTAGGAAGTAGAGAAGTATCATATCTTAAAATATGCTTTTTTCCAAAGTTCTGTCAGAGTGGTGCAGTGACTAATTGCAGCACATAAGAAGTGAATGAAATATCTGACTTTATGCTTTGGGAAGCATGCTTTAATACGTCAAAACTCTTTCCTTTGCAAGAGCTGTGTGCTGACTTCAGATGTTGCCTTTCAGAAAATATCATTCATTATTCTGACTACACTAATTCAGGGCCAGATAATACACATTGCATTCACTTTAGCCACTCTCTCTATAATTTTCCTTACAAGCAGCAAAATCCTTGTTGGTGATTTTGGAGATTTTATTGATGCATGCATAAAGGTATGTGGTTTCCTTTGGCAGAGCCGGCACTGATTTTCAATTCTGGGCTGACCTCTTCACAATACACAGATACAGAGAAGCATACTTGTACACTCAGCAAGAAAGTGGGTGATAGGGCTGCTGCACATAACATCCATGGTAGAAGCAGAAAGGATAATAAAAACATCTGTAGGTCCATTTTCTACAATTCAGAAGTAGTATTGAGCAAGACCATAAGTGTTTAGATCTGTGTCTTCACCGAGAGCCTTTAAAGTAATTTTGTGGGGGCCCTGCCTATGAACTACTGTGACAGCCTTTAACTCACTGTGTGCTGTTGGATGCCCTTGCAGTACCTGCATCATAGGAACTGTGAACCCTTGGACAGATGCAAAATTTATTAAAGGGAAGCCTGGCAGACTCAGCTTGCATCTCAATACACCTATCAGTCAACACCCCACAGAAGGTTAAGCAGCTACATAGTTAAAAATAAAAAAGATAAAAAAGCAATTCTTAATCTAGATGCAACACATAATTTAGAATAACCCTCACAGCAGTGAAACCTTTCATTTCACTGATAGATATGATACATATACTAGTTGCAAAAATACATCAGATTTTGCAAAGTATGACTTCTATATGTCATTTGCTCTGACAGCCAATAAGAATAAAGCTGTCAGTAAACTAACTGAATTACCATAAACTGGTCTTAAATCCGGGGGCTTAGTGGTTAGCACGTTTGCCTCACACCGCCAGGGTCGGGGTTCGATTCCCGCCTCCACCTTGTGTGTGTGGAGTTTGCATGTTCTCCCCGTGCCTCGGGGGATTCCTCCGGGTACTCTGGTTTCCTCCCGCGGTCCAAAGACATGCATGGTAGGTTGATTGGCATCTCTGGAAAATTGTCCGTAGAGTGTGATTGCGTGAGTGAATGAGTGTGTGTGTGCCCTGCGATGGGTTGGCACACCGTCCAGGGTGTATCCTGCCTTGATGCCCGATGACGCCTGAGATAGGCACAGGCTCCCCGTGACCCGAGGTAGTTCGGATAAGCGGTAGAAAATGAGATGAGTGAGTGGTCTTAAATCCATATGTTGTATTTCATAGAGGAGGCTCTGACAACATGTCAAGTTCTTTTTCTGATTTGTGTGCAACTGCAAACTGTTCAAAACCTCCATCTGGGGCAAATATTTAATTCTCCCACAGATGCTACAGACTGTGTGTTGAGTCACAAAAGAAGAAAATCAACAGCACTTATTAATGACCATCATATATCAGTAACCTTTAACAGATTAACCTTTTACGAATGGACATTGAAATATATTGAATGATATTCTGGAAAAATCAGTATAAGAAGCTCATGTGTCTTGCTGTATTATACATATGAATTATGTACACTGTAAATTTTGCATTGTCTAAAGTGATCTAGCTTTTGTGATATGAGATACAGCAGAAACTATATCAGTGAAGTGAAGCATTGTCATACCATTATTTTTTTATCCTGTTTGACTTGTATCAGCACACTATAAATGCCTTAATATGAGCTGTAGGTCCCTAATATGAGTACATACAGACTTTTAGATGACGCCCTTTTCCAAAGTGACTTACACTTTACAAAAATGAGAAATTAAGGGTTAAAGTAGTAGCTTTCTGGACTTGGGATACAAACTCACAACCTTCCAATTGGTAAACCAACACCTCAAACACTAAGCTGATGCATTCATGCATTCATGCCAGTGTGCTGATGCATTCATTATCAAATTTAAATTGAGTCTAGATAATAAATTCTTGTGTCAAATTAGACGTCTCTTTCATTCTTTTCCTGTCCTTAACTTTTGCTGTCTTTCCTTATTAGCACTTGACCATATAACAGAAAGGTTATATCTAACAAACCTCTAATGTGCGTTTTGTACACTTTTTGCACATTTAACCTATAAACCTCAGCAAACTAGGAAGAATTTTGTTGGGTCCTGTTTGCTTCCAGCATTCCCAGCATAGGATCTAAAGATGCACCACAACCCTTACCAGAATAAAGTGGTTTCTCAAAATGAGTTAATAACAAAAATGGCCTACAGTAAATGTACATATTGTGTTTTTGCTTGTCGGACCAAGAGAGTCTGAGTAACCTGAATAAAAAACACTAATATACCTATATAATATACCTATGTGAGGAACCTAGAAAGGATTTTGTTGGGGGACAAAAAGCACATTACTCTTATCAGTTGATTAAAAAGCTTTATGTATTTAAAATCTAGTCAAATTTGCTCCACATTTGGTCTGAACCCTAAAATGGTAAATGTATTATATTTGATACATGAGATTCTGAGACCTCTGGAACACCTGCATTATCATTACATTCCTCAAAAACCTGTTGTATACAATCTGAGACTTCTCTTCTGCCCCCTAGTGGACGTCTCTAAGCCCTGCAGTCAAAAACAGGCTTTAGGATGTCTTTTCCAATACGGCTGTCTTCATGGACTGACTTTATGTTTTTTGAAGGGACATCTTTGCTCATTTTGAAAAGGTTACGGTAAAAATAGCATATATTTATTGTTAGGTCATATATATTGAAGCAACTAATAATAAATTGATATTTGTACAGAATGTTATTGTAAAATAATGTTGAATATATGTGTATCAAATATGATACAGCAGGTATATTGCATTTCATAATTCAACCTGCATTACTCCTGCAAAAGTGGCAATTTTATATAAGTTTTTATTATTTATTGACCTAATTACAAATGAAAAGGTCATCATAATATAATTTTAAACTGATTCCAATCTAATAGAATTGAAACATTTACAGTGTCGCTTGAGAGATTGAGAACTCTCAAGCGAATGATCAAATGGATCTTCACTTTGAAAAAAATGACCTTTAAAAAGGTGACAGAGTGGGAACTGGTATGAGTGAAGTTGACAAAAGTATATTAAGGAGTGGAATGTAGCCCAAGTTGTAACATACCAACTAGTCATGCTTAACCCCAAATCACTATTAACAATGTTAAAATGATTGAGCAACTATACAGATTTGTGTCACATCCCCTGAATAAGATATTTGACTACTACACTTGTTACAAAAAACACCAACACTTTAATTCATGAGTAGTTTTATACATGAAAAAAAAAATGGTAGCATCCAGAGGAAAATAACGTGGAAAATTCTTCATCATACTCATTGTTCAGGGCATAGTTTTGCTTTACAGCTGACTTCTTGAATGTTTGCAGTGTTGTAAGATATGGCAGGTCATCAGGACGCATAAAGAACACAACTGGATTCATTTTCACCAATGCGATACGACACTTTATTGGGGTCCACCCACAGTGTTAGCTCACATGGAAGCAGGGAAAAAGTTCATCTTAAAACTTCGTCTAAAGTTCGTGTTAGTCTTAGCCACATAAAGTGCAATTGTGCAACCTGGTGCAAACAGTGCAGGACAAGACAAACAAGACAGACAAGACAGTGCAGGACAAAAGACAGTGCAGGACAAAAGACAGTGCAGACAAAAAGTTACAAGACAATACAAAAAGGACAAAAAATACAATACACAAAAGACAATAAATACAATACACAAAAGACAATAAACAGTAAACAGAAACAGCGCCGACCAGTGTAAATACTGTATGTGAATACCGAATGTTCAAACAATATTTCGTGCGGTAACATTTGAATGAACAGAGTTTCTTAGCAGCAGGTCCTTGAGATAATATATAGAATTGTGCAAAAACACCAAATGACTGAAATATTGTACAGTATGTGCAAAACGGCTGAAATGTTGGACAGTTTGTGCAAAAGAACAAAAAAGTGTGCAAAACAGCATGGAAACAGTTTGATGGATGTAAGCAGCATGTAAACAGTTTGATGTGTCAGTGTGTGTGTTTTGTGTTTGTCTGTGCAGTCCATACAGATGATGTGCGTGCATATGTTGTGCTCAGTACAGTTCAGTTCAGTTATTGAGAAGTCTGATGGCTTGTGGGAAGAAACCGTTACACAGTCTGGTCGTGAGGGCCCGAAAGCTTCGGTACCTTTATCCAGACGGCAGGAGGGTGAAGAGTGTGTGTGAGGGGTGTGTGGGGTCATCCACAATGCTGTTGGCTTTGCGGATGCAGCGTGTGGTGTAAGTGTCCATGATAGAGGGAAGAGAGACCCCAAGGATCTTCTCAGCTGTCCTCACTATCCGCTGCAGGGTTTGCGATCCGAGATCGTACAGTTCCCAAACCAGACAGTGATGCAGCTGCTCAGAATGCTCTCAATGTTCCCTCTGTAGAACATGGCCAGGATGGGGGGAGGGATAGGTGCCTTTCTCAGCCTTCGTAGGAAGTAGAGAAGTATCATATCTTAAAATATGCTTTTTTCCAAAGTTCTGTCAGAGTGGTGCAGTGACTAATTGCAGCACATAAGAAGTGAATGAAATATCTGACTTTATGCTTTGGGAAGCATGCTTTAATACGTCAAAACTCTTTCCTTTGCAAGAGCTGTGTGCTGACTTCAGATGTTGCCTTTCAGAAAATATCATTCATTATTCTGAGTACACTAATTAAGGGCCAGATAATACACATTGCATTCACTTTAGCCACTCTCTCTATAATTTTCCTTACAAGCAGCAAAATCCTTGTTGGTGATTTTGGAGATTTTATTGATGCATACATAAAGGTATGTGGTTTCCTTTGGCAGAGCCGGCACTGATTTTCAATTCTGGGCTGACCTCTTCACAATACACAGATCCAGAGAAGCATACTTGTACACTCAGCAAGAAAGTGGGAAGATCTAGGAGGAAATCATTGACATCATCTTACTGTAAATACTATTCTAACTTGAATATTTTCATTGATGTATGTTTTTATATATACATTTAACAATCACCTGCTTCTTTTTCTCTACCGCTGAACCTTCATCACCTGCATTATCCACTGTTTCATAGTCTGGTGCTGCAATGACCTTTTCCTTGAACGAGGGCCAACCAAAAATTTAAGAGTAAAGAAAGAAGTTAAGAAGAAGGAAAAATAAAGATTGGTTTATATATAATGTACTATGCTCTTTAATGCTTCTTAAATGTGTCCTTTCCAGTTTCCAGTTCAGTTCCAGTTTGTTGAAGTGCGTGTGCAACAGAATGTTTGTCCCAGCATGGACGTGGGTTGCACTGCTGTCTTCTGCATAACATTTCTTAGATATTTCATACAGTATCTGGTATGATGCACTTTTATTTCAGAATTTTCTTGTGTATAAATTGAGGAAAATGGTTCAATGATATAAAGTACTGCATTAAAATATATTTTCTTCTAAAGGTAAAATCTGCAAGTAAATTCTTACAAACATGCTAGCACATAGTCAGCATGCACTGTTAAAAAAAATCCTGTCCTGAATTCAGTTAGACTTTATTGGGCTTCTTACCTTTTTTTCTTTACCTCCATGAAAATGCTATCTTCTTACTGCCACTCCTCTAAATCCCCTTTCAGAAAACCATTCTCTTGAAGATCCATTGGATCATTTTGTGCTGCTGCACATAACATCCATGGTAGAAGCAGAAAGGAGAATAATAACATCTGTAGGTCCATTTTCTACAATTCAGAAGTAGTATTGAGCAAGACCATAAGTGTTTAGATCTGTGTCTTCACCGAGAGCCTTTAAAGTAATTTTGTGGGGGCCCTGCCTATGAACTACTGTGACAGCCTTTAACTCACTGTGTGCTGTTGGATGCCCTTGCAGTACCTGCATCATACGAACTGTGAACCCTTGGACAGATGCAAAATTTATTAAAGGGAAGCCTGGCAGACTCAGCTTGCATCTCAATACACCTATCAGTCAACACCCCACAGAAGGTTAAGCAGCTACATAGTTAAAAATAAAAAAGATAAAAAAGCAATTCTTAATCTAGATGCAACACATAATTTAGAATAACCCTCACAGCAGTGAAACCTTTCATTTCACTGATAGATATGATACATATACTAGTTGCAAAAGTACATCAGATTTTGCAAAGTATGACTTCTATATGTCATTTGCTCTGACAGCCAATAAGAATAAAGCTGTCAGTAAACTAACTGAATTACCATAAACTGGTCTTAAATCCGGGGGCTTAGTGGTTAGCACGTTTGCCTCACACCGCCAGGGTCGGGGTTCGATTCCCACCTCCACCTTGTGTGTGTGGAGTTTGCATGTTCTCCCCGTGCCTCGGGGGTTTCCTCCGGGTACTCTGGTTTCCTCCCCCGGTCCAAAGACACGCATGGTAGATTGGCATCTCTGGAAAATTGTCCGTAGTGTGTGATTGCGTGAGTGAATGAATGAGTGTGTGTGTGTGTGTGCGTGTGCCCTGTGGTTGGTTGGCACACCGTCCAGGGTGTATCCTGCCTTGATGCCCGATGACGCCTGAGATAGGCACAGGCTCCCCGTGACCCGAGGTAGTTCGGATAAGCGGTAGAAAATGAGATGAGTGAGTGGTCTTAAATCCATATGTTGTATTTCATAGAGGAGGCTCTGACAACATGTCAAGTTCTTTTTCTGATTTGTGTGCAACTGCAAACTGTTCAAAACCTCCATCTGGGGCAAATATTTAATTCTCCCACAGATGCTACAGACTGTGTGTTGAGTCACAAAAGAAGAAAAGCAACAGCACTTATTAATGACCATCATATATACGTAACCTTTAACAGATTAACCTTTTACGAATGGACATTGAAATATATTGAATGATATTCTGGAAAAATCAGTATAAGAAGCTCATGTGTCTTGCTGTATTATACATATGAATTATGTACACTGTAAATTTTGCATTGTCTAAAGTGATCTAGCTTTTGTGATATGAGATACAGCAGAAACTATATCAGTGAAGTGAAGCATTGTCATACCATTATTTTTTTCTCCTGTTTGACTTGTATCAGCACACTATAAATGCCTTAATATGAGCTGTAGGTCCCTAATATGAGTACATACAGACTTTTAGATGACGCCCTTTTCCAAAGTGACTTACACTTTACAAAAATGAGAAATTAAGGGTTAAAGTAGTAGCTTTCTGGACTTGGGATACAAACTCACAACCTTCCAATTGGTAAACTAACACCTCAAACACTAAGCTGATGCATTCATGCATTCATGCCAGTGTGCTGATGCATTCATTATCAAATTTAAATTGAGTCTAGATAATAAATTCTTGTGTCAAATTAGACGTCTCTTTCATTCTTTTCCTGTCCTTAACTTTTGCTGTCTTTCCTTATTAGCACTTGACCATATAACAGAAAGGTTATGTCTAACAAACCTCTAATGTGCATTTTGTACACTTTTTGCACATTTAACCTATAAACCTCAGCAAACTAGGAAGAATTTTGTTGGGTCCTGTTTGCTTCCAGCATTCCCAGCATAGGATCTAAAGATGCACCACAACCCTTACCAGAATAAAGTGGTTTCTCAAAATGAGTTAATAATAGAAAGGATTTTGTTGGGGGACAAAAAGCACATTACTCTTATCAGTTGATTAAAAAGCTTTATGTATTTAAAATCTAGTCAAATTTGCTCCACATTTGGTCTGAACCCTAAAATGGTAAATGTATTATATTTGATACATGAGATTCTGAGACCTCTGGAACACCTGCATTATCATTACATTCTTCAAAAACCTGTTGTATACAATCTGAGACTTGTCTTCTGCCCCCTAGTGGACGTCACTAAGCCCTGCAGTCAAAAGCAGGCTTTAGGATGTCTTTTCCAATACGGCTGTCTTCATGGACTGACTTTATGTTTTTTGAAGGGACATCTTTGCTCATTTTGAAAAAGTTATGGTAAAAATAGCATATATTTATTGCTGGGTTATATATATTGAAGCAACTAATATTAAATTGATATTTGTACAGAATGTTATTTTAAAATAATGTTGAATATATGTGTATCAAATATGATACAGCAGGTGTATTGCATTTCATAATTCAACCATAATTAACTATGAACCGAGTAAAAATAGCTATTTTACAAATTAATACAACATCAAATAGATGATCTTCTCATGTGAAATACTGGCACACGAATGATGATCCCTTAGACTGCCAGGACATTCATTATCAAATTTCACTTGCGATAAACTACTGAAATGACCTTTAAAAAGGTGACAGAGTGGGACCTGGTAAAAGTGAAGTTGACAAAAGTGTATTAAGAAGTGGAATGCAGCCCAATTTGTAATATACCAACTAGTCAAGCTTAACCCCAAATCACTATTAACAATGTTAAAATGATTGAGCAACTGTACAGATTTGTGTCACATCCCCTGAATAAGATATTTGACTACTACAATTGCTACAAAAAACACCAACACTTTAATTCATGAGTAGTTTTATACATGTAAAAAAAAATGGTAGCATCCAGATGAAAATAACGTGGAAAATTCTTCATCATATTGATTGTTCAGGGCATAGTTTTGCTTTACAGCTGACCACTTGAATGTTTGCATTGTTGTAAGATATGGCAGGTGATCAGGACGCATAAAGAACACAACTGGATCCATTTTCACCAATGCGATACGACACTTCATTCGGGTCCACCCACAGTGTTAGCTCACATGGAAGCAGGGAAAAGATTTCCTCCTGTGTAATGCCAACGGCCCAGGCAGCTTTTGTTGCTCGTAGTACTCTGAAAGAAAAAAAGGTAAAGCAAGATAAGAAAGGATCCTCAATACTATTTTCTATTTTCTGTCACGCCGCCTTCACCACCCACAAGCAGCCTACAAGCACTACTCACTCTACAACCACCCAGGTCTAGAATCAGGCACTAGACTAAGTGAATTATGGCTGTAGTATTAATACATTTTTTAAAAACTTATAGTTTTTTTTTTTAGTTATTTTTTTAGTTTAGTTTTTTTTAGTTTTTTTAGTTATACCAAGATGTACTTGTATATGCAAGGCCTACAGCAGATTCAAAATTCTCGCTTTGTTCTGTTTTCGTTTAAATTTGTTTCCCTTTCAGGGCAGACACAATGTAGAACTTTAGAAAGCCCAGTAACTAATAACTATATAATAACTAATTTTATAGTATAAAAAAATAACTCAATGTATTTATCTAGTCAATACGTGTCTGATAAAACTATCTGTAGAAATGTGAATGACTAGAAGAAAAAAAACAGGCTGTAATGAATATTGAAACTCCTCGTACCAAGTAGCGTCTTCTGCAGGGAAAAGTTTAAGTGATGAAGCTGATCTTCAGTAAGAAGGCCAGTCATCCTGACCAGACTGCTAACAAAATTAGCAGCTGTAGAGACTTCTGTTCTCATGTTTGCCGAACAGCAACACCTGTAAAAAGACCGATGGATTAGAATGGCGATGTATTTAGAGCCACAGTCGGGAAAAACGTCTGTTACTGTTCAGGATGAAAGAGTTACCTGATTAAATATATAATATACAAAACAAAGAAGGATTTGAAGCGATTTATATTTAAAAATACTCTGTGAGTACAGTGTAATTATCAGCTCTGACGTTGAAGCAAGTGCGGACAAATTTCCTGCTCTTTCTAACTTAAACTCTCTGGTTGTCGCAAAGGTTCCATCTGAATACGCGGAAACGTCATCAGTCATTCAAGTGACGTCACACAGTGTTTTCATTTCAATTTAAATTCAACATTTAACACTAATTAACTATGAACCGAGTAAAAGTACAAACCCACATACATAAACAAAAATCACACATGACTGCTATAACGTGAATGATCACATCCCCTGTTCTTTATTACAGACTGGAAGAAAATTCAGAATAGATGTTAAATGCTGTACAATTTAATTTTCGTTTCGGACAGTGTATTATTAACAAATGACAAAACACTTGTTCCTATTTCATTAGCCTATTGCCCATTTCTGATCTAAATATTAATATAGTTTATTAGGGAAGCATGTTGTCTGCCATGATGTATTAACTACTTATTCTGCATGGAGAAACAAAATACCATTATTTTCTTTTTAGGCAAAAGCTTGGTTGTCTGATTCTTTATATTTTTTCAACCCATGGACATAATAGAAAAATACAATTCAGTGAATAACCATAAAGTCTGGCACTATTTTCTTCTTTTTCTTTCTGTTTATTAATTAATAATATAAATCATTTGCATCCCATGTGTAATCTAATTTCAGTTTCATCCAGTATCATGAGCAAATTTATTATGGTATGTTCCATCTTTAATAGAGTAGCAAATGCTTTTCACAGAACCCCTACTATGTAGTCTTAACATTTTTTTCAGGTTATAAATTGCAGTATAAAATTTAGTATTAAATTATATTATGAGAATGGTGAATAATTGTGCAAGGGACTGTACATTATCTGTCAAGTTCTTTACGCTTCAAGGAATAAAAAAATAACAGTGTGCTGTATCAATTTGATCAAGGATATTTTTAAGGCTCATTTAGATTTTTTTTTTTTTTTTTTTTTTTGCCACTGTCACCTTGGGATTGCTTATTGGGTATTTACACCATAGATTCTTTTGAAACTACTGAATAATATTCATGACGAGAAAACAGATATATTATGAATATTAAATATTATAAATATTACAAAGATTATATTACTGCCAAGTTACTGCCAACTGCTGATTAGGCATGATTATGTATGTTTAAGTAATGAATAATGAATTCAGGGCCTTCATCACCTGCATTACCCACTGTTTCATAGTCTGGGGCTGCAATGACCTTTTCCTTGGATGAGGGCCAACCAAATATTTAAGAGTAAAGAAAGAAGTTAAGAAGAAGGAAAAATAAAGATTGGTTTATATATAATGTACTATGCTCTTTAATGCTTCGTAAATGTGTCCTTTTCAGTTTCCAGGTCAGTTCCAGTTTGTTGAATTGGTTGTGCATCAGAATGTTTGTCCCAACATGAACATGGGTTGCACTGCTGTCTCCTGCATACCATTGCTTAGATATTTGAAAAAGTTATGGTAAAAATAACATATATTTATTGAATTGAAACCTTTACAGTTTGAAAGTTTGTGAACTCTTTAGAAAATTCTATATTTTTGCATAAATATCACCCAAAACATCATCAGATTTTCACACTCCTAATTCCTAAAAGTAAACAGAGTGAATGCAATCAATCAAATATTGTTATCCTTTATTTAAAAAAGTACATAAAAAATTAAATAAAAAATTATATCTTATTAAGAAATAAAAAATACCAGTGTGCTGTATCAATTTGTTCATGGATATTGCTAAGGTTAATTTAGATTTTTTATTTGTTTTTTTTTTTGCCACTGTAAACTTGGGATTGCTTATTAGGTATTTACACCCTAGAATATTTTGAAACTACTGAATTATATTCATGACCAGAAAACAGATGTACATATATTATAAATATTAAATATTATAACTATTACAAAGATTATATTACTGCCAAGCGCTGACTAGGCATGATTATATATGTTTAAGTAATGAATAATGAAAAGACATGGAGATGCACAACATGTAGGCTCTCTGGAAGTGGTGGAATGGCCTCCAATTCATTGTCCAAAAAGGCAAAGGTATGCCATATTTTTGAGTTTCTGGAATTAAAAATAGCTATTTTACAAATTAATACAACATCAAATAGATGATCTTCTCATGTGAAATACTGGCACACGAATGATGATCCCTTAGACTGCCAGGACATTCATTATCAAATTTCACTTGCGATAAACTACTGAAATGACCTTTAAAAAGGTGACAGAGTGGGACCTGGTAAAAGTGAAGTTGACAAAAGTGTATTAAGAAGTGGAATGCAGCCCAATTTGTAATATACCAACTAGTCAAGCGTAACCCCAATTCACTATTAACAATGTTAAAATGACTGAGCAACTATACAGATTTGTGTCACATCCCCTGAATAAGATATTTGACTACTACAATTGTTACAAAAAACACCAACACGTTAATTCATGAGTAGTTTTATACATGTAAAAAAAAAATGGTAGCATACAGATAAAAATAACGTGGAAAGTTCTTCATCATATTGATTGTTCAGGGCATAGTTTTGCTTTACAGCTGACTTCTTGAATGTTTGCAGTGTTGTAAGATATGGCAGGTGATCAGGACGCATAAAGAACACAACTGGATCCATTTTCACCAATGCGATACGACACTTCATTGGGGTCCACCCACAGTGTTAGCTCACATGGAAGCAGGGAAAAGATTTTCTCCTGTGTAATGCCAACGGCCCAGGCAGCTTTGCCTATCAAAGGGTCCATTTTGTGGTTGATGCGCAAGCATCTGTAGCCTGACCCTCTGCAAGGATCTTGGGGAAACCAGTGTTGCTCGTAGTACTCTGAAAGAAACAAAGGTAGAGCAAGATAAGAAAGGATCCTCAATACTATTTTCTATTTTCTGTCACGCCGCCTTCACCACCCACAAGCAGCCTACAAGCACTACTCACTCTACAACCACCCAGGTCTAGAATCAGGCACTAGACTAAGTGAATTATGGCTGTAGTATTAATACATTTTTTAAAAACTTATAGTTTTTTTTTTTTAGTTATTTTTTTAGTTTAGTTTTTTTAGTTTTTTTAGTTATACCAAGATGTACTTGTATATGCAAGGCCTACAGCAGATTCAAAATTCTCGCTTTGTTCTGTTTTCGTTTAAATTTGTTTCCCTTTCAGGGCAGACACAATGTAGAACTTTAGAAAGCCCAGTAACTAATAACTATATAATAACTAATTTTATAGTATAAAAAAATAACTCAATGTATTTATCTAGTCAATACGTGTCTGATAAAACTATCTGTAGAAATGTGAATGACTAGAAGGAAAAAAAAAAACAGGCTGTAATGAATATTGAAACTCCTCGTACCAAGTAGCGTCTTCTGCAGGGAAAAGTTTAAGTGATGAAGTTGATCTTCAGTAAGAAGGCCAGTCATCCTGACCAGACTGCTAACAAAATTAGCAGCTGTAGAGACTTCTGTTCTCATGTTTGCCGAACAGCAACACCTGTAAAAAGACCGATGGATTAGAATGGCGATGTATTAGAGCCACAGTCGGGAAAAACGTCTGTTACTGTTCAGGATGAAAGAGTTACCTGATTAAATATATAATATACAAAACAAAGAAGGATTTGAAGCGATTTATATTTAAAAATACTCAGTGAGTACAGTGTAATTATCAGCTCTGACGTTGAAGCAAGTGCGGACAAATTTCCTGCTCTTTCTAACTTAAACTCTCTGGTTGTCGCAAAGGTTCCATCAGGTTCCTGCAACATGCAGGCTCTCTGGAGGTGGTGGAATGCCCTCCAATTCGTTGTCACAAATTAGGTAAAGGTATGGCATCTTTTTGAGTTTCTGGAATTAAAAATACTTATGTTACAAATTAAAACAACATCAAATAGATGATCTTGTCATGTGAAATACTGGCACATGTTATGATGCATTCAATACCTTTAAAATTGTTGATCTGATGCCATTTTGGGTCTATTGCGATTTTAATTTAGTTACTTGGTTCCCAGCCAGTGATAGTTCCTCCAGTTGGTCCAGTTTAAAGAACTCTCTGTCCTCTATTTCCGAAATTAGATTGCTGGTCAGAACAATTTTTTAAATGTGCCTATAAGTCAAGTCAAGTCAAGTCAAGTCAAGAAGCTTTTATTGTCATTTCAACCATATACAGTATAGCTGTTGCAGTACATAGCGAAATGAGACAACGTTTATCCAGGATCATGGTGCTACATAAAACAAAGAGAGGGCTATAAGGACTTAGTAAGTAGTCTTAGCCACATAAAGTGCAACTGTGCAACCTGGTGCAAACAGTGCAGGACAAGACAAACAAGACAGACACGACAGGACAAGAGACAGTGCAGGACGAAAGACAGTGCAGACAAAAAGTTACAAGACAATACAAAAACGGCAAAAAATACAATACACAAAAGACAATAAATACAATACACAAAAGACAATAAACAGTAAACAGAAACAGCGCCGACCAGTGTAAATACTGTGTCTGAATACCGAATGTTCAAACAATATTTCGTGCGGTAACATTAGAATGAACACAGTTTCTTAGCAGCAGGTCCTTGAGATAATATATAGAATTGTGCAAAAACACCAAATGACTGAAATATTGTACAGTATGTGCAAAATGGCTGAAATATTGTACAATATGTGCAAAACGGCTGAAATGTTGGACAGTTTGTGCAAAAGAACAAAAAAGTGTGCAAAACAGCATGGAAACAGTTTGATGGATGTAAGCAGCATGTAAACAGTTTGATGTGTCAGTGTGTGTGTTTTGTGTGGGTCTGTGCAGTCCATACAGATGATGTGCGTGCATATGTTGTGCTCAGTACAGTTCAGTAACTGAATTACCATAAACTGGTCTTAAATCCGGGGGCTTAGTGGTTAGCACGTTTGCCTCACACCGCCAGGGTCGGGGTTCGATTCCCACCTCCACCTTGTGTGTGTGGAGTTTGCATGTTCTACCCGTGCCTCGGGGGTTTCCTCCAGGTACTCTGGTTTCCTCCCCCGGTCCAAAGACACGCATGGTAGATTGGCATCTCTGGAAAATTGTCCGTAGTGTGTGATTGCGTGAGTGAATGAGTGTGTGTGTGTGTGTGTGTGCGTGTGCCCTGCGGTTGGTTGGCACACCGTCCAGGGTGTATCCTGCCTTGATGCCCGATGACGCCTGAGATAGGCACAGGCTCCCCGTGACCCGAGGTAGTTCGGATAAGCGGTAGAAAATGAGATGAGTGAGTGGTCTTAAATCCATATGTTGTATTTCATAGAGGAGGCTCTGACAACATGTCAAGTTCTTTTTCTGATTTGTGTGCAACTGCAAACTGTTCAAAACCTCCATCTGGGGCAAATATTTAATTCTCCCACAGATGCTACAGACTGTGTGTTGAGTCACAAAAGAAGAAAATCAACAGCACTTATTAATGACCATCATATATCAGTAACCTTTAACAGATTAACCTTTTACGAATGGACATTGAAATATATTGAATGATAGAAGCTCATGTGTCTTGCTGTATTATACATATGAATTATGTACACTGTAAATTTTGCATTGTCTAAAGTGATCTAGCTTTTGTGATATGAGATACAGCAGAAACTACTACTATTTTTTTATCCTGTTTGACTTGTATCAGCACACTATAAATGCCTTAATATGAGCTGTAGGTCCCTAATATGAGTACATACAGACTTTTAGATGACGCCCTTTTCCAAAGTGACTTACACTTTACAAAAATGAGAAATTAAGGGTTAAAGTAGTAGCTTTCTGGACTTGGGATACAAACTCACAACCTTCCAATTGGTAAACCAACACCTCAAACACTAAGCTGATGCATTCATGCATTCATGCCAGTGTGCTGATGCATTCATTATCAAATTTCAATTGAGTCTAGATAATAAATTCTTGTGTCAAATTAGACGTCTCTTTCATTCTTTTCCTGTCCTTAACTTTTGCTGTCTTTCCTTATTAGCAATTGACCATATAAAAGAAAGGTTATGTCTAACAAACCTCTAATGTGCGTTTTGTACACTTTTTGCACATTTAACCTATAAAACTCAGCAAACTAGGAAGAATTTTGTTGGGTCCTATTTGCTTCCAGCATTCCCAGCATAGGATCTAAAGATGCACCACAACCCTTACCAGAATAAAGTGGTTTCTCAAAATGAGTTAATAACAAAAATGGCCTACAGTAAATGTACATATTGTGTTTTTGCTTGTCGGACCAAGAGAGTCTGAGTAACCTGAATAAAAAACACTAATATACCTATATAATATACCTATGTGAGGAACCTAGAAAGGATTTTGTTGGGGGACAAAAAGCACATTACTCTTATCAGTTGATTAAAAAGCTTTATGTATTTAAAATCTAGCCAAATTTGCTCCACATTTGGTCTGAACCCTAAAATGGTAAATGTATTATATTTGATACATGAGATTCTGAGACCTCTGGAACACCTGCATTATCATTACATTCCTCAAAAACCTGTTGTATACAATCTGAGACTTGTCTTCTGCCCCCTAGTGGACGTCTCTAAGCCCTGCAGTCAAAAACAGGCTTTAGGATGTCTTTTCCAATCGGCTGTCTTCATGGACTGACTTTAATGTTTTTGAAGGGACATCTTTGCTCATTTTGAAAAGGTTACGGTAAAAATAGCACATATTTATTGTTAGGTTATATATTGAAGCAACTAATAATAAATTGATATTTGTACAGAATGTTATTGTAAAATAATGTTGAATATATGTGTATCAAATATGATACAGCAGGTGTATTGCATTTCATAATTCAACCTGCATTACTCCTGCAAAAGTGCCAAGTTTATATAAGTTTTATTATTTATTGACCTAATTACAAATGAAAAGGTCATCATAATATAATTTTAAACTGATTCCAATCTAATAGAATTGAAACATTTACAGTGTCGCTTGAGAGATTGAGAACTCTCAAGCGAATGATCAAATGGATCTTCACTTTGAAAAAAATGACCTTTAAAAAGGTGACAGAGTGGAACTGGTATGAGTGA
Source organism: Tachysurus vachellii (assembly GCF_030014155.1). Taxonomy (NCBI): domain Eukaryota; kingdom Metazoa; phylum Chordata; class Actinopteri; order Siluriformes; family Bagridae; genus Tachysurus; species Tachysurus vachellii. Next base: position 10,041,887 of record NC_083478.1, on the reverse strand, counting down.
AGTTGACAAAAGTATATTAAGGAGTGAATGTAGCCCAAGTTGTAACATACCAACTAGTCATGCTTAACCCCAAATCACTATTAACAATGTTAAAATGATTGAGCAACTATACAGATTTGTGTCACATCCCCTGAATAAGATATTTGACTACTACACTTGTTACAAAAAACACCAACACTTTAATTCATGAGTAGTTTTATACATGAAAAAAAAAATGGTAGCATCCAGAGGAAAATAACGTGGAAAATTCTTCATCATACTCATTGTTCAGGGCATAGTTTTGCTTTACAGCTGACTTCTTGAATGTTTGCAGTGTTGTAAGATATGGCAGGTCATCAGGACGCATAAAGAACACAACTGGATTCATTTTCACCAATGCGATACGACACTTTATTGGGGTCCACCCACAGTGTTAGCTCACATGGAAGCAGGGAAAAAGTTCATCTTAAAACTTCGTCTAAAGTTCGTGTTAGTCTTAGCCACATAAAGTGCAATTGTGCAACCTGGTGCAAACAGTGCAGGACAAGACAAACAAGACAGACAAGACAGTGCAGGACAAAAGACAGTGCAGGACAAAAGACAGTGCAGACAAAAAGTTACAAGACAATACAAAAAGGACAAAAAATACAATACACAAAAGACAATAAATACAATACACAAAAGACAATAAACAGTAAACAGAAACAGCGCCGACCAGTGTAAATACTGTATGTGAATACCGAATGTTCAAACAATATTTCGTGCGGTAACATTTGAATGAACAGAGTTTCTTAGCAGCAGGTCCTTGAGATAATATATAGAATTGTGCAAAAACACCAAATGACTGAAATATTGTACAGTATGTGCAAAACGGCTGAAATGTTGGACAGTTTGTGCAAAAGAACAAAAAAGTGTGCAAAACAGCATGGAAACACTTTGATGGATGTAAGCAGCATGTAAACAGTTTAATGTGTCAGTGTGTGTGTTTTGTGTTTGTCTGTGCAGTCCATACAGATGATGTGCGTGCATATGTTGTGCTCAGTACAGTTCAGTTCAGTTATTGAGAAGTCTGATGGCTTGTGGGAAGAAACCGTTACACAGTCTGGTCGTGAGGGCCCGAAAGCTTCGGTACCTTTATCCAGACGGCAGGAGGGTGAAGAGTGTGTGTGAGGGGTGTGTGGGGTCATCCACAATGCTGTTGGCTTTGCGGATGCAGCGTGTGGTGTAAGTGTCCATGATAGAGGGAAGAGAGACCCCAAGGATCTTCTCAGCTGTCCTCACTATCCGCTGCAGGGTTTGCGATCCGAGATCGTACAGTTCCCAAACCAGACAGTGATGCAGCTGCTCAGAATGCTCTCAATGTTCCCTCTGTAGAACATGGCCAGGATGGGGGGAGGGATAGGTGCCTTTCTCAGCCTTCGTAGGAAGTAGAGAAGTATCATATCTTAAAATATGCTTTTTTCCAAAGTTCTGTCAGAGTGGTGCAGTGACTAATTGCAGCACATAAGAAGTGAATGAAATATCTGACTTTATGCTTTGGGAAGCATGCTTTAATAGGTCAAAACTCTTTCCTTTGCAAGAGCTGTGTGCTGACTTCAGATGTTGCCTTTCAGAAAATATCATTCATTATTCTGAGTACACTAATTAAGGGCCAGATAATACACATTGCATTCACTTTAGCCACTCTCTCTATAATTTTCCTTACAAGCAGCAAAATCCTTGTTGGTGATTTTGGAGATTTTATTGATGCATACATAAAGGTATGTGGTTTCCTTTGGCAGAGCCGGCACTGATTTTCAATTCTGGGCTGACCTCTTCACAATACACAGATCCAGAGAAGCATACTTGTACACTCAGCAAGAAAGTGGGAAGATCTAGGAGGAAATCATTGACATCATCTTACTGTAAATACTATTCTAACTTGAATATTTTCATTGATGTAAGTTTTTATATATACATTTAACAATCACCTGCTTCTTTTTCTCTACCGCTGAACCTTCATCACCTGCATTATCCACTGTTTCATAGTCTGGTGCTGCAATGACCTTTTCCTTGAACGAGGGCCAACCAAAAATTTAAGAGTAAAGAAAGAAGTTAAGAAGAAGGAAAAATAAAGATTGGTTTATATATAATGTACTATGCTCTTTAATGCTTCTTAAATGTGTCCTTTCCAGTTTCCAGTTCAGTTCCAGTTTGTTGAAGTGCGTGTGCAACAGAATGTTTGTCCCAGCATGGACGTGGGTTGCACTGCTGTCTTCTGCATAACATTTCTTAGATATTTCATACAGTATCTGGTATGATGCACTTTTATTTCAGAATTTTCTTGTGTATAAATTGAGGAAAATGGTTCAATGATATAAAGTACTGCATTAAAATATATTTTATTCTAAAGGTAAAATCTGCAAGTAAATTCTTACAAACATGCTAGCACATAGTCAGCATGCACTGTTAAAAAAAATCCTGTCCTGGATTCAGTTAGACTTTATTGGGCTTCTTACCTTTTTTTCTTTACCTCCATGAAAATGCTATCTTCTTACTGCCACTCCTCTAAATCCCCTTTCAGAAAACCATTCTCTTGAAGATCCATTGGATCATTTTGTGCTGCTGCACATAACATCCATGGTAGAAGCAGAAAGGAGAATAATAACATCTGTAGGTCCATTTTCTACAATTCAGAAGTGGTATTGAGCAAGACCATAAGTGTTTAGATCTGTGTCTTCACCGAGAGCCTTTAAAGTAATTTTGTGGGGGCCCTGCTTATGAACTACTGTGACAGCCTTTTACTCACTGTGTGCTGTTGGATGCCCTTGCAGTACCTGCATCATACGAACTGTGAACCCTTGGACAGATGCAAAATTTATTAAAGGGAAGCCTGGCAGACTCAGCTTGCATCTCAATACACCTATCAGTCAACACCCCACAGAAGGTTAAGCAGCTACATAGTTAAAAATAAAAAAAGATAAATAAGCAATTCTTAATCTAGATGCAACACATAATTTAGAATAACCCTCACAGCAGTGAAACCTTTCATTTCACTGATAGATATGATACATATACTAGTTGCAAAAATACATCAGATTTTGCAAAGTATGACTTCTATATGTCATTTGCTCTGACAGCCAATAAGAATAAAGCTGTCAGAAAACTAACTGAATTACCATAAACTGGTCTTAAATCCGGGGGGCACGGTGGCTTAGTGATTAGCACGTTTGCCTCACACCGCCAGGGTCGGGGTTCGATTCCCGCCTCCACCTTGTGTGTGTGGAGTTTGCATGTTCTCCCCGTGCCTCGGGGGTTTCCTCCGGGTACTCTGGTTTCCTGCCCCGGTCCAAAGACATGCATGGTAGGTTGATTGGCATCTCTGGAAAATGGTCCGTATCATATGATTGAGTGAGTGAATGAGTGTGTGTGTGCCCTGCGATGGGTTGGCACACCGTCCAGGGTGTCTCCTGCCTTGGAGTGGAATGTAGCCCAAGTTGTAACATACCAACTAGTCATGCTTAACCCCAAATCACTATTAACAATGTTAAAATGATTGAGCAACTGTACAGATTTGTGTCACATCCCCTGAATAAGATATTTGATTACTACAATTGTTACAAAAAACACCAACACTTTAATTCATGAGTAGTTTTATACATGAAAAAAAAAATGGTAGCATCCAGAGGAAAATAACGTGGAAAATTCTTCATCATACTGATTGTTCAAGGCATAGTTTTGCTTTACAGCTGACTTCTTGAATGTTTGCAGTGTTGTAAGATATGGCAGGTGATCAGGACGCATAAAGAACACAACTGGATCCATTTTCACCAATGCGATACGACACTTCATTGGGGTCCACCCACAGTGTTAGCTCACATGGAAGCAGGGAAAAGATTTTCTCCTGTGTAATGCCAACGGCCCAGGCAGCTTTGCCTATCAAAGGGTCCATTTTGTGGTTGATGCGCAAGCATCTGTAGCCTGACCCTCTGCAAGGATCTTGGGGAAACCAGTGTTGCTCGTAGTACTCTGAAAGAAAAAAAAGGTAAAGCAAGATAAGAAAGGATCCTCAATACTATTTTCTATTTTCTGTCACGCCGTCCAGGGTGTCTCCTGCCTTGATGCCCGATGACGCCTGAGATAGGCACAGGCTCCCCGTGACCCGAGGTAGTTCGGATAAGCGGTAGAAAATGAGATGAGTGAGTGGTCTTAAATCCATATGTTGTATTTCATAGAGGAGGCTCTGACAACATGTCAAGTTCTTTTTCTGATTTGTGTGCAACTGCAAACTGTTCAAAACCTCCATCTGGGGCAAATATTTAATTCTCCCACAGATGCTACAGACTGTGTGTTGAGTCACAAAAGAAGAAAATCAACAGCACTTATTAATGACCATCATATATCAGTAACCTTTAACAGATTAACCTTTTACGAATGGACATTGAAATATATTGAATGATATTCTGGAAAAATCAGTATAAGAAGCTCATGTGTCTTGCTGTATTATACATATGAATTATGTACACTGTAAATTTTGCATTGTCTAAAGTGATCTAGCTTTTGTGATATGAGATACAGCAGAAACTATATCAGTGAAGTGAAGCATTGTCATACCATTATTTTTTTTATCCTGTTTGACTTGTATCAGCACACTATAAATGCCTTAATATGAGCTGTAGGTCCCTAATATGAGTACATACAGACTTTCGCCCTTTTCCAAAGTGACTTACACTTTACAAAAATGAGAAATTAAGGGTTAAAGTAGTAGCTTTCTGGACTTGGGATACAAACTCACAACCTTCCAATTGGTAAACCAACACCTCAAAGACTAAGCTGATGCATTCATGCACTCATGCCAGTGTGCTGATGCATTCATTATCAAATTTCAATTGAGTCTAGATAATAAATTCTTGTCAAATTAGACGTCTCTTTCATTCTTTTCCTGTCCTTAACGTTTGCTGTCTTTCCTTATTAGCACTTGACCATATAAAAGAAAGGTTATGTCTAACAAACCTCTAATGTGCATTTTGTACACTTTTTGCACATTTAACCTATAAACCTCAGCAAACTAGGAAGAATTTTGTTGGGTCCTGTTTGCTTCCAGCATTCCCAGCATAGGATCTAGAGATGCACCACAACCCTTACCAGAATAAAGTGGTTTCTCAAAATGAGTTAATAATAGAAAGGATTTTGTTGGGGGACAAAAAGCACATTACTCTTATCAGTTGATTAAAAAGCTTTATGTATTTAAAATCTAGTCAAATTTGCTCCACATTTGGTCTGAACCCTAAAATGGTAAATGTATTATATTTGATACATGAGATTCTGAGACCTCTGGAACACCTGCATTATCATTACATTCCTCAAAAACCTGTTGTAAACAATCTGAGACTTCTCTTCTGCCCCCTAGTGGACGTCTCTAAGCCCTGCAGTCAAAAACAGGCTTTAGGATGTCTTTTCCAATACGGCTGTCTTCATGGACTGACTTTATGTTTTTTGAAGGGACATCTTTGCTCATTTTGAAAAGGTTACGGTAAAAATAGCATATATTTATTGTTAGGTTATATATATTGAAGCAACTAATAATAAATTGATATTTGTACAGAATGTTATTGTAAAATAATGTTGAATATATGAGTATCAAATATGATACAGCAGGTGTATTGCATTTCATAATTCAACCTGCATTACTCCTGCAAAAGTGCCAAGTTTATATAAGTTTTTATTATTTATTGACCTAATTACAAATGAAAAGGTCATCATAATATAATTTTAAACTGATTCCAATTTAATAGAATTGAAACATTTACAGTGTCGCTTGAGAGATTGAGAACTCTCAAGCAAATGATCAAATGGATCTTCACTTTGAAAAAAATGACCTTTAAAAAGGTGACAGAGTGGGAACTGGTAAGAGTGAAGTTGACAAAAGTATATTAAGGAGTGGAATGTAGCCCAAGTTGTAACATACCAACTAGTCATGCTTAACCCCAAATCACTATTAACAATGTTAAAATGATTGAGCAACTGTACAGATTTGTGTCACATCCCCTGAATAAGATATTTGATTACTACAATTGTTACAAAAAACACCAACACTTTAATTCATGAGTAGTTTTATACATGAAAAAAAAAATGGTAGCATCCAGAGGAAAATAACGTGGAAAATTCTTCATCATACTGATTGTTCAAGGCATAGTTTTGCTTTACAGCTGACTTCTTGAATGTTTGCAGTGTTGTAAGATATGGCAGGTGATCAGGACGCATAAAGAACACAACTGGATCCATTTTCACCAATGCGATACGACACTTCATTGGGGTCCACCCACAGTGTTAGCTCACATGGAAGCAGGGAAAAGATTTTCTCCTGTGTAATGCCAACGGCCCAGGCAGCTTTGCCTATCAAAGGGTCCATTTTGTGGTTGATGCGCAAGCATCTGTAGCCTGACCCTCTGCAAGGATCTTGGGGAAACCAGTGTTGCTCGTAGTACTCTGAAAGAAAAAAAAGGTAAAGCAAGATAAGAAAGGATCCTCAATACTATTTTCTATTTTCTGTCACGCCGCCTTCACCACCCACAAGCAGCCTACAAGCACTACTCACTCTACAACCACCCAGGTCTAGAATCAGGCACTAGACTAAGTGAATTATGGCTGTAGTATTAATACATTTTTTAAAAACTTATAGTTTTTTTTTTTTAGTTATTTTTTTAGTTTAGTTTTTTTAGTTTTTTTAGTTATACCAAGATGTACTTGTATATGCAAGGCCTACAGCAGATTCAAAATTCTCGCTTTGTTCTGTTTTCGTTTAAATTTGTTTCCCTTTCAGGGCAGACACAATGTAGAACTTTAGAAAGCCCAGTAACTAATAACTATATAATAACTAATTTTATAGTATAAAAAAATAACTCAATGTATTTATCTAGTCAATACGTGTCTGATAAAACTATCTGTAGAAATGTGAATGACTAGAAGGAAAAAAAAAACAGGCTGTAATGAATATTGAAACTCCTCGTACCAAGTAGCGTCTTCTGCAGGGAAAAGTTTAAGTGATGAAGTTGATCTTCAGTAAGAAGGCCAGTCATCCTGACCAGACTGCTAACAAAATTAGCAGCTGTAGAGACTTCTGTTCTCATGTTTGCCGAACAGCAACACCTGTAAAAAGACCGATGGATTAGAATGGCGATGTATTTAGAGCCACAGTCGGGAAAAACGTCTGTTACTGTTCAGGATGAAAGAGTTACCTGATTAAATATATAATATACAAAACAAAGAAGGATTTGAAGCGATTTATATTTAAAAATACTCTGTGAGTACAGTGTAATTATCAGCTCTGACGTTGAAGCAAGTGCGGACAAATTTCCTGCTCTTTCTAACTTAAACTCTCTGGTTGTCGCAAAGGTTCCATCTGAATACGCGGAAACGTCATCAGTCATTCAAGTGACGTCACACAGTGTTTTCATTTCAATTTAAATTCAACATTTAACACTAATTAACTATGAACCGAGTAAAAGTACAAACCCACATACATAAACAAAAATCACACATGACTGCTATAACGTGAATGATCACATCCCCTGTTCTTTATTACAGACTGGAAGAAAATTCAGAATAGATGTTAAATGCTGTACAATTTAATTTTCGTTTCGGACAGTGTATTATTATAATAAATTCTTGTGTCAAATTAGACGTCTCTTTCATTCTTTTCCTGTCCTTAACTTTTGCTGTCTTTCCTTATTAGCACTTGACCATATAAAAGAAAGGTTATGTCTAACAAACCTCTAATGTCCAATTGTACAGAGCAAAAAGCTGCAGTTAGTAACCTGAAAAAAAAAACAAGTAATATATCTATATAATATACCTATGTGAGGAACCTAGAAAGGATTTTGTTGGGGGACAAAAAGCAAATTACTCTTATCAGTTGATTAAAAAGCTTTATGTATTTAAAATCTAGTCAAATTTGCTCCACATTTGGTCTGAACCCTAAAATGGTAAATGTATTATATTTGATACATGAGATTCTGAGACCTCTGGAACACCTGCATTATCATTACATTCCTCAAAAACCTGTTGCATACAATCTGAGACTTGTCTTCTGCCCCCTAGTGGACGTCACTAAGCCCTGCAGTCAAAAGCAGGCTTTAGGATGTCTTTTCCAATACGGCTGTCTTCATGGACTGACTTTATGTTTTTTGAAGGGACATCTTTGCTCATTTTGAAAAGTTACGGTAAAAATAGCATATATTTATTGCTGGGTTATATATATTGAAGCAACTAATATTAAATTGATATTTGTACAGAATGTTATTTTAAAATAATGTTGAATATATGTGTATCAAATATGATACAGCAGGTGTATTGCATTTCATAATTCAACCATAATTAACTATGAACCGAGTAAAAGTACAAACCCACATACATAAACAAAAATCACACATGAGTGCTATAACTTGAATGATCACATCCCCTGTTCTTTATTACAGACTGGAAGAAAATTCAGAATAGATGTTAAATGCTGTACAATTTAATTTTCGTTTCGGACAGTGTATTATTAACAAATGACAAAACAATTGTTCCTATTTCATTAGCCTATTGCCCATTTCTGATCTAAATATTAATATAGTTTATTAGGGAAGCATGTTGTCTGCCATGATGTATTAACTACTTATTCTGCATGGAGAAACAAAATACCATTATTTTCTTTTTAGGCAAAAGCTTGGTTGTCTGATTCTTTATATTTTTTCAACCCATGGACATGATAGAAAAATACAATTCAGTGAATAACCATAAAGTCTGGCACTATTTTTTATTTCTTTTTCTTTTTATTAATTCATAATATAAATCATTTGCATCCCATGTGTAATCTAATTTCAGTTTCATCCAGTATCATGAGCAAATTTATTATGGTATGTTCCATCTTTAATAGAGTAGCAAATGCTTTTCACAGCACCCCTACTATGTAGTCTTAACATTTTTTTCAGGTTATAAATTGCAGTATAAAATTTAGTATTAAATTATATTATGAGAATGGTGAATAATTGTGCAAGGGACTGTACATCATCTGTCAAGTTCTTTACGCTTCAAGGAATAAAAAATAACAGTGTGCTGTGTCAATTTGATCAAGGATATTTTTAAGGCTCATTTAGATTTTTTTTTTTTTTTGCCAGCCCATTTTTGGTAAAACCAAACATTTTTTGTTAAAAAACCCCAAAAAACAAAAAATTAAAATTTAAATATTAAAATTTTACGTTTTTGCCAATTCTATAGGTATTTGTTTTAAAAGTTAAAAAAAACAAAGTTAAACCCATGGGGTTGGGGGTGTTTTTTCCCCCTGTAAAAAAAGGTAGGCTTTTTTACGGAAAATTAAAAAATTTTTTGAAATTCCATCAAATTGTTGTCAGGGGCAAGTTTGGGTTTAACCAAAAATTTTGAAGTTTGGGGCAGGTTTAATTGGCCCAGGTTTTTTCCCCGGGCCTTAAAGAACCCTTTCCCTTTTCCAAATTTGTTTCGAAACAATTTTTTTGTAAAAAACCCACAGTGTTTTAGTTTTTCCCAAAAGGGAAAAAAAAGGGAAAAGTCGGGCTTAAAACCCGGGGCTAAAGGGGTTGTGTAGTCTTAGCCACTAAAGTAACTGTGAAACCTGGGCAAACGTGCGGACAAAAGACGGGGTGCAGGACAAAAGACGTGCAGACAAAAAGTACAAGCAATAAAAAAAGGACAAAAAATACAATACACAAAAACAAAAAACATAACAAAAGACAAAAAACGTAAACAGAAACGGGCCCCCCCATGTAAAAAAGTATTGAATACCGAATTTCCAAAAAATTTTTGTCGGTAACTTAGAATGAACAGGTTTTTTTGCAGCAGTCCTTGAGATAAATTGATTTGCAAAAACAAAAATGACGAAAATTTTGTACAGTAGTGCAAAAGGGCTGAAATATTGTACAATTGTGAAAAAACGGTAAAAATTGACAGTTTGGCAAAGAAAAAAAGTGTGCAAAACGATGAAACACTTTGATGGATGTGCCAGAAACTTTTGAGTGTCATGTTTGTTTTTTTGTCTGGCAGTCCATACGAGATGGTGTTATGTTGGCTCAGTTACATTAGTTCTTTAATTGAGATTGAGGGTTGGGGGAAAAAACCGTTCACAGACTGGGTGAGGGCCAAAAGTTCGGTCCCTTTTCCAGACCGGGGAAAGGGGTGTGGGGGGGTGTGTGGGGCATCCCAATGTTTTGGCTTTGCGGAGCAGGGGGTGTAAAGTCCATATGGGGAAGAGGAGACCCCAAGGATCTTCTCGCTGCCTCACACCCGGCAGGGTTTTGCGATCCGAGATCGAACACCCCCAAACCCAGTGTGGAGCTGCTCGAATGTTTCCCAATGTTCCCTCTGTAAAACATGTTCAGGTGGGGGGGGGAGGGGCCCTTTCCAGCCTTCGTGGGAAAAGAGGCTGCGGGTTTTCTTGGTTACCCCCTTTAAAAAAAAAAATTTAAAAAAAAAATTTAAAAAAACCCAAATTTTAGAACAAAACATGAAAAAAACTTTATGCTTTGGGAAGCATGCTTTAATGGGTCAAAATTTTTCCCTTTGAAAAGAGCTGTGGCTGTTTCAGAGTTGCCTTTCAAAAATATCATTCATTTTTGGAACACTAATTGGGGGCCAGAAATACACTTTGCTTCATTTTCCCCACCTTTTAAAATTTTTCCTAAAAAGCGAAAAACCCTTTTTGGGTGTTTTGGGATTTTTATTGATCATACATAAAGGAAAGTGGTTTCCTTTTGGGCAGACCCGGGCACGATTTTTCAATTCGGGGCTGACCTTTCAAAAACACAGACCCAAAGGAGCATACTTGTCACCAGCAGAAAGTGGGAAGGGGGAATTAGGGAGGAAAAAAATTACTTTTAAATTTTACTTAAATAAATAAACCTAATTTAAAATTTTTCAGAAGTTTTAAATAATTTTGGGGGCCCCCCTATAAATTGTACGCCTTTAACTCAGTGTGGTGGATGCCCTTGCAGTCCTGCCCCATAGGGAAATGTGAAACCCTTGGACGATGAAATTTATAAAGGGGGCCCGGAGATCGCTTTGGGTCTCAATAAACCCATCAGTCAAAAACCCCACAAAGGTTAAGCAGCACATGTTAAAAATAAAAAAGAAAATAAGCAATTTTAATTAGATGCAACCAAATTTGAATAACCCCACAGAAAACCTTTATTATGTAAAAAGGGAAATAATATTTAAAAATACTCATTTCAAAGTTACCAATTCCTTTTCGAACCAAAAAAGAATAAAAAAGGGCTTAAACCGAAAAACTAAAAGGTTAAATCGGGGCAAAGGTTTTCCCTTTTTCCCCCCCCGGGGGGGTTGTTCCCCCCCCCGTGTTTGGGGGGTTTCCTCCCCGTCCCCCGGGGGTTTCCCCCGGGGATTGGTTTCCCCCCCGGTCCAAAAAAATGCAGGTAGGTTTATGGATCTCTGGAAAAAGTCCCAAAGGGGTGATTTGGTGAGTGAATGAGTGGTGTGTGCCCTGCGGGGTTGGGACACCGCCAGGGGTATCCTGCCTTGATGCCCAGAGCCTGGAAGGCACGGCCCCCCCGTGCCCCCAAAAGGGATAAAGGGGAAAAATGGAAATGAGGGCTTAAACAATGTTGTTTTTGAGGGGTTTTCAATGCAATTCCCCTATTTGGGGCCCCAAATTTTAAAACCCACGGGGGAAATTTTTTCCAAGAGAAGCGGGTTTATAAAAAAAAAAAACAAATATTTAAACCTAATATTAACCCTTTTTAAAGATTAATTTTTGAATGAATTGAAAATATTAAGTATTGTTTTGTATAAAACCATGTTTTCTGTAAATTTTCTTGTTAAAAACACTTTATTGTTGCAAATATCTTTTTTTTTAAAAACAGAAACTAAATCTAATGGGTTGTTCCCCTTTTTTTTTTAAACCCTTTTTTTGATGCACCCAAAAAGAAAGGGCGTGACCCTAATTGGGGAATCAACTTTTCCCCTTCAAAATTTTTAAAAAAATAAATTTGGGTTAAAAAATACCCTTTTTTGGGTGGGGGCAAATCAAAATTCCAAATTTTAACCCCCCAAAAACGTAAGATCTTCACCCTCTGCCTTCTTTGGGTTTTTTTCTTTCAATTGACATAAAAAATTTTTTCAAAAAACCCCTTTTTTCTTTTTGGGCCTTTTTTGGGCTTTTCCCATTTCCAGACCAATAAAAGAAAAAAAAGTTTTACTTAAAAAAGGTTAAATTTTACAAACTCAATTATTTTTCATTTTTGAATTTTAACAAAAACCCCAGAAAAATAAAGGGTTTTGTTGGGCCGGGGTTGTTCCTTAAAAAATAAATCTAAATCCCCCAAAAACCTTTTAAAAATTTTTGGGCCAAATATTAAAAAAAAAGGTTTTTGGGGAAAAAAACAATTTTCATTGTTTAAAACCCCTTTTGTATTTAAAATTAAAAATTGTAATTTGGTTTTTGAACCTTGGAAATGTTATTTTTATTTAAAATTTTAAACCCCTTTAAACATGAACTTTCTTTTTCCCCCAAAACCTTTGATAAAAAAGGCTTTTTCTCCCCCCCGGGTCTCCCCTTTTTAGACAAAAAAAATTTTGACTTTTCCCTGGGATTCTAAAGACTTATTTTTTTAGGGAAAATTTCCCCATTTTAAAAATTTAAAAATGAAAAATTTTTTTTTTATTTCCCCAAAAGATTTAAAAAAGATTTTAAAAAGTTTTTAAAAAAAGTTAAAATTTTATAAAAAAAATACAATGGAAATCATAAATCAAAATTTCCCTGAAAGAATTTTAAAATTTTTAATTTTTTGATTTTTTCAAGAAAAGGTCAATAATTTTTTTTAAAAAAAAATTAAGTAAAAATTGAAATTAAGTGGCAGAATTGGGGAATTAAACCCAAGTAAATAAACCTTTACTTAAAAAAAAACCCTTTTAAAAAGGGGAAAGAGGGAATGTAAGATGGTACAAAATTTTAAGATAAATGACCCAAATTGTAAAAACCCCCCAAACAATTTTTTTCCCCAAAAAAATTTTTAAAATGAAAAAAAAGGCACGAAATTTGTGACATCCCCTTATTTTTTTAAAAATGTTACAAAAAAAACCCCCAATTCAAGTGTTTTATATTTAAAAAAAAAAAAAAGGACCCTAAAAAATCGTGGGGAAAAATTTTCACTCGAAAGTTGGCATAGGTTTTCACTACTTCTTAATGTTTCCCCGGGAAGATGGGGGGTAGGCCTAAAAACCAAAATGACCATTTTTCAAAGGGAACCCTTTTTTCCACCCCGTGTTTTTAGGGGCCAGGACAAAAAGTTTTTTTAAGCCAACGCCAGGGAGCTTTCCATAAAAACCAGGGGAAGGGAAATCGGGGGCCTCCCCCCGGGGAAAAGGTCTGGGAAAAGTTTCTGAGAGAAAGAAAAAGGAAAGGTAAAAAATTTCTATTTTTCCGCCCCCCCCCACCCCCACAAGCCCACAACAACCACCCCAAACCCCCCAGCTAGAATTAGGGTAGATAATAATTTTTAATTAAAATTTTTAAAAAAATATTTTTTTTATTTTATTTTTTTAGTTTTTTGGGATTTTTTTTTTAACCAAGAGATTTAAAAACGGGTCCCGGTTTTTTTTTGTTTTTTTTGAAATGTTTTCCCCTTTGGCAACCAAAATTAAAAATTTAGAAACCCCTAAATAATAAATATTAATAAAAAATTTTGAAAAAAATACCCAAAATTTTATTGAAACCAAAAACAAACTGTAAAAAAATTGAAAAAAAAAACCCCGGCGATGAAAGAAAATTTGTAAGTGCTCGAGGGGAAAAAAATTAATTGACGATCTAAAAAAAGGGCTCCCCATGCAAACAAAAACCCCGAGAGATTTTTCCCTGTTTGGCACAAACCCGAAAAAAAAACGTGGTTAGAATGGGTATTTAAAAATTTAAAAAAGTTTAAAGTTAAAAAAAGATTCCCCGATTAAATTTTAAATTCAAAAAAAGAGGATTTTGGGGATTTTTTTTTAAACTCTGTGGTAAGTTAAAAAAAGCCAAAAGTTAGCAGGGACTTTCCGTTTTTAAAATTAATTTTTTTCCCAAATTATTGAAAACGGGAAATCAAAAATATTAAAAATTTTACCATTTTCTTTAATTTTAAATTTAAAATTTCCCCTTTTTAAATAGACCTAAAAAAAAAAAATAATAAAAAAAAAACCCCCGTAAAAATTTTCCAACCCCTGCTTTAACAGCGGAAGAAAAACGAAAAGTTAAATTTTTGTCATTAATTTTCGTTTGGCAATATTATAAAAAGGGAAAAAAAAATTTTTTATTTTTTAAACCTTTCCCCCCTTTTTTAAAAAAAAAAAATTAAAGAAATTTTGTATTATTTAAACTTTTAAAAGGAAAAAAATACCAAAAATTTTTTTTTTAAAAGTGGTCTGACAATTTTTTCAAATGGTATAAAAAAAAAATTTGGAATAAATAAATGTTGGGACAAAATTTTTTTTTTTTTTTTTTTTTATTTTAAAAAAAAATTTAAACTTTGCACCCGGTTTTTTAATTTAGTTTATCCTACTGAAAATTATTTGGTTGTTCTTTTATATACAAATCTTTTAAGATTTTGTGTTTTTAACTTTTTAAAAGGTAAAAAGATTTAAAAATTTAATTAAAATTAAAATTTTAAAAAGGGGATAATTGGCCGGGGTGTTTTTCGCAATTTTTACCCCCGGTAAAAATCAGTGTCTTTGGGCTTTACAAGGATATTTAATCATTTAGGTTTTTTTTTTTTTCCAAAATCCCCTTGGGTTGGGGTTTTTTTTTTACCCAAATTTTAACTTGAATTATCTACAGAAAAAGGAAAAAAAAAAATAAAATTAAAATAAAACAAAGATTTTACCCAATTTCCCGCAAGGTGTTACCTGAATTATTTTATAAGAAAATTTTTGAAAAAAGGGCCCTTTACCCGAAATTCCCATTTTAAATTTCTCAAAGCCTTTCCCAAGGATAAAGGGCCCCCAAAAATTTTTTTGGAAGGAAAAATAAAAGGGGGAAAAAAAGATTGGGTTTTTAAATTTTCTTTTTTTTTTAAAATGGCCTTTTTTTAGGTTTATTTTTAAAAAAAAACCCAAAATTTGTCCCCCTTTTAGCCCCTTTCCTTTTGAATTTTTTTAATATTAAAATTATGGGAAAAATGCTATATTTATTCCCTACAAAAACAATAAAAATTAAAATTTATTTTGGAAAAAATGTTATCTAAAAAAGGGTTAAAAAAAATTTTTAAAAAAGAAACTTAACCCTTTCATTTTTAAAGCAAACCTGATTGAAATTTTTATTATTTATTGTTTTAAAAAAATTTTAAAATATCTTAATAAAATTTAAAAGATTAATTAAAAATTAAAAAAATAACAATTTGGAATCTTTAAAATTCAATTTTTATAATTCCCCCAAAAAATATCAATTTTCAATTAAGCCAAAAGAAACAATGAGAATCAACAAATATTTGTTTTTAAAAAAAATAAAAAAAAAATAAAAATTTTCTTTTAAATAAAAAAAACGTTTTTTTACAATTTTTGTTCAAAAAAGGAAAAATTTAAAAACTTATTGTTTTGTTTTTCACCCTGAAATTTTGAAACTTTTGTAAACGCCCCGAAAAAGGTACATTATTTAATTAAAATTATAACTTTC
Organism: Tachysurus vachellii; assembly: GCF_030014155.1. Lineage (NCBI taxonomy): Eukaryota > Metazoa > Chordata > Actinopteri > Siluriformes > Bagridae > Tachysurus > Tachysurus vachellii. The sequence continues at coordinate 10,026,253 of NC_083478.1, read as the reverse complement.
AAAATTCATTATAAGGGACTAGGAGATTTTTGAAAAAGATATAAAACCCCGGAATGAAATATTCAAGGGAAAGCCTCCAATTTTTAACAATTTTGGTTTCAATTTTAAAAAACCTTTTTAAATTAAAACAACTTAAATTTAAACTGTAAAAATCGGACTGTTTGGGCCCTTGATCCAGGTTCTTTCAAATTTTTCCCCAAATTAAGGGGGTTTAAAATGTCTTTCGGAATGGGTTCAATTTAAAAATTATTTGGGAAACCCCCCTTACCCCCTAATCTAATTTATGTTCTATTTATGAGAAATTTTTAAAAAGGGAAATTTTTAAAATTTTATTGGTAATTTGAAACTTTAAAAAAGGTAAATAAACTAATGAATTTTCCAAAATTTTTTTTTGTCACCCTTTGTAAAATCAAAAGTTGTTAACCCCCCCTAAAAAATTAAAAAATTTAAAATTTAAAATAAATTTTTTCCTTATGTATTTGACATAAAATTTTTCAAAAAAAAAATTTTTAAATTTTTTTAAACATGTAAAAAAAAAAATTTTGTCAATGAAAAATGAAAACTTTTTTGTTTTACAGTTTTTGTTTCAGGATTTTTTTTAAGGATTTGGAAATTGGAGGGAAAAGGACCTAAAAAACAATATTTTTTACCTCATAGCCCCAGGAACCCCCAAAGGATTTTGGGAAAAGGGGAAAAATTGCTTAAAAACTTAAAATTTGTTTTCTTCCACAAAGGAACTGGAACCGGGCAAAAGGGGCCCCAAACCAAAAAAAAACGAAAAAAGTTCAAGAAAAAAAACAAAAAAAAAAATTTAAAAAAATAAAATCAAAATAAAAAATTTATTTTTAAAAAAGGGGTTTTGATTGTAATTTTTTGTGTAAATTCAAACTATTTTTTTGGGGAAAATTAAATGACAATTTTCTTGCGCAGGCCTTGGTAATTTAAAAACAAAACCCCAATATGAAAAAAATTTTTCATACCCCAAAGCAAAAAAATTCAATATGGCAAAAGGTGAAGGTTAATTTGTGCAAAAGAAAAAAAAAGTGGAAAAGTAAAACCCCCTTGATGGGAAGGAAAAAACGTTTGAGTGCCCTGGGGTTTTTTTGGGGCTTTATATGAGAGGAATTTTTCCAGAATTCTTTTTGAAAAGTTGGGCTTGGGAATAAACCAACAATGGGTTACACAACTCGGAAAACCCTTTTTTAGGCGAAGTAGGGTGAGGGTTTTGAGATTGGGGGGAAAAAGCTTTGGGGTTTTCCAAAACGGTTGGGGTTTAAAGAAAAAAAAGGAAAGACCCCGGACCCATGTCCCCACTAACCCCCATTTGCACAGTCTACAGTTCCCAAAACCGCTTAGTCCAAATGCTTTAAGTCCCCTTAAAACTGGGAGGTGGGGGGGATAGGTGCCTTTCCCCCTTCTGGAAAAGGGGCCCCTGGGTTTTTTATGAATAAAAACCTGAAAACTTAAAAATTTTGTTTTGGGAACAGGGAAAAGGGAAAAATTTTTTTCAGAAAGGGTTCTTTAATTCAGTGTCTTTAGAAATATATTCCATTTTTTAGAACAATTAAGGGGAAAAATTGTATTTGCCCCCTTCCTAAATTTTTACAAGAGCAAAAAACCTTTGGGATTTTTTGGGTTTTATTGCAAAAAAGTAAGGTTTCCGGGAACCCACTGACAAATTTGGGGTGCCCCTTTTACAAAACAGAAAAGAAGCAAACTTGTACATCAGAAAAAAGTGGGAAGATAGGGGGGAAAAAATTGGTCACTTATTAAATTTTCAAATTCTAACTTAATTTTTCATTAGTATTTTTTTTTACAAAAACAAACCCCCCCCCCCTTTCCAAAATAAACTTAAAAAACCTATTTAATGTTTAAGTTTTAATATTTTTTAAAGGGCCAAAAAATTTAAAAAATAAAGAAAAGATTTTGAAGAAAAAAAATAAAGATTGGATTTAAAGACTCCTTTTTTGTTTTAAAGGGCCCCTTTAGCAGTTTTAGGGAATCTTTAAAAAGATGTTTTTCCCCCAAAACGGGGGGCATGTGTTTTGAAAAATTTTTTGATTTTCTAAATACGGGAGGCACTTTTAAATTTTTAATTTTTCGTTTAAAGGGAAAAAGGCAAAATAAAGCCAAAATTTAAAAATTTATTTTAAGGTAAAAATGAATTTCTTCCAGGGGGAATGCAGCAGAAAGTTAAAAAACCTGTCCCCATTCAGTTAATTATTGGCCTTATTTTTTTTTTACCTCCTAAAAACATCTTTTTAATCCTAAACCCCGGGGGGGGGAGTTTTAAAAATCGAAACCCTTTTTACAATTAAAGGGGGTGGCCCGCCAATGGGGGGTTTTTGAACTGTTTTTTCCCGGAGCCTTTTAAAAAATTTTTTGTGGGGGCCCGTTAGAAACGTGAACAAACCCAACCCCCGGTGGGGGAGCCCTTGGTCGTAACAAAGTGCCCCTTGGGGTGAAAAAAATTTTTTAAGAATGGCGACCGCTGCATTCCAATACCAATAAACCCCAAAATTAAGCACTAATGTTTAAAAAAAAAAAAATAAAAGTTTTTTAATCAAAAACACCCAAATTTAAATACCCCCCAAAAAGTAAACCTTATTAAAAAAATGAATTTATTTTTGCAAAAAAAAATGTTTTCAAGTTACCAATTTCATTTGTCTGACCCTAAGTAAAGTTAAAAAAACAATTTTTTAATAAAAAGGTTTTTTGGGGGCATTTGGTGTGGTAGCATTTGAACCCGGGGCTTCATTGTCCCCTTTTGGGGGTTTGGGGAAAAAGTCTCCCCCCCTGGGGAAATTTTTCCATTTTCCCGGGGGCCCCCGGTTTCTTGGTTTTTTTCCCCCCCCCAAAAACTCTGGGAATTTTTCACTTGGGGGGGCCTTTTATCGGGGTTTAATTAATTCCCCGCAGGGTTGGGACACTCCAAAGGGGATCCCCGCTTGGGTGAGAGCCCGAAAAGGGGACGCTCCCCTTGACCCAAGTTTATAACGGAGTGGGTGATTGGGTTTAAATCCATATGTTGTTTCCCAAAAAGGGGGCGACAAATGTAAATTTTTTTTCAGGTGCAAAAGCAAGTTTTAAAAAACCCCATCTGGGGGTATTTTAAAATTTCCCCAGTTCAACGGGGGTGTACAAAAGAAGAAACCAACAATATTTTAAAGAAAACAATACATCCTTCAATAATTTTCCCTACTTAAATAAGGGTTTTTTCGGAAAAATGTTAAAAAAGCTTAAGGTTTTTTTTAAACTAAATTATTTAAGGGTTTAAAATTTTTATTTCTAAAAACACGGAAAAAAGGAAATCTACATTTTTTTTCCTTTAGCCCCAATTTTGCCTTAATTAAATGTAGGGCCCCAATATGTACAAACGTTTTGCCCTTTCCCAAAGGGGCCCTTTTTCCTTTTAAAATGGAAAAAAAGGAAAGTGTCTTCTGGGGGGTCAAATAAAACCCCCTTGGGAAAAAATCAAAAAAACGGATTTATATTCAACCAGTTGTGATGATTATTTTTAATTTTTAAAATTATAAATTTAAAAATTTTTTAAATTTAAATTTTTATTCTTTTCCTTTTAAAATTTTTCCTTTTTTTTTTTTACATGCCCAAACAAAATTTTCTAAAAATCAAAAAACTTTTGACATTTTTGCCCCTTTAACCTAAAACTAAAATGGAGAATTTTTTGGGGCCCTTTTCTTAAAAAAATTGGCAAAAAGAAAAATAAAAAAAAAGTGGTTTTCTAAAAAGTTAAAACAAAAATGGCCTCGAAAGTAAAAATTTGGTTTTTTTTTTGTCGGGGCCAAAGGGGTCTATAATGATAAAAAAAAAAATTAATTATTTTCCCCCTTTTGAGGAAAACCCCGGGTTTTTTTTGGGGCAAACCCATTATTTATATTTAAAGCTTTAGATTTAAAATTAGAAAATTTGTCCACAATTGGTTGCCCCAAAAAGGGTTTTTAAAATTTTCAAGTTCTGGGCCCGGGAAAACCTGTTTATTTTCCCCAAAAGTTGACAAAATGAACTTCCTTCTGTTTATCCTTTTTGGGGCCCCCCAAAAAGGGAAGGGGCTTTTCCAATACCTGTCTTCCTGGCCCCTTTTTTTTTTTTTCTCTTTTCCCTTTGGTTTTTTCAAATTTTTTTGTTGGTTTTTTTCCCCTTAAAAAAAATTTTTTTTCCCTGTTATTAAAAAAATTTTTTTTTTGGGTTTAAATTTCCCCTTTTATTTTATTTTCCCTCCCTTTCCCCATCCATTTTTTTTTTAAATTTTTAAAAAACCTAAATTCTGAAAAAATTTAAAAAAAATTTTAAAATTCCCCGAATGAATTGAAATTTAAATGACCTTTGGGGTTGTAACTTCAGAAGTCGTCTCACTTGAAAAAAAAAACCTTTAAAAAAAAGGGGCGAGTGGGTGGTGGGAATTGAAAAAATTTTTGAGGGATGTTAAACCTGGGCTTGTATGTAGTCAGGGCCATTCTCACAAATGTGGAGGTGCTCATTAATGAGCCTGGAACCATATTTAGTTTTGATTATGTTCATTGTAGAGAAAGCTGCCTCGCAGTTGTATGTAGAGCCAAACATGGTCAGGATGTATAGGGCTACTTCCCTCAGAAGTCGCTGTCTCAAGGATGCTGTCTTCAGATTTGAGTGGAAATGTTTGTTCAAAACCTGTATGTTTTGTCTCATAATGGCGTCCACAGTTTCTGTACATATGAGACACACTGGTTTAGTGTGAAGTGGGAAGTATGAACAGAAATGAGTCTGTCCATTCTGGATTAAATTCTCTATTTTTGCTGTCCACTTTTCTTCTTTTGGAGAGCGCCATTTGTTCTTTATTCTCCCTTTCTCCGTCTCACTCGTCTGTTTATCTCCCTTTCTCCGTCTCACTCGTCTGTTTCTCTCCCTTTCTCCGTCTCACTCGACTGTTTCTCTCCCTTTCTCCGTCTCAGTCGTCTGTTTCTCTCCCTTTCTCCGTATCACTCGACTGTTTCTCTCCCTTTCTCCGTCTCAGTCGTCTGTTTCTCTCCCTTTCTCCGTCTCACTCATCTGTTTCTCTCCCTTTGTTTTCTACATGTATCGCTATCTTTCTTTCCTGTGTAACTTTACTCTAATTCTCTCTCATCTGTCTTGCACTGTTGAGTCGCAGGGTTTACTTCAGGAATGCACAGCCTTGATTGGCTGAGTGGTATCACGTGGGATTGTTTAACTTGCATGCAATTGGTCTGTGCGTTTCCACTACCACTACCGTAAAGATTGCACCGGTTAAAATAGAAGCGCTTCGTCGAGCTGTAGGTCCGGGTCCGTATTGGATAGCTTCTGGGTCCGGACCCAGACCGCGGTCCGCCTGTTAGTGACCTATGTTCTATAGGTTCCATGTAAGCCACGAGGAAAGTGCTTACTTACCTTTCTTGTAGTGGAAGAATAGGGATACAAATTCTGATCCAAAGAAATATTTTATGAAAGTCCATCTGTTTGGAGCAACATCCTCTCCTGGCTGCGCAAATTATGGAGTGAAGTATCTTGTGATCCAAAATTAGAAGGAGTATTCTGCAGCAGCCAACTTCATAAAAAATAATTTCTATGTTGACGATGGCCTTGTCAGTGTAGAAGATGTGGACACAGCCATAAAACTATTGAGAGAAGCACAAACTGCGTGTGCTAAAGTAAGATTGCGCCTTCATAATTGTAGCTCCAATAACAGAGAGGTTTTGGAGTCAATTCCTGATGTGAACGAACAACTGAAGTTCATGATGTTTATCTCAGTTATGAGGACCTTCAAGTTTTCTTTCAATACTTTGAAAGAAAAAAGGCAAAGCATGGTAAGAAAGGATCCTCAATACTATTTTCTATTTTCTGCCAGAATCAGGCTGTAGAATAAGTGAATTATGACTATAGTAATCATCAGTTTCTTTAAAATTTATATTTGTAGTTATACATAGTTGTAATTATGTTGGCTTTGTAGAAGCCAACATTCTGTTTTTCTATTTAAGCTTAGACAAAAATTTATAAAATTTAATCGTGCCTAGGGCTTTCGAGCCACATGCACCAAATTCGGATATGTTGTAGACCCTGGTCTGATGTTTGTTGCTCTTACTTTTCGAAGCGATCCGAGTACCGGTACTTCCGGTACCAGGTCTCAAAATGGCCTTTTTTCCCATAGACTCCCATTATAAACTTTGGAGGTTTATAACTCGGCAAGCTTTTGAACTATCTACACCAATCCACACTCGGCCAGCTCCTTTAGGGTGATACTCTGAACAAAGTTTTAAATTGGTGTACCAACTGGCCTTTCGGTTGTGCCGGAGCCCTGCCCCCAATATATGCAAAATCAAAAAACTTTTTACAACATGGACATGTGACATATCAAAACACTCAGAACAATGAGGGGAACTTCCTCAGGAGTATTCTAATTATGTCACATGCTCGTCTCCACTTTCCTCCAAATGTTTTGGCACCCTATCTTTCTGTCCACTTGCCTCCAAAAGTAACACTGACCCTTATGTCCACTCGCCTCCAAAAAGCACCGGCCTTTGTGAATACTTGCCTCATCAAAGCCAGCATCAAATGTTTGTCACGACGAACTTTACATATCTAGTTGTATTTGCAATCCCTACAGCAGATTCCCGCGTCGGTCTGTTCTTGGTTTAAATTTGTTTCCCTTTCAGAGCAGGCACAATGTAGCCATAACAATTTTATAAGTATAAATCAATGCATTTAGCTAATCAATAAAAGTCTGATAAAACTATCTGTAAAAATGTGAATGGCTAAAAAAAAAACAGGCTGTAATGAGTGTTGAAACTTGTACCAAGTAGCATCTTCTGCAGGAAAAAACTAAAGTGATGAAGATATTCAGTAAGAAGGCCAGACATCCTGACCAGACTGGTAACAAAATTAGCAGCTGTAGAGACTTCTGTTCTCATGTTTTTGCCCAGCTTTAATACTGATGAACAGGTCAAATACAGAAAATGAACAGCAATACCTGTAAAAAGACAGATGGATTAGAAAGGCGATGGATTAGAGCCACAGTCAGGAAATGTGCCTTTTACTGTTCAGGATGAAAGCGTTACCTGAAGAAATATCTTATTTATGAAACAAAGAAGGATTCGAAGCAACTTATATCCAAATAGATGTGAGTATAGTCTAATTGTCAGCTCTGAGGTTGTGGGCAATGTACAGGCTCTTCCAAACGTGAACCCTCTGGTTGTCACAAAAGTTCCTAATATTAGGTATTCGCTGAAACATCAACAAAGTAATTCAAAGTAAGTAAATACTTCTTAAGACGTATCCAGTGTTTTCCAGTGACTCCTCAGCTGATGTTTCTGTATGGCTCTTTGCGTTTATTTTTTCTTCCTTTGACTCCACAATTTCACAACTACACATCCCACATTGTGAGGGCATGTGCCTCACAAAGGACTGCAAGTAAAGGGCTGCAAGTAAAGGATCCATTTCAGATGCATAGATGTTGTGCAAGTTCTAAATCAAATAAACACATAACTAATTTAATCTAGAGTAAAAGTAATATTAGAAGAGCATAAAAAGCTCAAACTGATCAAATAACTGAGGGTTATTTACACTTTCGCCAAATCAAGAGTGACATCAATCATCAGCTTTAGTCACAAATAATTTCACTAAACATTTCACTGTAAACTGCTTAACTCAAAGCATATGTAAAGAAGCTCAAACAACAGAACCAGCTTCTGCACTGGGCGCTGTGCCAATGCACTTGCCGGTGTAGCTGGTCACTGATGCCGCGTACTCCTCCAAGTTGACAGAGTCGCTGTTGGTTACAGCCTCCCTGAAGATGTTTTAGTCAGTGCACTCAAAGCAGTCCTGAAGAGCAGAGGTGGCTCCTGATGGCCAGGTTTTTACCTGCTCCAGAACCGTCTGATGAGTGGTCTGTATGGTGGAATTAGCATGACAGAGATGTGGTCTGAGTAGCCGAGGTGGTATGGGGTCAGAATTGTTTCGTTATTCTGAATAAATATACTATGATCCACAAATAAATATAAAGAGTTTCACAAATATTTTTTAAATCCACAAATAAATATAAAGAGTTTCACAAATATTTTTTAAATCCACAAATAAATATAAAGAGTTTCACAAATATTTTTTAAATCCACAAATAAATATAAAGAGTTTCACAAATATTTTATGAAATTCACAAATAAATAAAATGGGATTTGCAAATAAAAAAATATTTGTAAATATATATTTAATTGTATTTATTTGTGAATGGCTTCCTGCTCATTTGTGAATCGCGTTCTGTGCATTTGTGGATTTGAAACATTTCTAACCTCAAGACGTGCACAAGAATCCACAAATAGGTGGACTCCGCCCACCGTCTACTCCAGCCAATCGGACAACGGTCTCGTGGCGCTGACCAATCGTGGCACGGTCTACCTCCAACCAATCACGTTCTGATTTACTCGCAATCGCATGACTCGAAATCATGACATTATCTACTGTATGTGAAATACTAAAAATAAAAAATAAAAAGCCCAGAAACAGAGATGAACCTTTTCAGACAAATATTGTAAACTCCTGATAACATGCATGCTATCCTTACTAATCGGTCAAGTGCAAGTCATTTAGAAACAGAAGTTTCATGTGAAATAGCATTCAGTGTCGACTCACTGTACACCTGTAAACATTGCTCACATTTTGCTGATTGAAAATGTACTGTGTGACTTTATTAAAGTAAAAGCTAAAGGAAGCAGGATGCATTATGCTTACAATAACTCTTAGGTTTCATCATTCAATGTATCATAATTCCTCTATACATCTTGTATACATTAGAATAAAATGTCATTTTTTCACGACCATAATGCTTTATATAACGTAGAACGATGGCACACAGGGCCAGTCATGTACGTGCAAGTGAAAGCATCAGTATGAGAAAAATGCAAAGTAAAAAAAAATCATGAGACGTAAATACATGTGAAAGGGCACACAAAATAGAACAAGAGAATCGTACTGGATGAATAAAACGAGTGCAAACTAGACACTGCATTGAAGAACAGCCTCAGAGCGAGTAAATCAGAACGTGATTGGTTGGAGGTAGACCGTGCCACGATTGGTCAGCGCCACGAGACCGTTGTCCGATTGGCTGGAGTAGACGGTGGGCGGAGTCCACCTATTTGTGGATTCTTGTGCACGTCTTGACGTTAGAAATGTTTCAAATCCACAAATGCACAGAACTCAAACCACAAATGCGTGCAGTGATTCACAAATGCACAGAACGCGATTCACAAATGAGCAGGAAGCCATTCACAAATAAATACAATTAAATATATATTTATAATTTTTTTTTATTTGCAAATCCCATTTTATTTATTTGTGAATTTCATAAAATATTTGTGAAACTCTTTATATTTATTTGTGGATTTAAAAATATTTGTGAAACTCTTTATATTTATTTGTGGATCATAGTATATTTATTCAGAATAACGAAACAATTCTGACCCCATAAGGTGGGGGCGGAGCATCGCACGACAGGGGCGGGGCTCCGCACGACACGCGTCGGGAATGTTTGCGTAAACAAGATCCAGCGCGTTTTCCCCTCTTGTTGCAAAGTCCACATACTGATGAAATTTAGGGAGCACTGATTTGAGATTTGCATGATTGAAAGCTAATAGCCCCATAGAGCTTAAATCAGCGCCTCTTTAGCATTAGCGCTGGGGGAATGCTCACGCCGACATTGAAAACTGGTGAATTCACGTGGTAAATAAAATGGCCTGCATCTAACAGTCACAAACTCTACTGACGATGCGCAGTAACTAGAAACAAGCACATAGTTCTTACACCATTCCGTGTTGATGTAAACACACACTCCCTTGTATCAGCCGACGCCGAGGACTTTCTACAACCCCTGGCAAAAAGTATGGAATCACCCCTCTCAGAAGATGTTCATTCAAATGTTTAATTGTGTAGAAAAAAAAACAAGCACATATATGCCACAAAACAAATTTCACTCAACAATCCAAACTTCTGGCTGTATAAAACGCTTAAAAAAAACCAAAATGATAACTATAGTCAATTACAACTGTTTTTACAGATCAAAACAGAGGAAAAAAAAAAAGGAATCACACAGATCTGAGGAAAATTATATGGAATCACCAAATAAAAACACTACTAGTACTTTGTTGCACCACCTCTGGCTTTTATAACAGCTTGAATTCTCTGAGGCGTGGATTTAACTAATGACAAAGAGTATACTTCATCAATCTGTCTCCAGCTTTGTCTTATTGCAGTTGCCAGATCAGCTTTGCAGGTTGGAGCCTTGTCATGGACCATTTTCTTTAATTTCCACCACAGATTTTCAATTGGATTGAGGTCCGGACTATTTGCAGGCCATGCCATTGACATTATATATCTTTTCTGTAGGAATGTTTTACAGATTTTGCAGATTTTTTTCTGTAGGAATGTTTTACAGATTTTACAGATGCTACCATCATCAAACATCCTTTCAATTGATGTAATAAGAAAAGTGTCCAAAATCTCAACATAAACTTGTGCATTTATAGAAGATGTAATGACTGTCATCTCTCCCATACCTTTACCAGACATACAACCCCATATCATTAATGATTGTGGAAATTTGCATGTTTTCTTCAGGCAGTTGTCTTCATAAATTTAATTGGAACGGCACCAAACAAAAGTTCCAGCATCATCAAACTGCCCCAATGCAGATTGGTGATTCATCACTGAATATAACTCTCATCCAGTCATCCACAGTCCAAGATTGTCTTTCTTTAGCCCACTGAAACCTTGTTTTTTTCTGTTTAGATGTTAATGATGGTTTTCTTTTGGCTTTTCTGTATGTAAATCCCATTTCTTTTAGGCGATTTCTTATAGTCCGGTCAGAGATTGACTCCACTTTCTGCCCATTTGTTCCTCATTTGTTTTGTTGTGCATTTCCTGTTTTCAAGGCATATTGCTTTAAGTTTTCTGTCTTGGCGCTTTGATGTCTTTCTTGGTCGACCAGTACGCTTCCCCTTTACAACCTTTCCATTTGATTTGTACTTGGTCCAGATTTTAGACACAGCTGACTGGGAACAACCAACACCTTTTGCAACATTCCGTGAAGATTTACCTTCAAGAAGTTTGATAATAGTCTCCTTTGTTTCAACTGACATCTCTCGTGTTGGAGCCATGAGTTACAATCATCTTGGTTCAACACATCACTAATGTGTGCAAGCACTCTTTTTTAACTGCAGACTAATTAGCAGTTGTAATCAGATACAGGTGTTTGTTTTAGAAATGCAAAGTGCATGGTGATTCCATATAATTTTCCTCAGATTTGTGTGATTGATCTGTAAAAACAGTTGTAATTGACTATAGTTATCTTTCTTTGTTTTTTTTTTAAGTGTTTTATACAGCCAGAAGTTTGGATTGTTGAGTGAAATTTTTTTTGTGGCATATATGTGCTTGTTTTTTTCTACACAAATAAACATTTGAATGAACATCTTCTGAGAGGGGTGATTCCATACTTTTTGCCAGGGGTTGTATATTGTACTAACCTCTGGCAGTTGTATACATGAACACCACTGTCTCTGGTGTCCATGTACTAGCAATAGTCGGGCTTTAACACGTGAATAGCACCATATTGTATCTGGAGTGGAAGCTGTGTGCTACAGCCGTGCCACCACCTTGGATGCCATTGAATACGAGGAATAGGTGCTAATGTAAGGCCTTTTGCAGAGACATTCAAAGGAGCAAGATGGTGTTTATCCAAGTTTCTTTTATAGCCAGAGAATTGACTATATTGGGTGAATAGTTGAATTATTTGTGGCTAGGAAAAGTGAATATTGGTAAAATACAGTAATATGTCTTGTAAATTTTATGCTGTCCTCCTTGTACAACTATGGGTAATATAATCGAATCTAATCGAATCGACTTTGCTAATGGTTCTACTGAGAGCAGTGGGGAAAATGGGCAGCCCTGTCAAGCACCACGGTGAAGAGGGAATCACATTGATTGAATGTTATCTGTTAACACAACTGCATAAGGGTTAGTGTAGAATGTTTTAACCATAGATATGAATGTTTTCCCAATGCCAAATTCCTCCAGGACGAGCCAAAGAGACTCCCAACTTACCCGATCAAAGGACTTTTGCGCATCTAAAGTAAGGAGGGCTGCAAGTAAAGTATCCATTTCAGAGGCATATATGTTGTGCAAAAGACGTCTGATATTACCGGATGAAAATCTCCCTCTTAAAAACTCGTATTGATCAAAATCAGTTGATTTGCTTGCAGAGAGCTCAAACCTTCTGGTTAAATGTTTAGCGATTAAAGATAGCGACGTGACATACGGCTAAGTATGGTGACCCATACTCAGAATTCGTTCTCTGCATTTAACCCATCCAAAGTGCACACACCGTGAACACACATCCAGAGCAGTGGGCAGCCATTTATGCTGCGGCGCCCGGGGAGCAGTTGGGGGTTCGGTGCCTTGCTCAATGGCACCTCAGTCGTGGCCAGCCCGAGACTCGAACCCACAACCTTAGGGTTAGGAGTCAAACTCTCTAACCAGTAGGCCACGACTTCCCCTATATCATATCAGTCTATAACTATCACACTTAAGAGGAGATTTGCCTTCCTTAAGCAGTACAGAAATAAGTGATGTATTTTAATCTCGATGAAATAAACCAGTACTAAGGGCATAGTTAACTGAATTGAGAAGAAGTGGTCCAATACTATCCCATAGTTCCAGAAACAGCTCTGGAGGAAAATCATCTCGTCCAGAAGATTTACCTCTTTTCATTGAGTTCAGTGCATCTTTCAGTTCTGTAATAATGGGAGGTGTATCAAGAAACACTGTTTCTTCAATAGATAAGGAGGGTAGATTAAGTTTTGAAAGATATGATTTGAGAACATTTGGGTCAAAGAACGATTCGGCTTTATAGAGATTAGAATATAATAGTCTGAAGGTATCATTAATTTCCACTGCATCATAAGTAACAGATCCTGCAGGCTTCAGTTGCATTAATGATGGAAAATTATTCATTTTGCCTGAACAATAACAATAAGTTGTTCAAATCTCAAGGTGGAGAGATGCCTGTTTTTGATCAGAGAACTTGCACTTTTGATCTGATTCTAATACCTGAATTTTATTTTCTAACTGTGTAATTCTGTATTTTCTGGACACCTTCATATGAGAAGCAAATGAAATACATTCCCCCTGCTAATAAAGCATTTGGTTGTTTCCCAAAGTATCTGGGGTTATGTTGTTGATTCTAGAGTAATTTTTAAGAAAGTTTTGAGATTGGCTTACAATTTCTTCAGGAACTCTGAGTTCTGAAGTAACGTTGTATTGAAGCACCATCTATGAGTGCATTTGCCAGGATTCCGTGCAAGCCTCAGAAGTATACATCACAGGAGCGTGATCTGAGATAATAATAGGAAGAATGTCTACAGATGTGATTAAGCAATTTAATTGAGGTGAAAAAAGGTGTAGTCAATTCTGGAATATGTCTACAAGAGAAAAATGTGTAATTTTTCTCTAAGGGATGTCTTAGATGCCAGGCATCAACAATGTCCAATTCGGTAATTAAACTATTAATGCTAGAAGGAGCATCCAAATCAGTGGAACAGTGGAACACTCAGGTCCACCACGTGAGCAAGCGAGCCAATGAGAGTACAGTGGGAACCACTGGACTTTCTGCACGCTTGCATACAAAGCTGCTGATGCCAATGCTATAAGTTAATTAAGATACTTATATTTCATTGTATGTTGCTTGACCAAAGTAATGAGAGGAAAAGGGAAAAGAGTAATGATAACAGTTTTCAACCAAATTAGTGTTGTATACATTCTGAAAACTTTTTTGGTTTTGTTTTTTCTTTCTTAAATAAGGTCATTCCATGTATTGAAAAAAGGTTAGAAGTTTAATTCACACGCTGTAGCCCACTATAGGATACTCAAACATGCAGACTTCTTTTATTCAATCATGTAGCAAAATAATATATACTATGTTTCCTTACTCGTACTTGACCATATAAAATTAAAGGTTACGTCTAACAAACCTCTAACGTTAGATTTTATATGCATGTGTATTTTGTTGTGATACAATTACTGACTGTAGCCTATCAGTTATCATAAACCTCTCCCATGTGCACCAGTGTTTTTGCTTCTTTGTTTGTTTTTTTAGAAGCTATTATTTGGGTAGTGAATAATTCTCAGCATAGCAGTGATGGTGTGGGTGTGGTCCTGTAATGAGTCTGTCTGTGTTTTGCCCTGTTTCTGTCTGCTGTCTTGCCCTGCTGTTAATTGTTTGCTCCGCCCACTCCTTTGTTGCCATGGACACTCATTGAACTCATTCATTCCCTCTCGTTTGTTGTCATAGTTACTCATTGTCTCTGCTTTGTTATTGGTTCCTGTCTGATATATATACGCTGTTTGTTCACTTCCCTGTTTCTAGTTGTTGTATATGTTTCTGTTTCCTGTTAGCGCTGTGTTCTGCCTAGTTTTGCCTGCCTGTCTGTTTATCTGTTTCTTGTTTTGATTAATAAATGTTTAAACTGCATTTCGATCCTCACTCGCCTTTGCCGCATCGCAACAGGTCCATCCTGGTGATGCAGTGTTTTTAAAATTTCTAAAACATCTCTATATCACTGCAAATAAATTCCCAAGGAATAAGAGTGTGTGCATGGTGTCCTGTAATTGAAGTCCTATTCAGGGTGTATTCCTGCTTTGCTTCCAGCGTTCCCAGCATAGGATCTAGAAATGCACCACAACCCTTAAATCATTAAAGGGGTTTCTCAACATAAGTTAACATGACCAAAATTATCTAAATGTACACCTATAAATTGTACTTTTGATCGTTGGACCAAGAGAGTCTGACAAATTGTACAGAGCAACAGGCTGCAGTTAGTAACCTGATTTAAAAAAAGCACATTACTCCTATCATGTGTTTAAAAAGCTCCATTTTTTTAATATCCAGTCCAATTTGCTCTTCATTTGGTCTTAAAATCATCTTAGTTTTTCCCAGTATTGGTAACCAGGACTAATAAAATGTTTCACTTTTTTCCCATTTCAGATGATGTCTACAGGAGAAAGCGCTCTGAGAGGGAATACCAACAGGATTGGATGATTGTACTTCCTGAATCACAACCAAAATAAACATTTTTCACTTCTGCAAATATGTTCATTCGAGCTAAGCGAGACCCAATGAGAAAAATGAGATGAGAAGTCCATTGCCAAGTAGATTTAACATTGACTCTTTATGTAAAATGTACCTCTGTCCCTAAATGAGAGTAAGAGACCTAGAAAGCCTAAAGGAGCAAAGGTTTTTTTTTCAACATGTATGTATTAACAGTTAAAAGATCAGATTATTAGAGCATCTCACTTGTAATAATCATTTTAACAATATCAGATTTGTCAGACATTATAACAAATTCATGAAAATAACATTTTTTCTTTACAGGCATTGTATCTTTCCATGCGTTATTTTTTACTTGTGCTTTTTTTTACAGGTTTATTTTTTCATGCACCACATGCTTTTAATATATTGTCTGATACATATTCCACAGATGGTATACTTTTTTATACAACTTAGTACAGTAGTTTGAGGTATAAGACATTTCTACTGCCTAATTGCAACGCAAACCCTTGACAAGGCCAAGCTTTGAAAGCCTTTTGCAGATACTAAGGGAGCTTGGAATAATAACTGAATGTTGTGATATTAGCCCCAGGTTCCAGTCAGACTACAGAGGATTTCTCTCCAGTCCCTCCACTGACACATCCTCTGCTTACTTGTAGAGGCCGATTGGAAGAGATCTCAGACAGATGAAGCTGTTTGGATGCTGGGCAAGTATAATCGGGTTCCCATCCAGTCGCACCTCCTGCATGTTGTACCTGATGTAGTGTGTGTCATTGCCCTTGCAGAACGTTTCATCCGTCAGGATGGTTATGTTGTTATTCTGCATGGAGAAACAAAATACCATTATTTTCTTTTTCAACCCATGGACATGATAGATAAATACAATTTAATGAATAACCATAAAGTTAGGCACCATTTTTTAAGTTTTTGTTATTATTTGTTTCACTGATTAATTTATGAATAGATTTTTACTGGCTTTTATTCCGCTTGACATGTAACTGTCTGGTTTGTGTTTGTGCAGATGTAATGTGTAGCATCTCAGAGTTACTGTCGATACTGTGCCACTCACTATTGCACACCTTACTATTATTTTGGCTCTGTGTTTATATAATTGTAGTGAAGCAGTGTCCCATCTTATCTGCAAAGGGATTTTGTGGATGCTGTTTTTTTATTCCAGCCAAGCAGGAGCCACATCTTATGCCACCTGTGTAATCAGTTGATCTTAGCTTTCAATAGAGCCAGGTGTGGCTTCTGTGTGGTTAAAATGAAAACCCAGTCCCATGGCAACCCTTTCCGGATAAGTTTGGATATCCCTGTTGTAGTACATGCCAGAGTTTCAGCTGTCATGTACTGTACAGTGTTCGTATATGTTTTCACCTACCCTTAACTTATCTACATTTGTACTGTTACAATCTGGAACTGAAATGGAGTACATTAACATACGAAATTACAAAAACATAAATGTGAAATTGTTGATAAGCTCAATACTTGGTAACACCAGCACTGGTTTCAGATGCAACTGCAAGGTCTTCAGTCTTTGCATATCTGGATCATGATCTTTGTTTGTCTTCGACTAGATAGAGACTATTGTGAAGAGCAATTTTCAAGTCTTGCCACAAAATCTTAATGGGATTGAAGGGTACTGACTTTGACTAGACTATTCTAACACTTTCAGGTTCTCTACACTACAGTGTAGCTTTTGCAGAACGCTTAGGGTTGGTGTCCTGTTGGATGGTGAACTTTTGCCCCAGGCTCAGAGTTTCTTGTAGACTGGAACATAATGTCTTCTAGGATTGCCTTGTATTTGACTACATCCAACTTTATGTCAGCACAGACCAATTTCACAGTCCCTGCAAATTATTAAGCATCCCCATCACATGATGCTACTATTTGTCTTCACTGTGTTTTGTCCTGCACTGTCTTGTCTGTCTTGTTTGACTTGTCCTGCACTGTTTGCACCAGGTTGTACAGTTTCACTTTATGTGTCTAAGACTTACTTACTAAGCTTGTAGCACCATGGTCCTGGAGAAACGTTGTCTCATTTCACTGTGTACTGCAATAGCTATATATGGTTGAAATGACAATAAAAGCTTCTTGACTTGACTCTTGACTTGACAACCACCTTGTTTCAATATAGGGATGGTAATAAGCAGTGTTTTTGCGAAAAACATAGGGCTTAGGTCTCAACAGACTAAAGAACCTTTTCCCACATGATGAAGGAGTCTCCAGCACGTCATTTGGCATTTGGCTTCCATAAAGCCCAGCTATGTGGAGGGCATGCCACATCCAAGCTAAGATTCTTCTATCTGACCTGTGGCTCTCTCCAGATCCTTCAGACTTACACTTGGCCTCTTTGTTGTTTCTCTAATACTATCTTTATGATATATATGATGGATACTGGAACACAATTTCTTCTAGGATTGCCTTGTGTTTGACTCCATCCAACTTTATGTCAGCACAGACCAATTTCACAGTCCCTGCAATTATTAAGCATCCCATCACATGATGCTACAATTTGTCTTCACTGTCTTTTGTCCTGCCATGTCTTGTTGTCTTGTCCTGCCCTGGACATATATATATATTGAGATTACATGAGTTTCATCCACACAGAAGTACAATAGCAAATTATTTGCTCTAGAACTAATTCAGAGCTTTCACAGAAATTGGCATAAATACTTATCTGTAACTAATTTGCCAACTATATTTATTTTTCCCCACAGTATTATGACAATTTTGTGAAGATTCGTGCCTTATAGTCCCATGAATCTGAAATAAGACCATTTTACTTCAGAGTTGTGACATTATACAAGAAAATCTTTGGAAAAGTTTAAAAGGGTAAATATTTGTGCAAGGGACTGTACATCATTTTTCAAGTACTTTATGCTTCAAAGAATAAAAAAATAATGTTGTGCTTTGTCAATTTGATCAAGGATATTTGTAAGGCTCATTTAGAATTTCTTTTTTTTTTGCCACTGTCACCTTGGGAGTGCTTATTAGATATTTACACCCTAGAATCGTTTGAAACAACTCTATAATATTCATGACAAGAAAACAGATGTATGTATATTATAAATATTGAATATTATTATTTTAACGATTATATTACTGCCAAGTGCTGACTAGGCATGATTATGTATGTTTAAGTAATGAATAATGAACAGACATGGAGATGCACGACATGCAGGCTCTCAGGAAGTGGTGGAATGGCCTCCAATTCATTGTCACCAAGGTAAAGGTATGCCAACTTTTTGAGTTTCTGAAATTAAAAATACGTATGTTACAAATTAAGACAACATCAAATAGATGTTCTTTTCATGTGAAATACTGGCACACATTATGATGTGTTCAATACCTTTAAAACACTTGATCTGATTCCTTTTGTTTTGAGTCTATTGTGATTGGCATTGAGTGAGATCAGTTTCTGAGGCAGCATTGGTAATTTAGTTAGTTGGTTCCCAGCCAGTGTTAGTTCCTCCAGTTGGTCCAGTTTAGAGAAGGCTCCATCCTCTATTTCCGAAATTAGATTGCCGGTCAGATCAATCCTTTTCAATGTGCCTATAAAAAATACACATAGAAAACATTTTTTAAAAAATCCATTGTGTAATTTAAAATATCATATCTTAAAATATGCTGTTTTCCAAAGTTCTGTCAGAGTGGTGCAGTGACTAATTGAAACACATAAGGAGTGAATGAAACATCTGGCTAAAGACTGAATGCTTTAGGCCGCATGATTTAATAGCTCAAAACTCTTTCCTTTCCAAGAGCTGTGTGCTGGCTTCAGATGTTGCCTTTATTCTGACTACACTTATTCAGGGCCAGATATTACACATTGCATTTACTTTAGCCACTCTCTGTATAATTTTTCTTACCAACAGCAAAATCCTTGTTGGTGATTTTGGAGATTTTATTGAAGCGTGCATAAAGGTATGTGGTTTCCTTTGGCAGAGCCGGCACTGATTTCAAATCTGGGCTGACCTCTTCACAATACACAGATCCAGACAAGCATACACACAGCAAGCAAGTGGGAAGATCTAGGGGGAAATCATTGTCTTTATCTTAAATACTTTTCTATCTTAAATATTAACATTAATGTATGTGTTTATATATAAATTAAACAATCACCTGCTTCTTTTTTCTCTACTGCTGAACCTTCATCACCTGCATTATCAACTGTTTCATAGTCTGGGGCTGCAATGACCTTTTCCTTGGATGAGGGCCAACCAAAAATTAAGAGGAAAGAAAAAAGTAAGGAAAATAAAGATTGGTTTATATATCATTCATTAAGCTCCTTAATGCTTCTTAAATGTGTCCTTTCCAGTTTCCAGTTCAGTTGCAGTTTGTTGAATTGCTTGTGCAACAGAATGTTTGTCCCAGCATGGACGTGGGTTGCACTGCTGTCTCCTGCATACCATTGCTTAGATATTTGATATCTGGTATGATGCACTTTTATTTATGAAGCACAGAAGGTTTTTTCTTGTGTATGAATTGAGGAAAATGGTTCAATGATATAAAATACTGCATTAAAAAACATTTTCTTCTAAAGCCAAAATCTGCAAGTAATTTTTCACAAACATGCTAGCACATACTGTAGTCAACATGCACTGTTAAATAATTCCTGTCCCAGAATCAGTTAGACTTTATTAGGCTTCTTACCTTTTTTTTCTTTACCTCCATGAAAATGCTGTCTTCTGACTGCCACTCATCTAAATCCACTCTCAGAAAACCATTTTCTTGAAGATCCATTTGATCATTTTGTGCTGCTGCACATAACATCCATGGTAGAAGCAGAAAGAAGAAAAATAACATCCTTATGTCCATTTTCTACAGTTCAGAAGTAGTGCTGAGAGAGGCAATGAGTGTTTAGATCTGTGTCTGAAATGAGAGCCTTTAAAGTTATTTTGTTGAGGCCCTGCCTATGAACAACTGAGACAGCCTTTAACTCACTGTGTGCTGTTGGATGACATGTCAGTTAAAGGTCTCCACAAACATGTACTTCTCAAACGTCTGTATGAACTTAGTTGCACCATTATAGTAGAAAATGCAAGTTTTTTAATTATTTCTTTTCTTTTGTATTATCTTATAATGGTTTTGGTATGCATGAAGGAAATGCCAGATCCTCTGAGGAAACTACAAGAGAATGATTTATCTGTTAATGTGGGGGTTTTAGCCCCAGATTATCCAGCAATGCAGCTGAAATGAAAGCCCATTGTTTGTCATTATGGAGAGAAAAGTTTGAGAGGGAAGGAAAAACATTTTCACAGAGAGCAAATAAATTTTCCACAATAAATCAATCTGTTAAATCAGGACTCTTTAAATAATGTGAACACTGAAGCCTAGAAAGAAAACTGTACATGAAAACAGTTTCTGTTCAGATTTTGTACATTGCCAAAAATAAACTAATGGCAAGACAGTATGTGACAAATTCTGTTCCATTACCTAATAGTGCTTGATTTTCCAGTAAATGTCACTGAATAGACTGAGAAGGAATTAATGTCTTGTGCTTAAGACATAATTTCTCACAACACAGTGCTGATGGAGAAAGCCTACAATTCAAAACTGAGCTGAGATGCCATCCCCTTCTGTCCTGTGCTGGTCCTCTGAAGCTGTAGAATCCAAGTATCTGTTAGACTTAGCACATTAAGCAGTTTTTTGTTTTAGTTAATTGACTTAGTTATAAAATATTAAATGGTAAGAGAAAAATACATTCAAGAATCTAGTCAAATGGGCTTTGAAATGGTTCTTCCTTTTTCTGCCCCTGAGTCCTGTTACATAACCACATGGGAGGATCCAGGAAATCGAAAAAGTAACAACAGACAAAAGATACTCGCTGTCCCAGACTCAGAGAACTGCAAAGGAGGAAAAGAACTTATGGTCCAGATATTTTTCACTTGCAGAACCTGCATCATGGGAACTGTGAACTCCTGGACAGATGTAAAAGTTATTTAAGGGACGCAGCTCTCATCTCAATGCACCTATCAGTCAACACCCTACAGTAGGTTAAGCAGCTACGTAGTAAAAAATAAAGCAACTCTTAATCTAAGATTATGTCAATGAATTTCAAATGAAATGCTTTAACACCTATGAAAACACATACTTTGTGATAATCATCACAACAGTGAAACATTTCATTTCACTATTATGATACATATACTAATTGCAAAAATAACAAAATACATCTGATTTTGTAAAGTATTTTGCAAAGTAGACTTCCAAACGTCATTTGCACTGACAGCCAATCAGAATATAACTGTCAGTGAACTGACTGAATTATCATAAACTGGTCTTAAATCCATATGTTGTATTTCATAGAGAAGGATCTGACTCCATCTCAAGTTCTTTTTCTAATTCTTGTGCAACTGCCAAAACCTCCAGCTGGGGAAAATAGGTCATTCTCCCACAGATGTTACAGAATGTGTGTTGAGTCACAAAAGAAGGAAATCAACAGTACTCATTAATGACCATTATATCTCTGTAACCTTTAACAGATTAACCTTTTACAAATGGACATTGTTACGGCCTAAGCCTTTGTATTATTATTATTATTAGTAGTAGTAGTAGTAGTAGTAGTAGTAGTATTTTAGTGTGGTGTGTTGTTTCTTTGTATTGATTTGGTCTCTTCTCCTTTTCTGGCCCATTCATTATTGACACTCCAGGTGGAGATAAAAGGGGAGTAGACGTGCGAAGGGGGGGGGGTGCCGATTTTGTGCTGTTCCCATCAGAACTCCAGTCGCCAGGCCGCTACTGCCACTGTCTTTAGCTCTGTGTCTTTTTGGTTTAATTTGTATTTTCTCTTCCTGGTTGTTCTGTGTGTTTGTTTGTTAAACGTTTGTGTTCGTGAATTGTTTCTGTTGTAACATATTTGCCTGTGATGCATGAGTGCAGCAGAATTAATAAACAGCTAAAACTGTCCTTTTGACTCGCATGTCCTTATATGTTACTTGCCCCCTTCTCTAACAAGCACTTTTGAAAGTGGGGTTCATAACAACATCCAAAATCTTTTATATTGAATGATAGTCTTAGAATAGTTGTGATATATATGTAAATTATGCACACTGTAAATGTTGCATTGTCTAAAGTGATCTATCTTTTGTTACATGTGATGCATCAAAAACTGTAACAATAAAGTGAGGCATTCTCATACCGGGGGGGGCACGGTGGCTTAGTGGTTAGCACGTTCGCCTCACACCTCCAGGGTCGGGGTTCGATTCCCGCCTCCGCCTTGTGTGTGTGGAGTTTGCATGTTCTCCCCGTGCCTCGGGGTTTCCTCCGGGTACTCCGGTTTCCTCCACTGGTCCAAAGACATGCATGGTAGGTTGATTGGCATCTCTGGGAAATTGTCCGTAGTGTGTGACTGCATGTGTGAATGAGAGTGTGTGTGTGCCCTGCGATGGGTTGGCACTCTGTCCAGGGTGTATCCTGCCTTGATGCCCGATGACACCTGAGATAGGCACAGGCTCCCTGTGACCCAAGGTATTTCGGATAAGCGGTAGAAGATGAATGAATTCTCATACCATTATTTTTTTTATCCTTTTTTTTTTTTTTTTTTTATCAGCATGCTATTAATGCCAAAATATGAGCTGTAGGTTCCTAATATAAATAAATTTTTATCTCATTGTATAAAAATTAGCAATTAAGGGTTAAAGGCCTTGCTCAGGGGCCCAGAAGTGGTAGCTTGTTGGACCTGAGATTCAAACTCACAACCTCCTGATTGGTAATCCAACACCCTAACCACTAAGCTACTACATTCCCATGTGCTGATGTTGAATGATGACCCCTTAGACTGCCAGGGCATTCATTATCAACTTTCACTTGAGATAAACTACTGAAATGACCTTTAAAAAGGTGCAATTGCTACAAAAAAACACCAACGCTTTAATTTATGAGTAGTTATGGATTTTATATATTGTGCAAAACAAATGGAAGCATCTACATGAAAATCAGGTGGATAATACTTAATCATATTTATGAACTCTGAAGAATTGATTGTTCAGGTCTTAGCTTTCCCTTAGAGCTGGCTTCTTGAACTTTTACAGTGTTGGAAGGTATAGCAGGTGATAAGGACTCAAAGTACACATCTGGATCCATTTTCACCAATGCGAAATGACACTTCATTCGAGTCCACCCACAGTGTTAGCTCACATGGAAGCAGGGAAAAGATTTCCTCCTGTGTAATGCCAACGGCCCAGGCAGCTTTGCCTATCAAAGGGTCCATTTTGTGGTTGATGCGCAAGCATCTGTAGCCTGACCCTCTGCAAGGGTCTTGGGGGAACCAGTGTTGCTCGTAGTACTCTGAAAGAAAAAAAGGTAAAGCAAGATAAGAAAGGATCCTCAATACTATTTTCTATTTTCTGTCATTTTCTATTTTCTATTTTTCTATTTTCTATTATCTGTCATTGTGTCTGCCTTTCAGGGCAGACACAATGTAGCACTTTAGAAAGGCCAGTCATAACTAATTTTATAGTATAAAAGTATAACTCAATGTATTTATCTAGTCAATACATGTCTGATAAAACTATCTGTAGAAATGTGAATGACTAGAAGGAAAAAAAAACAGGCTGTAATGAATATTGAAACTCCTCGTACCAAGTAGCGTCTTCTGCAGGGAAAAGTTTAAGTGATGAAGTTGATCTTGTGCCCTGTGATGGGTTGGCACTCCGTCCAGGGTGTATCCTGCCTTGATGCCCGATGACACCTGAGATAGGCACAGGCTCCCCGTGACCCGAGGTAGTTTGGATAAGCGGTAGAAAATGAATGAATGAATGAATTAATTAATTAATTAATGAAGTTGATCTTCAGTAAGAAGGCCAGTCATCCTGACCAGACTGCTAACAAAATTAGCAGCTGTAGAGACTTCTGTTCTCATGTTTGCCGAACAGCAACACCTGTAAAAAGACCGATGGATTAGAATGGCGATGTATTAGAGCCACAGTCGGGAAAAACGTCTGTTACTGTTCAGGATGAAAGAGTTACCTGATGAAATGTATAATATACAAAGAAGGATTTGAAGCGACTTATATCCAAATACTAATCCAAAAGTAATTGTCAGCTCTGACACTGAAGCAAGTGCGGACAAATTTCCTGCTCTTTCTAACTTAAACTCTCTGGTTGTCACAAAGGTTCAACAGAAATTCAACATTTAACACTAATTAACTATGAACCGAGTAAAAGTACAAACCCACATACATAAACAAAAATCACACATGACTGCTATAACGTGAATGATCACATCCCCTGTTCTTTATTACAGACTGGAAGAAAATTCAGAATAGATGTTAAATGCTGTACAATTTAATTTTGGTGTCAGTGTATAGATATGCGTATATTCACAGATATAGTGTATTAGGGAAACATGTTGTCTGCTGTGATGTATTAAATACAAAATTAATACAACAAGCTGTCTAACTGACGTCTCTATCGAGACAAATAAATAATTTACTGCTTGCACTGGGAGTCTGCGGGATTTGTGTGCATGTGTTTCTAATGAGTAGATGTAGCACAACGACAGTGTCTAGCTTTAGAAGCGCAATGCTCCTCCCTCTCTGTGTGTCTGAAGCATTTAAAGGGTGGATCCTTTTTTATTTAACAGCACTAACCGCACTTCTCGTTAAATGAAAATTTTCACACAAGTCCTTCAGCTTTCAGGTATTGTTTTACACTCTTTATGTTGCTATCTGTCTTTGTTTTGACTCAAGACTTCATTCCGATGCCGTCTCAAGTACAAAAGCAAAAGTTAAATAACGCTCAACATAACAGGCAAAACAAAAGAGAAGTAAAACTACTTGTGCTCATTGTGTTCATGCTGTAGTCTGGGATAAGTTCGGTTTTTGTTTTTATTCATGATCATAAATAAACAGCTGCATATTATTGATTATTGAGACAAAAGTTTGTTGTTCGTGTTTTTTTATTAAGGCAGACATGTTGGTAAGATGTTACTTTTGTAAACTCGAGCACTGCTATGTGCTAAAAAGCAGAATGAGGTTGTGGAAGAAGAAGAAGAAGAAGAAAAAGAAGAAGAGACAAAACCTAGCAAAGTTAAAAAATAAATAGTTTTGAACGAGCAAAGTGAATTTGTAAGATAGTGAGATCTGTATGCCAGTCTAACCCTGACTATCCTGTAGCATGTAGCCTCTAAATGAGCACTTAGTTCCGGTCCAGTGATTGCCTATATTTCCTATAACCACACTGGGACATAGAAATATAACTTTTGGTTTAAAATATAAAAGGTGAAAATGAAGAAGCATGCCAAATTCACCAGAAGCACATTTCCCCTGAATGTGTATAAGTGTGAGTCATTCAACGTGCAATAAAGTGTGGCTTGTTCAGGGTCTATTTCTAGTAGTGAAGCAAATGTAAACAAAATATTTGGCCATATTTTGTGTCCAAAACTTCACTTACACAATATTAATTTCTTGTCTATATGAATGTTTATAAATGGAATATTGCAGTCATGTGGTTATACTGAATATCATCATGCCTGTCATTAGCCATATTTTTGTGTGCTCTTGCTTGTTTAGTATTGCTTAAATATACAGAATCAGACATTAGTACAATAAACTATCCTAGTAAGAGGCGACAAATGGAGCAACTTCTTTGCCGTACAGTAGGTTGCAACCCGTGTCTGGGGAGGATAAACCTTTTATTATTGTGATGAACTTTTTAGCATGTACTACATGTACACTTCACCACATAAGTGTATAATTATGTATTCTTAGTATATTATATAATGAAGTATATACAACACACAATTTTTAAACTATATACAATTGCAAAAGCCTTAACAAGTATACAAATATATATGGCAGACACAATGACATTATCTTTGTTGTCAAGACCCTTTTAGATTACAGGTATGTGCTAACCCTAAGGGAAAATAGGCAATTTCAAAAGTGCCACAATGACTCTATCCCAAATGTCCATAGTTGAGCTTCATGCTTTGTGGATGACAGCCAATGATCTCTCTATAAGGACAATATCTCTGAAATAATTATACCATTCTTTTATTATAGGGGGCCCAGGTGAAAACTGGGAGTGCATTATGATCTTTTTTTGCATCTGTTAAACCTGCAATTACAACTTTCTTTAAAGCCAAATTAGTGCAAATACTGAATGATGATTTGTCATTAAATAAAAATAAGGTAAGCGATTAAGAGACTGGAAACTCCAAAATATCCCTAAAAAATACATGACCAAAGCTTAGAGACATCTGGGCAATCCCAAAAAATACGCAGGTAGTATGTGCCAACCATATGCAGATTACAAGGTAAAACCTCTGAATAAACTTGAAATGAATCAGCTGGTGTGCAGGATTCTTTGATGAGAAAAATATTATTCTATATATTGTCCCAGTCCAGTTCCATGTCCCTCTCCTTAAGGTCATAATTCCATGATTCAGTCGCTCTCAAAGCTTTATCTTTATCACACCTTGATATTAAATGTGCATCTACTCTAGATACCAGTCCAGTGTATGACATTCCTTAGTAATCAGAATCAGGTTTATTGGCCACACACAAGGAATTTGGTTCCAGCTGTGTGACTCTCAAAAGTACAGACATAAATAACACTATTCTAGACAAGACAATACAGACTATACAAGACAATACAGACAATGTGATACAATATAGACAGTATGAGTATTAAATATGAATGCAGAACATATGTCTGATCAGTTATGTACATAAAGTGTGAGAAGTGCATGGTTGTGCATCACAATATTATGCTTTTGTGCAATATGCAGCAGCAGTAGTTCAATTCAATTCAAGTTTATTTGTATAGCGCTTTTTACAATGGGCATTGTCTCAAAGCAGCTTTACAGAACATAAACATAGAGCAGAAGGTAAACATAAGGAATAATATAAAGAATTAATATAATAAAAATTCAAGATATATATATAGTTCACAGTATGTATGTATGTATGTATGTATGTATGTATGTATATGTATTATGTGTATGTCCGACTAAAGAGATGAGTTTTTAATTGCTTTTGAACTGGGAAAGTGTGTCTGAGCTCTGAACACTATCAGGAAGACTATTCCAGAGTTTGGGAGCTAAATAAGAAAACGCTCTACCGCCTTTAGTAGACTTAGATATTCTGGGAACTACCAGAAGTCCTGAGTTTTGTGATCTCCGAGAGCGTGAAGGATTGTACCGTTTTAGGAGACTAGTTAGATACGTGGGAGCTAATCCTTTAAGAGCCTTGTTTGTAAGTAGCAGCAGTTTGTAAACAATTCTAAACTTAACAGGTAGCCAGTGTAGAGATGATAAAATTGGGGCTATATGGTCATACTTCCGTGTCCTAGTGAGAACTCTGGCAGCTGCATTTTGGACTAACTGTAGCCTATTTATTAAAGATGCAGGACAACCACGTAGTAATGCATTACAATAGTCCAGTCTAGAGGTCATGAAAGCATGAACTAGCTTTCTGTGAATACCTGTGTAATTTTGTAAGCGATCTAGGAGAATGTTGTGATCTATAGTGTTGAATGTAGCACTAAGGTCAAGTAGGACTAATCGTGACATACAGTCCTTGTCTGAAGCTAAGAACAAGTCATTTGTGACTTTCACAAGTGCAGTTTCTGTGCTATGATGGGGCCTGAAACCTGATTGAAACTCTTCGAGGATATTGTTCTCCTGTAGGAAGGAGCTCAGTTGAATAGGGAATATAATTATGGTGAGTTATTAATCAGGGTGATTGCCTGGTGGAAAGAAATTGTTCCTGTGTCTAGCAGTTTTGGTAAACAAAGCTCTGCCAGAAGGGAGGAGCTGAAAGAGGTTGTGTTCAGGGTGTGAAGGGCCAGTAGTGATTTTTCCTGCCCGGTTTCTGGTTCTTGTATGGTACAAGTCCTGGGGAGTGAGCAGGGCGGCACCAATTTTTTTTTGCTGTTTTTACTGTGCGTTACTGTTACTGTTGCAATCTGTTCCTCTCCTATTTTGTTGCTGCTCCAAACCAGATGGTGATGGATGTGCACAGGATGGATTCAATGACTGCAGTGTAGAACAGCATCAACAGCTACTGTGGCAGACCATACTTCCTTAATTGGTGTAGAAAGTACATCCTCTGCTGGGCCTTTTTGATAAGGAGTTTATGTTGCAGTCCCATTTCAGATCTTGGGAAATGGTAGTGCCCAGAAACTTGAAGGACTCCACACATGACACAGGGCTGTTGGATATTGTGAGGGGGAGTAGTGTTGAGGGGTCTTTCTCATTGCCCACTTGGATGAGACCGGTGAGCGTAGTTTCGAAATTAAATTTCAGGAGTTTAACAGTTGGGTCACTTGATGTGCAATCATCGGTATAGAGGGAGAATTTGCAGAATTATTGAATGTATTGCAGATGATATGCAGATGCATAATGAATGTAGTGCAGCCCAATGTTGACTGCATCGTCCACTGATCTGTTTGCTTGGTAGGCAAACTGAAGGGGCCAATACCAGCTGTTCAAAAATCTTCAGCAAAACAGATGTCAGAGCAACAGAACTGTAGTCATTCAGTCCAGTGATGGGAATGGGGGGTCTCTTGTAGTTCGTGATATCTTGCAGGCTTTTCCACACTTATGCAGGATTGTTAACTGAAAACCTGCTTTTCAGCTTTGAATATAGCCACTGCTGCTGCTATGGCATTAAACAAAATCAATCTCTCTCTCTCTCTCTCTCTCTCTCTCCATTCCTCTCTTTGCAGTTCCAATATGATTCTTCCTCAGTTCCTGCTCTTTTTAGTCTACCTCCATGGACCTCTGGTTTGTTATGCCTTTAAGATTTGTGCTTTTAACGTTCAGAGTTTTGGAGGCTCAAAGGCAACGGATGCAACACTTTTGCACATTGTTACACAGGTAAGGTGGACCTTACAGAGAGTGATGTGTAATGCTTTATGTCACAAATATTCACCAAATTGAATAAAGCTATGTAATTTAGTTTTATCATTTATTTTAGATATGAGCACAAATTGCAAGTAAAGTATCTGTTTTTTTGTAAAGTGTGAATATAGTGGTCAGGTTAAAACATTTAACTACCATTTAATACATTTTAGTTCCATTTTAATCTTATTTTTGGTCAGATTGTGGCACGCTGTGATGTGTGTTTGCTTCAAGAGGTCAGAGATCAGAAGAAAACAGCCATTCCACGTCTGATTAATAGACTCAATAAGTAATGTTACTTTCATTACATCTCCAGTCATGACAAATGATCTGCAATCTGCATATCGTACACAAAAAAGATCTTTGGAAAATAATTTAAGCAATGAGCAAATTGCACTTTTACATACACATTGTATATTATCTGTTCATTCACTGCTATACAACACTCTACCTTCTTTAGCTGTGACAACCAAATTACAATTGTAATCAATAACATATCATAATTTTTTTTTTCAGCTATGAAAGCATTCACCAGTATGACTATGTGTCTAGTGGACGTCTTGGCAGGACACCAACCTATCAAGAGCAATATGTTTTTGTGTTCAGGTAGGATATTTAGTTTTGAAAGAGCTTATATATTAAAATAAATCATACTGTCAGTGAATACTTTATGGGCTGTATGCTTCGGTTTGGTTTGGGCTTCATCATGTCATGTTCTCTCCTACAGGACCGGCTCAGTCAAGCTAATAGACGTTTATCAGTATCCAGACACACAGAAAGGAGATGAGGATGCTTTTGCCAGGGAGCCTTTTATTGTGCGCTTCCAGGCACCTAAAACAGGTAACATTAAATATCCATAGTAGGAATGTAACTGATTATGAATATAGTTTTTATAATCAACAGATATGTTCTAAGTGGAAATGTTTGACACTAGATGTGTAAATCAGGACTGGGACCGAAACAAAAATGTTTGAAAGACAAAGACCCATGTTCATTCATTTTTCCTTAGTAACTTCTTGATCAGTTTAAGCTATTAGTTTAAAAAAGCACAAACTAAATTTGTTACAAACTCAAGTGATGTAGTTATGGCTGAACAACAGATATTAATAGTGTCACTGTGTTAAGCCCTAGATTGCATTCAGGTCTCAGTGAGATTAGACTGGATAATTCTACTATATCTTTACTATTCTATTTTTACTCTAAACGTTTGGATTGTGATTGGTTATGTATTCCAGTGATTGGTGAGTTTGTTCTGATTCCAATGCACACCTCTCCTTCTAATGCCACCAAAGAGATTGATGAACTCTATGATGTCTTTGAGGATATAAGACGGAGGTGGAAGACAGAGGTGAGCTACAATGGTGTATAATAGTCTCATAGGTCGGCCAGTTTTTAATGCCGTGCGACAAACCAGAAAAAACAAGCCTGAGGCGTTTTTTTTTTTTTTTTTAAATGACGCAGTGTGCTCACATTGGTGCCCTTGGTTTAGTCCAAATGTTAACCACGCGTGAACAGTGAAAAAAATGTCCCTCATTGCCACCATTCTTCTTTAGGACATAATGTTCCTTGGTGACTTTAATGCAGCTTGTGGATATGTGGCCAAGAAAAACAGGAAGAATATAAGGCTCTACTCTGACATATTCACCTGGCTGATAGATGACAATCAGGACACTACAGTAAGAGGGACCACTGACTGTGCATATGACAGGTAAGCCGTATTCTATATTTAAAGGGTTTTTGGTTTATTACATCTTGTTTATTTGGTATCTTATGTAGTGTTGATTTCTATTTACACAGGATAGTTGTACACGGAGATTCATTTCTCAGGTCTATAATACCATACTCAGCACAACCATTTAATTTTGCCAGGGCATATCAAATTAAGGAGGAAGAGGTAAGTGGTTGTTTTTTTATTTTTTTAATCTAGCACACCAACATAAACATTCATATTACACATCTTAATTATATGGTTCCTTTCTGCATATTTGTATTTTATTAGATTCAATTTATAATCAGTCAAGCAGATGTTTTCCCAAAGATTTTTCCAATACTTTTGAATATTCAATACTTAACAAAGTGAAAGTGAGTTTGTGACAAGTTTTTTTTTTTATCTAGTGTCTGTGCTGAAGACACATAACAGAGCAGTGCATTTTCCTTACAGGCTTTACGTGTGAGTGACCACTATCCTATAGAGGTGGAGCTGAAGATCAAATCAGGAAGTGAGCAAAGAAGCATAATCTTGCTCCAGATAACTCTTGGATTTCCCCTTCTACTCCAACTGAAATGACACCCTTTTTTTTTTTTTTTTTTGGACTTTTTTATTCAGATAGAGAGAGGAGATGTGCAGTACTGCCAATTTTTAAATATCATCTAAACCAAAGCTGTACAAGAATGCACTGCATTATTTCTTGGCAATAATGTGAAACACATTTTAAATATATATTTTTTTTTACATTTTCATTTTTTTTAATCAAGGAGATTGTAATGAGAAAATAAGTTAATTTACTATTAAATTAAATATTTTTAATTTCTTATCATGATGGAATTGAATAGGACAGGCCTATTTCTAGTTGGAAGTACATTGCCTCTTTAATGGCAATTATTTGATCTTTATTTTTATAAATGACACATCCAAGTTTCCCTGCCAAAAGAAATGATTAAATCCTCCAATGATGATACCTACCTGTACAGTGTCAGTAGATTGTGCACCTGGATGAACCTAACCATTTGTTATTCATTTCAAGGAGGAAAACTCAGTGCTGACATACTGCTTGAGAGCGATTCTGTGCTGGATTTTATTTTATTTTTCATTATTTTTGGAATCCTTATCGGACATTACAGATGCTGTTATTAAGGCAAGGGAAAGCTTAGCCAAGTATTAGGAAAGAAATGACATGTCACTTTTCTCTTAGGATAGCAATTCATGTGGTATTCTTTGGAGAGTGTTTTGATGTTTGAGGTTATGTAGGTGTCCTGCTGTTCCAACCTACACAGAGATTTGGCCCCTAAAGTCAACATTCTAGAAAAGGACCATCAGTGACATACACTGACTAAAGTACCAATAGCATCTAGTTGTGTGAGAAGTTCATCAAAGTGCTTATCTACTCACATTGTACAATAATTAGCTGCTGTTTGTGCATGCACATATTTTGTCTGAGGAATAGTGTTAGATCATCTGTATTTTGAATAAAAGGTGGAGGCAAGCCTCATCTCTTCTAATTTGTGTGGTGATGAAGATCAATCTTAAGAGGTCATCATGCCCGGTTTAACTGACCAAATCAAAATGCTTAATTTAGAGGACTGGATTAGCATATAAACACATTCAAGTGGTTCTAACAGGAGGCCAGATGTTTTACTTGGTGCATGACATGCAAAGTCTAAATGCACAAATCTGATTTGTTACAGCTGTTGTCAAATTTACTTAATTAAATTTCTAAATTAATATAAACGTTCTAGTCACAAAGTCAAATATCCATCATGTTTGAAGTTTAGTTTAGCTGTACTTAGATCAATAAAATGTCTTAATTGTGGTAGAGGCATCACTGGCAGTACTTGGCTTTGTTTTATACTTTGTTTAAAAGCTTCCCCAATACATTTCCTCCACTCAAAAAGAAACAGTAAAAAAATAATTAGTAACCAATCCAAGTATAGTCTCAGCTTTTGACAGGTAAAGCTAACGGAGTTTATAAACTTTATTTACAGTACTTACTGGTGCACCAAACCAACCCCTATCATAAAATGAACTGTATTCAATACAAATTACAAGTCCAAAAGACTGAAACCACAACATTAGACAACCAAAACAGTTGGATTTTATTTATTACTTCAGATTACTGAGCGTTCAATCGCACACAGCCATTAGTATGGTGAGTGTGAAGTGCTTAGTTGGCATGCAGTGCCTTCCAGCGGCTCAGGGGTCCGTGGCTAGGGACATATTTTACACTGCAGCCATCAGGGATCACACGCTTCTCCTGCAGCAGGTCATCAAAGTCAGCAGCATTAAACTTGGTGAAGCCATACTTTTTGGAGATGTGGATCTAAATAAGAAAAAGGAATAGATTGTAAAGCCCATAACTGAAAGGTCTCTCCCAAAATTCCCTTTAAAATCCAAACACTTGCTAGCACGTTTTTACCAGCACTAATGAGAACAATGCTACCATCTTTTATAAAACATGCATCAATCTCATGAGAGGGACATACCTTCTGACGGCCAGGGAACTTGAACTTAGCCCTCCTCAAAGCCTCAATGACATGTTCCTTGTTCTGGGTCTTTGTGCGCACAGACATGATGACCTGTCCGATGTGCACACGGGCCACTGTGCCCTGTGGCTTTCCAAAGGCACCACGCATTCCAGTCTGGAGTCTGGCAAGACGAAACAAATGAAAACAAATGAAAAAAATCCAAGCATACATTTCTCCTTTAAATGAGGTTGTGTCTCAATGGTCCCTTACAGGACCCAGCACTTCACAAGCTGGGCTCATACACAACCAAAGATTCACTGTCTGCAGCTTTTGCACACCAGAGCAGTACAAACAACCAAGCTGGTCGGCTTAATAAGCTGCAGTAGTAATTTTATAGTTGTTTTATGCCTGACCAAACTCACCTATCAGCTCCAGCACAGGATAACATTTTGTTGATGCGAATGACATGGAAAGGGTGCAGGCGCATGCGGATGTGGAAGCCATCTTTACCGCATGTCTTCACCATGTATTTGTTGGCACAGATACGGGCAGCCTCAAGAGCTACACAAAGTCAGATATAGCTTAATGTATTAAAGCTGTTTCAATTTTAATAAAGCAACAAAACCTACAAATTATGTATATTCTTGCAATGTCTCCATTTCTCCACTTACCCTCAGAAGACAGCTGCTCATATTCGTCAGACACCATGTGACCACACAAGGGGAATTCATCCACCTTAGCCTTCTTCCTGCCCAAGTCGAAGATCCTGATCTTGGGATCTGGGTTAAGCAGAGAACAGCCATCATATTTACATAAATTTAGTTTTAACCACAAAAACAAAATCAATTTAGATTTCTGCTAATTTCATAGGCAGTGTATATATTAAATAACATGGTTATTTTCCCCCTGCATAACAAGTTTAATTCAAATCAAGAGTTTTCAGCTTACTAAGAATTTATTATTTCTGTGAAATATGCAAATGACACTGCCATCATTTGTCTAATATTTGCCATTAAATGGTCATCTGTCCAGGGATAACCATTTGTTTTGCTTAGTTACTCCACAGACCACTGACTGCAGGTAGATTAAATTGATTTCACAGGTCAAAACTATGGAGAGGTGACCCATTTTACCCAACTGGGTTATTTTCATCTCAAAAACACCATTGCATAGGTTTTTTTTTTTTTTTTTACTTAATGAAATTTCCAACAGAGATTGTATTATGTTCGCAAAACAAGTCAGGCTGTGTCCCTACACTACATCAGATCATATGAGCACTCGATATAGACAGAGATTATGTGCGTGCAGTAAAAACATCGTCCTCACCAGGTACACCCCGACAGAAACGGGACTTAGGGTAAGGCTTGTTCTTGCAGTATCTGTAGCTGGGGAAAGAAGACAATAATGAAAAAAGTCAACTAAAAAATGACTAGATACACACACGTGAAGTACACTACTTCAATGCCGACAAACATTTGATCTGAAGACAACTCAGAGGCATCCATCTAACATTATATGCTATCCATTTAGATGGTTAGCAATAATCTCATTCAAGACACATCCACTTAGGTTGTAATAGTACAACAGCAAATGTTTCTAGGGTTTTTGTGGAATTGTCAGTTTAGCCAGCAGATTAACCTATTCAATTTCAAAATTGATATAAACGACAAACAAAGCCACAAGGTCAAATCTCCATCCTGTCTGTAGTTTATTTTAAGCTGTATTTAGTGTTATAAAACGTCTTAGTGGTGGTAGATGCATCGCTGGACGTGCTTGGCTTTGTTTATACTCGTTTGTTCAAAGACTCCCTAATACGTTTCCTCCACTCAAAAAGACACATTCCCAAAAAAAAAATATAATAAAAAAAAACAAAAACAATAACCAATCCAAGTATGGGGTAACTTAACTATTTGTAGTACTTACTGGTGCACAAAACTAACCCCAAACATAATATGTGGAGTAAAATACTTCACTGCCGAAGAACATTTGATCTAAAGAGAACTCACTAAGGAAACCAGCTAGCTACATTGCTAACAGCTAGCTAACCGCTGAAGCCAGGCCAGGAGCCGCACATGGTTGGCGCGTCCTGCCATTTTACAGAGAACACCAAATAAAAAGAAACTTACCAACGGGCTGGACGGCGCCCCATGGCTGCGACCTGAAACAAACACAAAAACGGTCACTTTTACAAAAACAAGCGCCACAAACACGTATAATATAATACGATTTTTCGGTCAGTTTATAAAGAGATGGACTAAACACCAGCCTTCCACGCACTCACCTAATGGCGGAAAGGAAGTAACTTGGATTTCCGCTGCGTCATATTGTAAAGGAAACGTCACATCCGCACAGGCGTCGTCGTCCAGAACAGCTTTTTGTTTTCTTCAGATATCCATTAAGCTTTTATACAATATAAATGCACAAATAAAGTCTGAAATGAAAAAGAAACACATTTACAGTTAGAAATTTCTTAAATATTTTTTAACCCTTGGCTGCACATTTGGATTAAACAAGCAATAAACATTATAACAGTATCGTATGAGACAATATAATTCTAAAAATATTATTAAATATGATTATACAAAACTATAGATGAATAAACCCCAACGAACCAAAGCCAACTTTCAAGTGTTATAATAATAATAATAATAATAATAATAATAATAATAATAATAATAATGAATAATGAATGATGGAAATAAATAATGATCACAATTCTCAATTTCAAAACATAGTACAGATACAAAAACATCAGGAAACAGTGCGACAAATGACGCTGGACAAATGAGTGCATTATACTAATAAATGAATAACAAGAGATTTTTCCCACATTAGAAATTCCTTTACAATAAGTTCAGATGTTCCTTACAGACACCAGACTCGGTTTACTGGTAGCTGAGTCTTGCAGAGATTTTTTCTTTATTGTTATAAGGTGCTCTTTGGTCTAAATTCTTATATCATATGTATAAATGCTTTAACTGTAACTCTCTTAACCCCCAGGTACCTGTAATAATTGTAGAGGTAAATGTAATTTTACCATAGGACAGTATATGCAGAAAAACCAGTGTGAAGAGTAAGGTTTAAAATCTAAACTAGACATTTTCTCCTATGAGCCATATTGAAAGTTATAAACCTGAACACACTCAAGAGGTCGACAAAGGCCAACAAATTATTTTATCCTGAAGCCAGTCATTTCCTTATCCTGCCAAAAGATGTCTCTATTGTTTCAGCAATGCTGTACACTGATAAAAAAAAATATATAAATAAATAAATAAATAACACCCCCCGCCTTTTTAATTTTCTTGAAGAGGAATGACCTCACATTTCTAAACTCCGGATAATGAAGAACAAATGTTGGGGTGGTCATTGGAATTTTTGGTATCAATAACATTTGTTCTTGGTCAATGCAGATATGACGTGACTGTACAAACATCCCCTCTGACCCACCTTTGATGCAACAGCTCTAATGTCAATTGTGCAGACTGTGAAATCTAACTAAAAAAAAAATAAGATACAAACAGGCTCACAACAGAAAAAAGGGCAAAGAAAACTTGGTCTTCAAGGATATACTAAACTTGATTTATACTGTAATGGTAGTGAACGTTAAAAAAAAATAAAATCATGTACAAAAGTTCAGTTGATATAATTAATCAAACTTCACTAGAGCTATATAACCAAAGCTTTTTAAGCAGTACAAACTATTCATCTTTCCTCCTGCTGCTGCATTCCTGGCCTAAGTGGGGCAAACAAATACTCTTGCCTTAGATGGGACTGTGTTCAGGATAGCAACAGTTTACTCTCCCATAAATGTTTTTAATACCCTAGCCCACTCAAACTTGAATTTTTTAATGTACTGTCACAATCCTGTATTTGTGTCCTTGTATTTGTCATACAGTTTAGTGAAAGGCTTAAGGCTGTCTAGCACATTTTGTTGGGCTATAATGAAATGAATGCCTTCATTCCAATTTATTGTTAAGGTACAAATAAGCAAATTCAATGCTCTTTCTTTATATTCAATATCAATATTCGGTAGTTACCTAATTATGTGCGATGCACAATGCCTTGCCATTATTTTTGAAATGTTCTACAGTGCAAGTTGTGAGCTAAAGGTAACGCCCTGTTAAGTATGTTTTGAACATTTCCTCTGTGGTCATGTTTGACCGACAGTTGCATATACAAATGATATACATATGCAACATTATTGTGATAATCTTGGTCACAGTTTTAGTTCCATTTGTGAGCTACAAATTGCACCACACCCATTCACACATTGGTTTGAGAGCATAGTGCACACTTCCACCTTGTGCACTCTGGAGTCCACATTTCAGGACACAAAAAAGCACTTAGCATGCATAATATAATATGTGCTGCACTGTCGTTGATATTTTGTGTGTGTACATACAAGGGGTCATTTACTCCCTGAGAGTAGTTTTAAATCAACTTTAATAGAAATATGGAGTTAGAGGTTACACAGGTGTTTTCTTTTAAGCCTAGGCCAATGATAATAGACAAGATAGAGAGAAGCAAAAAATCATGAAGAAAGGAAGAGGTTAAAACATAAAAACAGTAATACGTTTTAAAACGAATATATGAATGAATGAACCAATGAATGAATGAATGGTATGGAGACTGGGAAAATATTTTAAAAGGTAACAAATAAGGTTAAACAAAAAAGGTAACATATTCTACTTATAGTTATATAAGTAAAATATAAATTTGTATTAGTGAGCCTTCTTCTCAAAATAAAAACTTGAACTAAATAAAGATGTTTTGGGTACCAGATATTATATAGAGTATGTTATTATAAATTAGATATACAGGTAGAATGATGTTTTTCCACAAACACAACTTTTAATGCCTAAAATCATTGATTACACAGGAACTCTGGTCAGTGAAATTACTTTATTACTTTAGAAATTACTTATCATACACAATTGGAATGGGTGCTTAAATATATGATACAATATATGCTATGTAGAACATAGAAAAAACATAGAACAAACAACTAAAAAGGTAATAATAATATTCGTTTTCTAGTCCACCTAGTGGTTTCTTTGCTAAGAGAAACACAGAGTATACAAAATCCTCTAGTATATAGTAATCTAGCCAAATAACAGGAAATGAATGTGTTCTTGTTGCCCTGGCAATTGGTGCCAGTTTTGTAAACAGAAATCTATGTAGGACATAGGCAGATGACACATAACACTTAAGAAAATTCCTGCAAACCATTACTAAAAAGTGTTCGAGCATGACATCCTTTTTGTTTTACTTCCCTTGCTCTCTCTGTCTTACGATGTGAGCTATGAGGACGGGCAGCTTGTCAGCACAAGTTTGTGCTTCAGAGCTGACTACCTCAGACATGAGATCATATGATGCCATTCAGGTTCACTTACAAGCACATACATTGATATGCACTTCATACTGTGTGTGGTGGTGGTGGTGGTGGTGGGGTGGCTGGATGGGTGGGCTGGGGGGGCCTTGGTTTCAGAACAATTCCCTGATCAGAGCTCAATACAGACAGGGAAATGTACCTAAATATACTACTAAAATGGTTGTACTAGGGTTTTGAATAAACATGCTAATTTTGAGTAAATATCTATTTCTAATCTATCAGAGTATAATCCACACCTTTATTCATCCACTCTTTATTTATTAAATGCTTCATTCTTTTGGACTATGTGTGTAAGTCTGTGATAGAGGAGCTGTCATGAGGTTCTGATGGAGTGTAATGCTAATTATCTAGCTGGCATACTTCATGAGGTCACCATGAAGCCATAATGACACCAGTAGTCTAGTGGTCACTGTGGTGTTGTTATATCTCTCATGATATAGGACACGAATGAATCTCATCACATTCTCCTTCTGCTGATTCTGCCTGCAGCCTGGAGTGCTCATCTGTGCTAAGGTGTGCATGTGTTAGACCAGATGAATAAGCTGTTTTGGGATGCACTGTCAAACAGCGTGACGTTGTTTTCTTTAAACATCTGATTTCACTGATGCATTCGGAGGTAGTTGCCACTACCTCTTCCACTTATTGATGTGAATGGACTATTTCAAAGCACGACAATGAGATCCAGCTCTACATTGTCTGTTATTATCAATAATTTATATTATGCAGTTACAACATCTAAACATATCATTATCAGGCATTTTCTTTATCATTTATCAAAATATTTCATTTTTTTATTTCTACTTTGTTGTGCAAAGAGAGGTTTTTTATTATATATGGCAAGCAGATACATATTTATCCACATTCCTGTCTGTGCGCCTGTGCTTAGGTTGTTTAATGGGGCGAGAGACAGTTCTTTTACAGAAAGAGATCAGTCATTCATAGCTGCAGTGCTATCAACCCCTCCACATTCCTCCTCCCAAATAAGGAGAAAAAAACTCCTTCTCTCTCTCTCTCTCTCTCTCTCTCTCTCTACCCCACCCCCATGAGAAAGAGAGCGAGTAACATTGTAGTTTTGTTAAACTGACACAGATTTATTTTATTTTATTTTTTTTAATTTTATTTTATTTTATTTTATTGAGTTATATGGTCCCTGTCTTCATTTGTCGACTGCTGTTTGCTTGTTTATCTGAAGTCAGTGTGATTGTGTTGGCTTTCTCTGGCCAGAAGCTTATATACAGATGGTGTTATGGTTGGGTGCTAATGTTAGATGCACAAGGGAAAGTGAATCTGTAGTCTGAGACAGGAAGACATGGGCATTGATGTGAAGGGCTCTGAGGTGAGACCAAGGCTCCAGTCTGCTGATCCAGCCATGACAGTCAAGGAGTGGCTCTAATTACTTCTGCTCTTCTCCCAGTACTTCATGTATTACAGTTTTAATACTCTGTCTAGACCATATGGTTATGTAAGGAGTGCAAAGGTTTTTGCTAAATGTAGGATAAAACCCAGAATAAGATGAACAAGTTATAATGTGACATATAGCATTTATTAGAAAATTCTATTAGGACTTAGTTAATGATTATCTGAATGTATGGGTTTTTAACTGAATCAATAAACAGACTCTATAACCATTACAACCATGAGATCCCGATAGAAATATGGTAAGTGGAGAACATTATGCTGATTCTCATTTAGAAAGTGAAACTAAAGTAAAATTTTCTTGAGAAGGTCAAATTAGTTTTAAAGATACAAAATATTCACTTTTACTAAACGTCCAAAGGATTCCTCCAGTGACCCTAAAAAGAGGCACATTTTAGTGGCTTTTTCTAAAAAAATGCCTACAGCATAGTGTTTTGAACACTTTCAGATTGCCTGAGCACACAGTATTCTGTAAACAAAGCACTTCAGGGACACAATTAAAGGAATGCAATTGAAACCAACAATTATTTGCAGCAAACCACTGAAGAAAAGAGGCTCATGTCGAATTATGTTCATAACTAGGCATACATCTTCAAATCTTCTTTGTCTCTTTAACTGTTTCATCTGTATTTTGGAATCCCCCATCAGGGCTGAGAGTCATTAGTTTGTGTGTGTGTGTGTGTGTGTGTGTGTGTGTGTGTGTGTGTGTGTGTGTGTGTGTGTGTGTGTGTGTGTGTGTGTGTGTGAATGTGTCTGTGTGTGGATGTGTTTATTTTTATATCTTACTGGGGACCAAATGTCCCAACACAGATAAGAATATCTTGACAGGTTTGTCCTTGTCGAGACAGTTTGGTCCCCATGAGTATTATTTTGTTTGGCAGAAATGGCAGGTTTTATATGAAAAACTAAAACTGTCAAAATATTTCCTTTTGGTTACTGAGATTGCAAAATTTCTACATATTATTAATTATAATTAAGAGTGTGTGTTGGTCTGTTTGTGTTAGCCATAGAGTGAGCAATCGAGAGAGAGAGAGAAAGAGAGAGAGAGTCTGTGTGTGTGTGTGTGTGTGTGTGTGTGTGTGTGTGCGCGTGCGTGTGTGTGCTTGTGTGTGTTGGCAACTAGATAAAATTCTCATGCTTTTACGGTGTCCTCTGAACAACACAGCTGTGTGTGTAGGATCTTCTCATTAAATTAATGTTAGTCTGATTCTTCAACAACACAGGACGATGAAGCTCTGTGGTCCTGCTCTGTTGAGTCTGCTGAAGCTCTCTCCTTATTCCACTGCTGCCTGATTGACTATATCATACATCAGATGTCAAAAGTACCTATGAATCATTTACAGCAGGACTGCTATAAATTTTGTGCATACAATTTATAATTTATAATTTATACTTGAAGCAATGTATGAACAATACATTTATTTGGATGAAGAGTTGTTGTTGTTGCATCAAGATCAGTGACACCCCCCCTTTTCTTTCTCTCTCTCTCTCTCTCTCTCTCTCTCTCTCTCTCTCTCTCTCTCTCTCTCCAGGAGAAAGAATGAGATTGAGAGAAGAGAGAGAGGCTACCATAAATGGTTGTGTTTGTAGAAAGGGAAAGGGCAAGTGTGTGAGTGAGTGTGTGTTTATGTGTCTATTTGTCTGACTGTCCAGTTTTGAATCCATGCAAGCATGCCTGTTGTAATGTTGAAAAAAAGTTAATCAAAGACAACTCTCGTGCTTTTAGAGTTTTATGTACATAGGTTAGGGTCTCTCTTTGACTGTACTGCTAGAGACAATAGAGAGAGAGAGAGAGAGAGAGAGAGAGAGAGAGAGAGAGAGAGAGAGAGAGAGAGAGAGAGAGAGAGAGAGAGAGAGAGAGAGAGAGAGAGCGCTTTCCTGGCAGTTTGCTGAGCAATATTGCCCAGTAGCCGCAGAGAGATTCTTTGGCTCTGATTCATTTCTCAGATGTACAGTCGGCTTACCTTTTAAAGGTATAATGGATCAGCTAAGCCAGATAGGATGGACACACAGACTATAAGCAGACACTCAGTCTAAAACAAGTTCACAAAATCGATAATAACGGGAACAACCCTATCCTATCACACCTGTTGCACCACCTACTTCCAATGATTCAGCCGGAACACAAACACTCATGCACAGTGCAACTGACTGAATAATCTTGTCAAACAACTAAACATATGTTAACTACAAAGGTTACAAAGGCTACAAAGGCTAATATATTTAATTGTTTACTAACTTACAAACACATCAATCACAACTAATTTACAAAAAAGGAAACTAGCTCTACCAACATGCCTTATAAACAAGTGTCCACATGAAAGTAAGAAAAAGATTGAAATAAACTTTTTGTTACATACTGCTATCTTAAATAGAAATGTTTCTTATACAAATGTCTGAAAAAGTCCCACAGAGAAACCAGAATAAATGCAAAAATCTTTTCCACAAACATCACCCACACAAACATGTGGGAGCGAAGGAGCAAATGAGGTTTCGAGGACAAAACATGAAATATAGACTTAACAATCCAAAGCAAATAAAATAATCAGTGACTTATCAGGTGTGGAACATGTCAACGTTTCATAAAACTCTGCTTTGTCTGAGTGGCCTCATATGAAACCTTCCTCTCAGTCACATGTCATCAGAGTTTTTGATTGTGTGAGACAGAGCTAGGCCTCCACTGCACCACTGAAATGAATGTTGATTTGTGGAGTATACGGCTGCACATATTCTTTCCAGTGTTTGGAGAGAATCACGCCGGTAAATATAAATACAGTCGTCTTAATGTATCACAAGTATTGCCTTCATAATATAGAGTAAATGTAAAAGAAAGATAGCTCAACTTCCTAGTATTTGCCTGAACTGATGTAAGCTGTAACAATATTAAGATATTATCAGCCAGGAAGGGACTGTAATAAAAATTATTTAACATTAATGCTATGGTCTATATAGCAGGAGTTCACTTATAGCAAACATCAAGTTTCTTTGTACAATGTTCAAAAATAGAACCTACAAGATACGAAGATATAAATATCAAAGTGCTATTAGTCAAACTCGGGGATGGTTGAATGCACATAAGTTTCTTTCACAGGCCAGCTGATAACTTCAACAAAACAGATGCTGAAAATACTCTGATGCGCAGTGATTGCTGAACATGCTTGGATGCAATACATCATGTGCTAATACATACTAGATTACACTCACGCCCATGCAAAATATTACTGAATATGTGTGCACATACAATACATAAATAAAATAGTTGTTGTATTCAGTTATCAAGTGATTGTATTACCCTTGAAATTTAAATAAAACTAAGTTGGAAATCAAATTCAAAGTCTCCTGTCAGGGGGCACGGTGGCTTAGTGGTTAGCACGTTCGCCTCACACCTCTAGGGTTGGGGGTTCGATTCCCGCCTCCGCCTTGTGTGTGTGTGGAGTTTGCATGTGCTCCCCGTGCCTCGGGGGTTTCCTCTGGGTACTCCGGTTTCCTCCCCGGTCCAAAGACATGCATGGTAGGTTGATTGATCTCTGGAAAATTGTCTATAGTGTGTGAGTGAATGAGAGCGTGTGTGTGCCCTGTGATGGGTTGGCACTCCGTCCAGGGTGTATCCTGCCTTGGTGCCCGATGGCGCCGGAGATAGGCACAGGCTCCCCGTGACCCGAGATAGTTCAGATAAGCGGTAGAAAGAGTGAGAGTGAGTGAGTCTCCTGTCAGTGATTGCAAAGCTAACAAGATGAAACATAATTTTTGTATTATTCTAGCAAAGAGGAATTAACAGTTGTCAAGGCAAAGTCTGTGATGCTGAGTCATGTTTAGAGCCATCATACTCTCATAATTTGAAGAAATCTGGAGTTAACATTCATGTTTGAGTACCCCAGGCATTTCTCTGTGCTTATTTCTTTTTGTACTACAACATTTAAAACGTTTCTATTGCCTGTGCTACTTGCTCTAAAAGATGTTGCTGTGCAGCACCGACTCCCTGTGCATTGTGCTTAGCTTCCCTAAAGCTCTGCTGGTTTCCTGTAGTGTCCTGTAGTTGGGCAAGATTGTTCTGATCTTACACATCAGGATTACAGACTCTGACTCATAATGCAATAATATCCACTTACAATACAACAGATGGTACATATTTGCTACATACAAAATTCCTCTAGGCATTTACGAGTACATGTTTAAGAGGACATTAATGAGTGTGTGTGTGTGTGTGTGTGTGTGTGCCTGCGTGCGTGCGTGCGTGTGAGTGTGTGTGTGGTTTTGCATCCTGGCATGTGTCAGGTCCATGTACTCCAAACTTCATTTCCCAGAATGCACAGAATGCACCAGCGTTTACACACATGGCCGCCCAGAATACACTACCAGGATTACTGTTCACTGTATAATATAAAATGGATAATATTGAAACATTATAATATTATATAATACACTGTATACTATTATTCACATTATCCATTATTTACCTTATTCACATTGCTGGTTATTC
Source organism: Tachysurus vachellii (assembly GCF_030014155.1). Classification (NCBI taxonomy): domain Eukaryota; kingdom Metazoa; phylum Chordata; class Actinopteri; order Siluriformes; family Bagridae; genus Tachysurus; species Tachysurus vachellii. The sequence continues at coordinate 9,981,837 of NC_083478.1, read as the reverse complement.
TACTTTTTTATTATCTGTAAAATATTATCTGTTAACTCATAGCCATGATTTGCTTTTTGCCTGATACACTGTTTGTTGATCATCAAACATGCACCTGTTTTTGACAATGATGCTGCCCAAGGTTTGGAATTTGTAGGCATTTCTCTGACCTGCATCTGCATCAGTGTCAGCCTAAATTTCCTGAAAGTGGAGATCAAACGTCCTTACAAGTATAGGAATATCTGACAGTGTTGACCTTTGACTATTGCGAGTTTGAGACCCCAACGATGACATCTCTAGCTGCTTGCCAAAATTAATAAATGGTTTTGAGGTCTGGGTGGGAGCCCTGACACACTCTCACTACCCTGTCAGCATTCCAAATCATGATTTGTTTATTACTTTTGACAGGTGTTAAGGCCAAACCCAAAGAAAACAAAAGTTAGAATAACAGAACAACTGGGATATAAGGTGAGATCTCAGTATTCATCCCCAAGCTCAATGTCTTCATCAATAAGTAAGCAGACAGCAGAAGTTTCTAAAATAAACGATTTCAAAACTATATGGGGGATCAAAAACACACTTCTATTCCAATTTAAGTTAATGTATTTTTAGAAGATTTGATTCATTGTGTTGTGTGTAACTGTGTTCACTTGCAAAATGGTTGTTTAACAAAAGTGAGACCCTTGGCTCATAGCTGAGTTTAAAATGTGTGATCTGACAATGACCATTAATGCTCTCTATTCTGCCATACAGCATTCGTTTTGCTGTGGAAAAATGTGCTATATCTGTCACCAGGGCTTCCTGTAAAAATATAGGAACATCCCAAAGCAGATGAGTCACATTCAAAACCTCATGTGTTTTTCTGTTTGCTCTTAAATCATCTAATTCATCCCCCATGAATGATAAATGATCATGGATCATGATATATAAAAAAAAAGTTCTGCTTTTTATTTTTACATTTGATAATGTAATATTACTCTATATTGTGACAGTTAGAAATGGTGACAAGTTGGTGACAAGTCCTCTCATGTTTAGTGCGTAACCTTCATTTCTTTAGTTTAACACTAAAATGAAATTGCTCATGTAACTAATAAGTGAGGTTGCCCCACCTTGTTGTTAAATAATTGATAAAAGTAAAGGATATGTTTTATGTGGTTTCTGATACTGAATGTCTTCATGATGCAGAATCACCTTTTGTCCTCAGGTTGGAATTGTAGGAAGTGGCTAAATATCGAATTATGTGAATTATGTAGTTCAAGTTAATTGAGATATGCAATTGTTGTGCAGAATGCTTTTAAAGTGTGTGACATTTTAATAGTCTATCTATCTATCTATCTATCTATCTATCTGCTCTCTTCATACAGCCAGAATGTGAACATTTGCAGAAATATCTACTACAGTAAATAAACGTGATCCATTCAGACAGAGGATGTGATTTTTCCCAAATACTTTGATAAACTTATAGATAAAGATCTGTTATGTGAGGAAAGGTGTATCTGTCTGTCTGGCTTCTCCTCTTTGAATAATAATTCCTAAACACTAAAGCTACTTTTAATATACAATAATATATCATACACATTAATAGCCACAATAATATATCATACACATTCTATTATTTTTTGCACCACTCTAACTGAACATTTAATTACTCGCTATATTTAAAAAGTATGCCACTAGATTTTTCCTCCCTTTCGAAACAAAGGCAAACTTTTATGCATATTGTGCACATATTTTAAGCTTCCTCTAAAATCTTTTTTGACTGGAGGGCATTGTGTATGATCTAAGCCTATTTGCCATCTTCTGTGTTACAACAGCTGGCTCTGCTCTAATTTTATGGGTTCTCTGAAACTACAACTATGTTTGTAACTGTGTATTTGGACTGACTGCAGGATGCCACCTTGTCAGGCATCAGGTTGGCAGGAGTTGGGTCTGTCCTCACTTGCTCTCTTCTTTTATTGCTTTAAGTTTCCCTCCTTCTTGGGACTCTTGTAACAAATGGGAAATTTGGTCATGCTTGTCTCATCTTGATCTGTGCAAACTGGCACAGACTCTGAGGCATACAGAAATGTTATAATAACATGTAAACCAGAGAAATGCAGATCAAGAATATGGAAAGATCACAACTGACCTTGTGGGTGAATAAAAACTTCAGACTTTAAAAAATACTCACACTAACTAAACATTCCATGCAAGAAAAAAAGGAAAAAAGACTTTAAACCTAAGTGTTAAAGTGCTTAGGAAGACTTCAGCACTGTTCCTTATTAGTGAGTGGTGTGTTTGCAGTGATTATATAAGAAGCCTCTCTATGTATAACAACTCTGTCCAGCACACCATTAACAGTTTGTTCACATTTGTTTAACTGAACTATAAATCTCCCAAACACTGTAAAAAGGTTATCTGAAAGTATAAGCTTGTATATATTCCAGGCTATCACAGTATGATAATGAAAACTATGACCATTTTGGTTTTATATAAATGTACAAATTTTTAGAAAGGTTAACACAAAAGGTTCTACCAAAAGACATTATTTCTACCTCTTTAAATATATTTTATGACTATTAATAGTTATTTGATATACAAAAGACCATTTTGTAGCCATCTGAGTCATCTCCCTATTGTATAGTTAATAATGGCTCTGAATCCATTAGGAAAATAATAGTAAGCCATTTAAAGATTTGATATAATGCATGAATCATTAATGCATATTAATGTGTAATGTTGTATAGAGAGACTGAAGCTGGATAGAAGCCAGTTTTTATTGCTTGAGTAGCATTCATAAACCCTATGTTTAAAATGTTATATGGAAGTAACTTTTATTATTTTTATGTAGTATAACTGAGTAAACATCAGCATGAATTAAGTAGTTACAGTGCAATAATTATAAATCTGTCTTTATCTTTCTATATCTGTGTTGTAGTGTCTGTCTCGGTTTATCAAAATCTACATCTTATCTTCATGCTTCTATTTAAATTCTGGTGACGTATGAGCCTGGGATCAAATAAAACATATATTTATGATGTCAACCTTTTGCCATTGTGATATCTTGTGGTTTTCTAAGGAAAAGAAGATTATGGTTCTACTGGGTGGTTCTGTGAAGCAGATATGAAAGTAAATATTTAAAGAAATTCTTAGAAATGTTATATTTGTGCTTGAGTTCTTCAAATGGCATAATTATTACGTTCCCTTTATCTTCACGGCTCCTGCAAGAAGATAGGAATTTGATCCAGCAAATGAATAGAATTGTGATCTTTATTATTCCATGAAAATAACACCTATCCATTCTTCAATCATAAACATGTTTATCATGTTAATAAGTGTAGGATTAAACATGTTTTTATCATAATGATTAAACATTACAAATACATTGGAGAGCCTCTCTGGTTATAGAGATTAACATAGAAGATGTTATCAAGAGAAAATTATAACAGCAAGGAAAAGTATTTTAATACACAAATAGTTACTTCATGGCATTTTGCCATGATCATCAGAGAAACAAAAGGTAGAACAGTTAATACAGGGCAGTTTTAGCCCTCAGACCTCTCTGTTTTCTGTTTTATATCTCTGCCGAGACCACTAAAGAACGCTGCTCTTTATTTCTCTGGGTTATTTAGGCTGCAGCAGCACTCGTATTCAGAGAAGGGATGTGAATCTCCCAAAAAATATGGGTTACATTAATATATTTATAATTCAATTCTAATTAGTTCAGCAGAATAATTTCAGAATAATGGATATAAGATAATATAAATTTAAATTATACACAGTGTAATTCTGAATTATTTTACACTCAGATACAAGCACACATGCCCATTCATCTATCCAGTTTGTGAACAGCTCATCCCAGTCAGAGTTGTGGGGACCCTAATGAATCCCAGGAGATTCAGGGCACAAGGTGGGGACACCCTGGATGGGGTACCAACCTGTAAAATGGCACAATCACACATACACTCCCATTCACACACTTCAGAATATTTAGAGCTGCTAATCTGTGTACCACCAGGAGAGGAAACCAGAATCTCCCAAAGCACAAACTATACAAACTCCATGTACTCAGAGCAGAGGCAGGAATTAAAGCCCTTCAGGTGTGAGGCAAACATACTTAGCACTAAGCCATAGTGCCTCCAGCACGCTCACACACACACTCACACACACACTCACACTCACACACACACACACACACACACACACACAGTAACCCATTTGATCTGAGTATGTAAGGACATATTTGGATGTTTTGGGTCAAACGAACCTAATAACCCTGTAGACCTAACATAGGCCATAGAGCACAGTGAGTTACTCGAAAGCAGTGCACAGACCTTCTAAGCATTTAAAGTTTAGGGGACATGCTGATAGGCTGTTAAAATAAGACAATACTACTGCAGCATGTCGAAAAGGACACTAACCTGTGCCGGTGTGCTGAACGGGAGTATGTGACTTCATTGGGGCTTAGACTTTGGGGGAATGCTTCTACTCAACAAGAAGTTGCTTCGACCCCAGAGTGAACGGTACAGCGCGCGCGCACGCTCAAGCTCACGCAGAGCAGACACACACACACACACACACACACACACCGGAACGGATACGGGGCGCGCGCAACCAGGGTGACATCATACCTTTAAAATCCGAAGGCGCGGTCGCATCGCCGTATAACGTCAGTTCTTTCTCTCTGAGAGCGCTTACATAGAAAAGGGTTATCCTCCTCCTTTTCCTCCACCTCTTTGATACTTTACCAATTAAGGATCTCGTGTTAGGAGAGGAGAAAGGGAGATAGAAAAGAACAAGAGGGTGTCACTCGCGTTCTTTCTGGAGTACACCAAACTCGCGTTTTCCCCTTAGGGAGACTTCAGTCCGGCAGGGAGGAACACTGAGATAGTGCACTTTTCTCCGCGTAACGGCGTGAAATCATACAGAAGGTACCATCATACGGCCATTCGGAAAACAACGCGAAACATGTAAGTCAAAAAGTTTTCCCTTTTCTTATCACAGTCATAGATTGTGCAACTTAAACTGTGTGCAGAGGTGAAAGTTATAATGTTGTAGCCTGAAACAGCTACAATGCCGATATTCAAATATCTGTACTGCTATTAAGTCATGATTTTATGTCAACCTTTTTTTAAACTATTTTTTTGTTTGTTTTTTTACTATCATTTAGCAAACATAGGTGGTAACATTTAGAGGATATATAAACGTACGCGCTCTGCTGCTCAGCGCTCTATGAGCACTTACTAGATTTACGTGCATCATCATTAGTTACTGCTTTCTGGATTATAAACGGTGACAAATAAACAGTTGTTTCCAGTGCATCCACAACCTTGTGTTTTAAAGAGTTTGTGACAGGATTAACTGAAATGTACGAGCTGCGCATCTGACGTACGATCAGATATACATAGTTGTTATTTACAGCTGAATGTTAAAACGTATATAAACAAATACGGGGCCCACATGAAAATAAGGCGTGTCTGAACAAAGCCCTTGGATCACCACTGTAGATAATCCCGTGAACTTCTTTACACAGTTCTGTATCAGCTCCCATCCCTTTTACAGTCTGTCCTCATGCACAGTTCCTTTGCTTTAGCTGATGCGTCGACATACACGTTCCCTGTGGCTCTCTACAGGGGTTTAAACATGTCGTAACCCAATTAAGCCCTCCTCACCAAATAAGGCAAACTATGGATAACGCCGGCCTGCTTTCTCGCCTGTATATCACTTTGTAACTTTGATGGTGGCGTGCGCCCCCCTCCGCTCACAGCGCAGTGTACACTGGGAAAACTCACCTGAGCAAACTGGCAGCTGCCAAAGACCCAAATCACTGCCTGGCAATAGATCAAATCAGACGTGACCATCTTGTGGTGCCAAAGGACATGTTTTAACGCAGTTTAGTGTTATCGATGCTTTTCCACCTTTTAGGGTTTCTAGTATCTCGTGTAGTAGGTAGATCTTCTGAACTTCTATATAATAACTCTAACATTTCTTTTAAGACGTCTTCTAAGATAACCCAGAAGTGCTCAATATATATTGCTACTTAGTGTATATGAAGTGTTTCGTTTCTAAAGAGATCTCTTTAATCTCTTTCCGAATTAACCGGAAAAAACACAGATAGCTTTCTAGCACTGCAATCTGTGTTTTTCATTCGTCATCTGAAGATTGCAGCTTGTGCATCTGCGGTTGACAGATATGGGCTAACCACACGGTGAGGAGCATGCGTAGATCGTGCACGCTGTGGCATAGCATGGCACATCTTCTACCTGCATCCTGTTGATTTTGCACATCGTGTGAACGTGATAAATGTCCTCGTAGGGACTTTTTCTTTCCATTTATCATCAGTTAGAAAGGTTTTCGAGGTTATTTCTCACATTTACACTTTTATTTAGGATATAGATTACACTTGTTTGTGTGAACAAATTAAAGTATGTGTTAATATGATAGATTCTGATGTCATTTTCTACTTTGGAAAGAAATTCAAGTGGATACCATTGTGTCTAATACTACATCCTGTAGGTGGCACCAAAGTACGAAATGAAATTCATGTGATAAAGTTATAGGTCTTGCTTGATGCTTCGAAGTAGATATTTAAGTTATACTTTATGCATTACGTTTTTAAGCATTTACATCAGAAAATCAGACTCAGGTGAAAACATTGCCTTATGGTGATATATCTATTATGTACTTTGTGTTGATATATAAATACATACCTGACTGTGTATATATATCTTTTAGACAATGCCTATATGGGTATTTAACAGTCCGTTATTTCTATATTTCTGTGCGTAAAGGGGAGAGAGAGAGAGAGAGCTGTCGAGTAAGATGGATTTAAAAGAATTAAGTTGTCCAGGAGTCTGTTTTAGAAACTGTTTAAACCCTGTTGGGTTTTTTGGGAGGGGGTATTGGTAGGGTCAAGGGGCATCAGTAGTTATACGGATGCCATTCCTCAGATTCTCCTACATAGGAATGTTCTGCAAAAAAGCCAAATGGACACATTCTTTACGCTTAACATCCTCTACCACGATTTTGCCCATATTTACCAAATTTTCAGTACATTCTCCAACCTAATGAAATTACATAAGGACATATAGTTCCTTTTAGTGAGTAGACTATAAAATGTCTCTACAAAAGGGTTCACATCAGATGGCGAAGTGCATGATTTCTTTGGTCAAACCAAAGTGCTAACTGCTACTGGGATGTGAAAGAAACACCCAAGCTTTGAGTTTCATTCATTACTACGCCAAATCACCCATAATCCATCATTTATTCGATCGTTTTTGTGCGTTGATAACATTGGTGTAGTTTTCAGAGACACCATTTGATGCGAGTGATTGAGAAATAAACTCTCAAATGTCGAGTTTAGGCGAATTTTCTGCTTTATCAAATTGGTAAAGCCTTTATGGGGAGGAGATGAGAACGACTTTTTTTTTCCCTGTAAACGAAAAATTGACCGTATAAATTACATAATACGCTTGAGAATCGGTTCGCCTTAAGCCACATTAAGTTTAAGGCTCTGTCCCTAACACACCCAACACCCACGCAGCATTCTCTTTAATCTCATAATCTCTTCAAAGACTTGGGTGTCGAACACGATTTGTACATAATGTCATATAAAATAAAAAACAAAAACAAATGAAAAGTTTTCACTTATGTCTAAATATAGTTGGATAGTAGAAACATTTTCTTGAACTTATTTAATCTCTCGTCTCTTGCAGTTACAAGAACCGAGTACAAGAGCATAGAGCTTTAAACAAGACTCCACCCTAAAAAAAAAGTGAGACCCGTAGCGAGGCCGAGCGGAGAGCATAAGAATGAGTCAACACCCACGCCTGCACCAGTCGAGCGCTGCCTCAGCCGCATCCAACTCCTCTCTCGCACCGGACAAGGACGCCGACATGCCCGCCACGGAGAAAGATCTGGCCGAGGACGCGCCATGGAAGAAGATCCAGCAGAACACGTTCACTCGCTGGTGCAATGAGCATCTGAAGTGCGTGAACAAGCGCATCGCAAACCTGCAGACAGACCTTAGCGATGGTCTGCGCCTAATCGGGCTGCTCGAGGTGCTCAGCCAGAAGAAGATGTTCCGCAAGTACAACCAGCGGCCCACCTTCAGGCAGATGCAACTGGAGAACGTGTCAGTGGCGCTGGAGTTTCTCGACAGGGAGAATATTAAACTCGTGAGCATAGGTATGTGCTTTTCCCGTTGCACATATTACAGTATGTTTCCGTTCTGCCTTTGCTAACTTTCCAAAAAGTTTTTCCAGTTGAATCCTGAAGTCGGCTACAGCCTGCTTCAACACTGTTTTACATTGATAGTGCAGTGTTTTATAAGTTTGTTTACCTCTAAAACAATCTGATTGTGTCGCGTAAGTTCCATACACATGAATGAAAATGTTGTCCTCGTGTATATATTTCGCTTTAAATCCCAATTTACTTTTAATAATGTATACTTCAGGCACCAAACCTTGTAGGCCACAGGATAACGGGAAAGTGGGTATTGTCGCTAAAGTTGGGCCTAACTGGAGTCTCCTATTATGTGTAGAAATAGCGTTTAATCCTCAAACTGCAATTAAAACTGAAATATCTAACCACTGTCTCTTCATTCACGCATTCTTGAAAACATGAATCCCAGGTAAAGCTGTGAATAATTCTTGTGTGATGTGAGTAACTAAAGTTCTGTTTTTATTATTAACCGGCTATTTTTTGGTTAGCTTTTTCTTTGTTTTTTACAACCAAACGCTGAATGTCCACGTTGGATTTAAAATCCGGATCTTGGCAATTATTTCGGCGCAACAATGAGGTTTTGTGGACGCTTGTGTTGGAGGGTGTGGATCTAAATTCTGTTGGCATCAAAGTTATCCATTCAGCTTCAGGGCAATCCTTACTTACATGCCGGTTTTAATCCATGTAAAGCTGTGTCCACACAGATTGTTTGTCCATGTGAGTGTGTGTTGCTGGTCAAGCCTTGAAGATCTGCAATGACAAACATTCAATCCTATATGGCCTCATCGAAGCCTTGTGTCTACAATCATTTACAAAACATCATTGTCCAAGTCTGTACGTCCTCTCTAATTTCTTGAAGAAAGGAAGAATATATTTGTTCAATTCATAGCAGTATTTCTGGGGCACATCTCCAAATTAAATAGTTTGTGCTCAGAGCATGATGATGAACTCAAATAAACCAAATGTAGATTTCATGATTAGAAGGAACTATTTTTATAATGCTTTGCTTGACAAACCATACTGGCAGGACTTCCTGCGAAATGTTGCCATGCTGGGACATATTCTTTTAAAGACCTTTTTCCAATTAGAAGAAGCATATGTAATTACCAGCAATTTAGACCACAAACCATGTGCCATATACTGTACATACAAGTATCCTCCCTATCCCTCAAATGTCTACAAAAGTATTGCTTTTAACCAGGATGTGGTATAGGACTTTGCATTTTTGTCCTGGGTTTGAAATTTATATCAGCTTATCTTTGTCTTTGTAAAAAATGTCTTCAGTTTGCTGAGCTAAAAAAATACATTAAAATAAAAGCTAAAAGCTTTACCTGGACTTAAATGTACAGACAAATTGAAGCTTATGGCTGTATGATGTGGTGGTTGGATTTTTTTTTTTTTTTTATGCCTTTTAAATGATTTGCGGTGATTAAAATTGGACAGTTGATTACCTCCAATCTTAATTACATCCAGTTTTCAAATAAACCATCCATCTTGGGTCTCATGTAACTTTGACCTCCACATTTTAGTGCATTCTTTGTTCTCAAAACACACGTAATTCATCTCATCAACTGATGAACAAATTTGAATGAGGTGTTTAAGTTGACAAATTATGAAACTTCCCCAGGGCCAAGACTGAAATGCACCACCTTCTGGTTAACAGCAATATCTTTTGTAGACATCTGTCCGTTGAAGGAGGATACTTGTATGTTCAGTATATGGTATGTTTGTGGTTCACATTGCTGGCAATTAGATATGCTTCTTCTAGTTGAGCAAGGATTCTGAAAGGATGTGTTTCTGCATGGCAATGTTTCTCAAGAAGCCCTGAAGGGATGAATGTAGCATATTTATTGAGGTGTTGCAAGCCAAGGGAGTCAGGGAATACAAAGAAATTGGGTACTAAAAGCCTCAGGTGATTCAGTGCAACATTTTTTTTTCCATCTGCTTGTACTTATCACAGTAAGGATTGCAATTAGACAGAGTTATTTTTAATCAACGCAATACTGGATTGATTCCACTAATATTGATCTAAGATTTAAGGAAACAGGGTTTGGTTATGTCATTTGATATGATGGCCTTTAATATATTGTTTATACTGAGGACTAGAACAATGGCTCCTTTATGATAAGGTTCTTCTTTTATCAGTGAGAACATGGCTAATGGACCATTTGAAATTTTGGAGATGTACAAAAGTGGAGTTTGGAGTCTTCCCCCTGCATTGATGGGTTTCATTTGCTCTTGCATATGCAGCATTGTTGGAGGTCAGGTAGTGGAAGGGGTGAGGACAGACATCTTGGGTGTGGTTCTGCCTGATGTGCTGTTATGGTGTATTGCTCAATCTTCATGCATGAGTCTCGTGTAAAACAGTCAGGATAGGACTTGAGTCAGACATGCTTATCTCTAAAAAGAAATGAGCACTTGTATATAAATAATTAAAAAAAAAAAAAAAAAAAACTCAACTGGGTGGACAGAAGTCATTGTAAGCAGCTGCATTAGCTAAACTATTAATGAGTTTAGATGTAAATGTAGTTTAAGTTGATAAATGTTAACAAAATCTATCTGTTTATACACAATATAAGGAAGGGGGAAATTGGCAGGAAGTTGGAATTTGCACCATTTAAAAATGCATGGTATGGTTTGGTATTTTTGTTGCCCAAGAATATACTGTAGATATTTCTTCCAAGCAGATTATTATTGTTATTACTAAAGTATTTATCTATTTAGAAGCTTCTCGTTTTCTGTTGTGCCTCTTAATTTTAGAAGACTTATTGTTTTATTAAACATTGGGTAGTGTTTTCTATTTACCAACATCTTTAATTTTGTAAAAAAAATTTTTCGTCTGCACTATGGGCTTGAAAATTATGATGTGCATGTTTGTTCAAATTGGTTTTGTATTCTCTTATCTTCTCCTATGATGCCCAATGCCTTTTGGGTGCAGCCTACTTGCTAATGGCAGGATTTCCTGCTCATTCAGAACAACTGATGCAGTTGCGGTGGTGTAAATAATTTGGATTAATGCAGTAAAATGTACTGATCTATAGTTCTAACGTGTTTTTAAGTTCTTATAAATGAGGTTGCTTGAGTGCATGGCACCCTGAAACAACTGCACAGGGAAAGAACCTTGTGGCGTAATAGACAAAAACTTCCCTCTGGCCTTCAAAAATTGATTCTGCAACTCCTAGACTGTTTTGAAGTAGTTATTTTAACTCCCAGCACACAAAGTATTTGTCACGAATGTCTTCCACAGTGACTCAAAAGCAGCAGTGGCAATTTTTAGGTGAAACCCTTTTAAGGTTTCTTTGAGACACTGATTCACCCACAATGCAGCTGCATAAACCACGCGACTTGTTTTTCTGAAAAACTTTACAAAGAATGTGGATCTTCAAACCTTACTCAGTTTTGGTGATGTGTGTGTGCATGGGCTTGGGATATGATGTGGCTTTAAGACTAACAAAAGGACACTTGATTATAGTCTTCCTCTGTTCTGCTGGGACCTCCATGATTCATTTTTTGGTGATTCATCTCAGCAGATAAGATAAATTGCTCTGGCACTACTTAAGATAGTGGTTAGGGATGGTATGCTTTTGCAAAGCCTCCAGACTGGGGCTGCAGATTTCCTTCTCTTTGTATAGTTTGAGGGAGGGGGATATGGAGGGTCAGTAAGGGAGAACAGGGGAATGAAGGTATATTTTTCAATGGAGGTGTTGCCTAATAGATTAAATTATTGAATCAAAAGTCTCAAGGTAATTGTCAAGAATTTAGTACATTTTTGCATATTGCTCGTATGAGAAATGTGGTCAATTGTATCCATATGTACGTGAGATGCAATGGAATGATTAGGGTACCCTTGGGTTTTATGGTATGTTGTCATGTCCTCTGTTACTAGGCACAAAAAATGTGCTAAAATTTAAAATCCTACTTTGGTTCCCAGCAGTTCCTTTAGCTATCAGTCAATTCAACTGCTGTTAATTGATGTATAAATGCAAAGTATCAATCTCAGGACATATTGAACTTGCAGTACGTTTCAATCCATGACAAAATTTTCTTATTAGAAGCTACATAAAACATAAACTTTCCAGTTTGTGTGTGATATGTGAGGATAAAGGATGGAGTCTGGCATGGAATAATTTGCCACAGAACAAGAAGAGCCAAATGACAATCCAGCTCTGTCAATATAGGGTTTTACAAAAGTCTGAACACAGCACTTTTTCTCTGTTCAAGGCTTTTTGCTCCCTGCCATTCCTTCCCTCCTCCCTCTGTTCCCTCCCTCGTTGTAATCAGAAACCGCTGTGCAGGGAAATGGGTGGCCTGCCAGGATCAAGTTTGCTTCTGCCCTTTTAAGGCTAAAAAACCAGGAGGAACATTTCCAAAAGAGAGGGAGGGATGGAGGCAGGCTAAGGAGGAGGGAGGGACCTTTGGAAGCAGCAGAAATAAAAGAAAGGAAGTTTGCTTACAAAGTTCATCCTCTTGAGAATACGTGTGTATACCGTGTATTGTGTATTTCAGAAAGCTTTCCTATATGTGGTAATGTAGCAGCCGTCAGGTTTTTTTTTTTTTTTTTTTTTTAAATCTGAGGTGTTGATGCAATGGTTCCTTGAGTTTTTGGGTCTTAACTATCAGATAAGCTGAAATACAGGCTAACATGGTATTAAACCTGGGTGCACACAAGGTTGTATCCATCACTGGGCTGGGTCCTGAGGTGTATAAGCAACCCTTAGTTTGTAAGCATGCTCTCTGACTCATTAAATCTCTATGTGAGTGTTTATCCAGATTTCAGGTCAAGACTTGATAAGACCTATTGGAATGTGTGCAATTTCCTACATGGAATACATGCTGAAATGGTGTTTCCTTTTCTGCTCCCTCATGAAGTTTGGATTCTGAGTATGAGTTCTAAAGTTAGTATAGACAGCATTTACCTTAACTGGGACTTTTATGGGTTTGATCACATCCCTGCACTTGATCTAGGCTGATGAGTCATTCCTATAAGATTAGTAGTCTGGGAGAGTGTCTGCTGCGGTGGTACATGGCATTGTGCATCAGAGGTCTGGGTGTGGGGTCAGAGGGGAGTGTTGACGTCAGATGCTGTAGTTTATTGAGCCCAGAGTGACGGTGAGTCATGGGAATGTATGCTTTGGAATATCTGTGCTCATATCCAAGAAACCGATAATCTGAAATAACTTGTTTATTATGCCTCAACTACCCCACCTAGATTCATAAACATTGTTCTGGGTTTTTACTGTCTGTCAGGCTTTTTTTTTTCTTTTTTTTTTTTTATTTTATTTAATCTGTTCTCACATCTACCCTACTTGTTTTTCTTTGCAAGAATGCCTGGTTTGGGAATTTCATGGCTAGCCTAGATCATGTCCAAAAAAGGCCTGAGCATAGTGGGGAGCTTGTTGCAGATTCCTGTCGTGTTTCATGTTTGCTAGTCTGTGATGTTTTGGTGATGAGTGTTGGAGAGCCAGTGACACAAGTGCACACTTTTGCATCATAATTGTTCCCAGGGTTTTTCAAAAGGTAGGGAAAAGCAATTAAGAGAAGGTACATGGTTCCCAAGTGTATGGAAATCTCTACTGCTTATCGCAGTTTATGAATGGGTTCCGCATGGGTTTCTTACAGGTCACCTGGTTTCCTCCCACTGTTCACAAATTTGCTGGTAGGTGAATTAGCTTGAAAAGGGAATCGAGTTATTTTACAAATAACACAATGTAGTGTGTTGTAAGCTTGAAGAGCAGCTTGTGGTTGTTTATGTGGGACGATCTGTTCAGTACAGAGGGTGTGGCTTCTCCACACCCTCTGTACTCAACAACTCATAATACAAGTGCCTCTGATACCACTAACAAGTGTCAACCTGTTTAACACACATGTGTGTGTGTGTGTGTGTGTGTGTCTCTCTCTCTCTCTCTCTCTCTCTCTCTCTCTCTCTCTCTCTCTCTCTCTGTCTCTCTCTGTCTCTCTCTGTCTCTCTCTGTCTCTGTCTCTCTCTCTCTCTCTCTGTCTCTGTCTCTGTGTGTGTGCGCGCATACACACCCTTTCAATATAGAGTTGTTCAGCTTAGGAGTCATATGAACATAGACAATGCTGTTAGAAATGTGCTTCCCCTGATCACCTTCTGATTCTTAACAATTAAGAGGGACTAAGCTGTCCAAAGTTCTGCTTCATAAGTGCACCATCATACCTTTTGGACATGTTAGAAATGACCCTTTTCCCTTAAACACTTCTAGGCTGTTAGAATAATAGAGTTACGGATCTTCTATTTTGGCACCCAGTGTTATGTTTTTCACACTGAAAGCAAATGGATCAGAGATTCTTCAATAGTCCAGTTTCATTTGCCAGAACCCAAGCTGAATTCCAACTAACTTTGGAGAGGTTAGTGTGGTTTGTAGACCACACTCTGGAGAAGGCAAATCATTGCAAATGTATTGTTTAACATGGCAGCAGGATCGTTGGATAAGTAGAGTGTGAGCCATGAGCAGGCTGAAATGTTATGAGATCTTAAAATATACAGAACATTTAGGTTTCTATTTAGGACTGTTTTGTCTGTTTTTCCTATGTGCTAATGGGTTGAGGGTGCTTCTGGCTCAGTTGGTAAGTAATGAGCCTGGAGTGACACAGCATTTACGGATCAAAAGCAGCTATGTGAATCGTTAGAGCCCTACACTGTGGCACACCTGCATGGGCCTGTGTCTAGCTGCAAGGTGAATGTGTTGCCCACTGTTCTGAAATCCATAATGATTATTAATTGACTCAAGCCCCATTTACTCAGTTTCGGAGGAGGTACTGAAATGGAGTTGTACCTAAAGGGTCTTTTCCATAGAGATTTTGCACATTGCTCTGTTAAGTTTGAAACAAGACACTCCAGACGTATATGGGCTGTGTCAAAATCTGGTAACCATTTGCATTATACAAGAAGCTTGGGCTAGAGAAGAGTTTTTACTTGTAATGTTGCATTAGTGCTCTTGCAAGTTGTGGCAGTTTGCACTCAGAGGGTCAGATGGGTGTGTACTTTTTGTTCAGAGAAAAGAGAAGTGTGATTGCTAAGCATGACTAATAGTTATTATAGGTTAAGATCTTTCGTGTATTTATTTTAAAACTGGGTGGAGATGGCTAATACGTTTTGCTTTTCTGTTGGTATATCTGCTGGCCTTGCTGGCGGCCACGGTCACATTGCTCTGCCATCACCATTTAAAAGGGTTAGAATCCTACTATGATGAGGACAAAAAGCGTTTTGACTTAAAACAATCTGGCTTTTTGCCTTCATTTACAGTGAAAACCATCCATGCAGTCAACTGCATCCATCCATGCAGTTTAACTTCATGGCAAATTTGGATATGCGAGGAAAATGTGTAGCATACTGTATTTAATTTCAGTAGACAGTAATTTCTATTTAAAACTTAAGCATAGAAAATGGTCAACAATCAATATATATAATGTTTTATCTGTGGAAAGGGGGAAGAAAATACAACACATACTTTTAAACCTTTTTTTTTTTTTTTTTTTTTTAAACTTGGTATATGCAGTCGCTTCTTTCTCCTTATCTTTCCTAACAAATCAATACCCCCTCCCCAACAGACAGTAAAGCCATTGTGGACGGGAACCTGAAGCTCATCCTTGGGTTGATATGGACCCTCATTCTGCACTACTCTATCTCCATGCCCATGTGGGACGAGGAAGAGGACACAGACGATGCCAAGCAGAAAACGCCAAAGCAGAGGCTCCTGGGCTGGATCCAGAACAAACTGCCCGAGCTGCCTATAACCAACTTCAGCCGGGACTGGCAGTCAGGCAAAGCTCTGGGAGCACTAGTGGACAGTTGTGCTCCAGGTAGGTCACTGAAGTGGGTGTGGGAAGAATCAAAAATTGTATTGGCTGTGTCTGGCTATCTGACACCATACATATAAAATTAATTCTGTAACTTTTCAGGTCTGTGTCCGGACTGGGACTCCTGGGATCAGACAAAGCCTGTGGATAACGCCCGCGAGGCTATGCAGCAGGCTGACGAGTGGCTTGGTGTTCCTCAGGTGACTAACTTCTGTTGTCTGAGACTGAATCCTCCTTATCACTTGGACTAAAATGAGTCCTTGAATTATTCAAGCAATTTGAATGCAAATAATTTATTAAAATGTTCTGCTTTCAAGCTTCTTTTTAAAAGCTTCTTGTTTCCTTGTTGGTTGTCTATACCATAGTGTACTTTGACTATAATTGCTGTTGCTTGGTGTATGAGCCCTTTTTATGCTTCAACTGAGACACTAATGTAATCTCATTTATGAAGATAATAATAGATGCTAACAATAGAATAAAAGATAGAATAAAAGATGATAATCCCTTCATTGATAGAAATGTTCCTGAAAGTCTGACCAACATAAGTGGGTATTAGGGACATGCATTAAATATGATTACATTACATTATAGTCTCTGGTAAATGCGAGAGGTATTTTTGCTACTACAGAAATGAAAGTGTCCAATGAAGTTTTGTAATAGGTTTCTTTTTTACCAAGTCTGGTGTATTGCATGCTGCCAGTTACAAGTGTGGTTTCCTGCTTGTCGCGTGACTTGTGCCTGCCATCTAATGCCACAGACTGGCATGTGGTCTGAAAGGTGGCTGTCTCCACGGTGACTGTTTCTGTTATGACAAACTTGTGCAAACGGGTTTTTTTTTTTTTGGTCCTGTTTTGTTTTTTTGGATTTGATTCACCTGCTTATTGTTGTTTCTATCAGGTCATCACTCCAGAGGAAATTGTTGATCCCAATGTGGATGAACACTCGGTTATGACATACCTGTCACAGTTCCCTAAGGCAAAGCTGAAGCCTGGTGCCCCATTGCGCCCAAAACTCAACCCCAAAAAGGCTCGTGCCTATGGCCCAGGTACAACTTTTATCAAGTGTTATTTTCATAATAAAAAGCTCAGTCAAATCTGTTAATTCGCTGAATAGATATCCATAGGCATTGCATAGAACTCTTTTGTTCTGTTCAGGCATTGAGCCCACTGGTAACGTAGTGATGAAAAAGGCCCTGTTCACTGTGGAGACAATCAGCGCAGGCCAGGGGGAGGTGCTGGTTTATGTAGAAGACCCAGCTGGCCATCGTGAAGAGGCTAAAGTCACTCCCAACAATGACAAGAATCGCACTTACTCAGTAGTCTATGTTCCTAAAGTAACTGGTTCACATAAGGTAATTTGTCATATTTGATTATATAACGAAGTTAATCAATAATGCTCATTCTCTAGTACACACACATAATACGTATGATTTCTCCCTGTTAGTCTTAACATGTAACCCTTATCTTACATTTTAGGTAACAGTGCTGTTTGCAGGACTGCATATTTTAAAGAGCCCATTTGAAGTGGAGGTGGGGATGGCTCAGGGTGACTCCAGCAAGGTTACTGCCCAGGGGCCAGGTCTTGAGGCTGTGGGCAACATTGCCAATAAAACCACCTACTTTGACGTCTATACTGCTGGTAACCACAAAAATGCAGATCAAGTTCAATGTCAGAATTGTTTACTGGGCAATCAGTTTTGGGTTGTATTGTTAAATAATTTAAAGATGAGATTATATTTACAAATGATAAACTGTTGAACTTTCATTTTCAGGTGCTGGAATGGGAGAAATTGAGGTGGTCATTATTGATCCCAGTGGAAAGAAGGACACAGTACAGTGCCAAATTGAGGATAAGGGCAACAGCAGCTACCGCTGCACCTATAAACCCACCCAGGAGGGCCAGCATACAATTTACATAACGTTTGCTGGGGGCCAGATCTCCAAGAGCCCGTACACAGTCAGCATTGGAGAAGGTGAGGAGCCAGTAGGGAATAAGTAGAACTAGCAGGCATGAGGGTTGTAGAAAAGAGGAAAGAGTCCTAGAAAGTACATTCATGTCTTTTACAGTGCAAGGTCCTGTGGTGTGGTTTATTTTTTCTCTCTTGTTATATTTCCCTGGCTATTATTTCTTCCTTGACAATACTCTCTCCTTCCTGAAGGACTGTGATCTGTAGCTGGCCTTTCTTCTATTTATTTTTGTTTTGGATCGATCAGACTCTTGACCACTGACGTGCTTTCCTGTCATCTTGGATCTGTTGGGTACTTTGCTTTCTGTTGACCTGCTGCATGTTTTCATGTAACTCACTCATAGTGCCCTTTTAATATAAAAAATTCATATGAGCCATTACTTGGAAATTGTGGGGCATCCTAATGACTCAGTGAAACTTTAAGCAGTTATTTTTAAAGTATGTCAATTAAAAAAGTATTACACTCATGATAACAGTCATTTCCTTTACTAATACCTCAAGCTGCTATTTTAGCTAACCATGCTTGTTACAGATATGTAGCTCTGCCACTGCCAGCTCCTTATCTTCATTGCACAATGTCTGGAGTTTCCTGGCCATTTCCGAAAGCATTACCATTCAAAGCATTGACTTCGTACATGTTTGAAGTATGATGCTTTAATCATTTCTCATGTCCTTTTGCAGCATGTAACCCAAGTCTCTGCAGAGCTAAAGGGCGTGGTTTGCAGCCCAAAGGCCTGAGGATCAAGGAGACTGCAGAGTTTAAGGTCTATACCAAAGGAGCTGGCACTGGAGATTTGAAGGTCACCATCAAAGGGCCGAGTAAGTGGTGCTGAGGAAAAACTGATCTTTTATTTAGTTATTTTTTTTTTAAAACACACTATTTGTGTGCATTACAGAGGGTCTGGAGGAGCCCTGTAAGAGGAAAGATTTTGGAGATGGAGTCTATTACTTTGAGTATTACCCCACCACACCTGGAAACTACATCATTACCATTACCTGGGGTGGTCAGCATATTCCTCGCAGGTTAGATAGAATATTTGATAATATTTTTGTTATAGCAAACAATCTTCATTTCAAAATAAAATGTTCTAAATCTTATGTTTTTTCTTGTTCTCCTTTAACATCTTTTGTTGTTTTTCCTATTTCAGTCCATTTGAGGTGAAATTAAGCAGTGAGGCTGGGCCACAGCAGGTGCGGGCATGGGGCCCAGGCTTGGAAGGTGGCATTGTTGGCAAATCGGCAGACTTTGTGGTGGAGGCAGTTGGAGATGACGTTGGCACTTTGGGTGAGTTTCTCAAGCACTTTCACTAATATTTCTGATTCTTGGGAAACTTTAGTTGTCAGACCAATTGGCATATACTGTAATGCTTGACTTCCTGTACAGGTTTCTCTGTGGAGGGCCCATCTCCAGCTAAGATTGAGTGTGATGATAAGGGTGATGGCTCCTGCGATGTGCGCTACTGGCCCACTGAGCCAGGCGAGTATGCAGTACATGTACTCTGTAAAAATGAGGACATCCAGCACAGCCCCTTTATGGCTGAGATCAAACCAGCACCAGACAGAGACTTTTACCCTGACAAGGTATAGAGATGAGTTCTATGTCTCTTAGACAAAATACTTGCTGGGGTAAGGGGGGCATTGCACTTACCATATTGCTCATCTGTATTTCAGGTGAAGGCCTATGGCCCAGGACTTCAGAGCACTGGTCTGGCTGTTGGAAAGCCAGCAGAGTTTACAGTGGATGCCAAACTTGGAGGCCAAGCACCTCTAAAGATTCAGGCCCAGGTACGCATTTACATCTTTTTTTTTTTTGTGTGTGTGTTAAAGCACAGATCAAAATAGAAGGACAATGATTCTGTTTTTTTTCTCTAATAGGACAGAGATGGAAACCCAGTTGATGTGCAGGTTAAGGATAATGGTAATGGGACATACAGCTGCAGCTACACCCCGCGCAAGCCCATTAAGCACACAGTCATGGTGTCTTGGGGTGGGGTCAATATACCAGAAAGCCCCTTCAGGGTCAGTCTATAAAAATCTGACAAACAATTTCACATAGAATATAGAATTGTACAGGTTTTTACATTTGTGTTTTTTTTTTTGTTTTTTTGTTTGTTTGCCTAATGCTGCTGGAATCTTAATTTTAAAACTGTAGATGAATGTTGGAGCTGGATGCCATCCTAATAAAGTGAAAGTGTCTGGACCTGGTGTTGCCAAGACTGGTCTGAAGGCTTTCGAACCAACATATTTCACTGTGGACTGTGCAGAGGCTGGCCAGGGTATGATTATATTCATTTTAATACTTTTTATATATATTAAAAATCAAATGAATATTTTATATTCATTTGATTTTTGGTTCAGCAGATTCATCTTCCTTGTCTCCATAATATCAAAGATTGAAAGATGTCATGTCTTTTTAGGTGATATCAGCATTGGGATTAAGTGTGCTCCTGGTGTTGTGGGACCAGCCGAGTCTGACATCGACTTTGACATAATCAGAAATGATAATGATACCTTCACAGTTAAATACACTCCCCCAGGAGCTGGCAGCTACACTATCATGGTGCTGTTTGCAGACCAGGTAAGACCAGGTACACGCATGTGTATTGGTGTCTGCATGCTTATAGGTTGGAGTTCCTTGTCTCTGATGTACTTTTTTTTTTTTTTTTTTTATTGTTATCTTTTTAGCCTATTCCAATGTCACCAGTCAGAATTAAAGTGGATCCCTCTCATGATGCCAGCAAAGTCAAAGCAGAGGGACCTGGTCTTAGTCGCTCAGGTGACAAAACAAAACCCATCTCTTTGAGAATTGTGAACCAAACCATCAGAAATGTACGAAGAGGTTAAATAAGCACCTAATTTTCCTTTTATCATCCTCAGGTGTGGAACTAAACAAACCAACTCATTTTACTGTGAATACTAAGGGTGCGGGTAAAGCCAAGCTGGATGCTCAGTTTACTGGCCCCAACAAGGGTGAGGCAGTGAGGGACTTTGATATCATCAACAACCACGACAACACGTACACTGTCAAATATACTCCAGTGCAACAAGTAAGTACATGATTTTTGTGGTAGAACATTTACAGTCTTTTGAGTCTCTACTGGAACTGCTATTGAGACTCAAATATTCAAAAGCATCTTTTTATTGGTCCTTATTATTATGTATCAAATTTATTTATTTATTTTTTCCCCAGGGTAATTTGGGTGTGAATGTAACTTATGGCGGTGACACCATTCCCAAAACTCCCTTTGCTGTGCCTGTTGCTCCTTCCCTTGATCTTAGCAAGGTCAATGTTTCAGGCCTTGGCAACAGTAAGTCATGTGTTCTTTTGACCTTTTGAATGTGATTTTTCTAGTTTGTTGATTATTCTTATGTGCTTTTCTGAGTTGTCTCGTTTTCTTTTTTTAAACTCAGAGATGACCGTCGGAAAAGACCAAGAGATTACAGTCAAATCGAAGGGTGCAGGTGGTCAGGGTAAGGTTGCTGCAAAGGTGACTGGACCTGGTGGTAAATCTGTGCCCTGTAAGGTGGAACCAGGGTTGAGCCCAGAAACCAGCCAAGTTCGCTTCATCCCTAGGGACAAGGGACCCTATGAGGTGGAGCTCACTTACGATGGTGCTCCTATCCCAGGAAGCCCTTTCCCTGTTGAGGCTGTAGCTCCCACTGACCCATCTAAGGTGGGGCAATTTTGCATTTCAGATAAATGCTTAACCACACCTATTATATTAGATCTTTTTTCTGACCTTTTTGCATTGCTTCTGTCTATAGGTCCGTTGTTCTGGTCCAGGTTTGGAGCGAGCTAAGGTTGGAGAGACCGGCCAGTTTGTGGTAGACTGCACCAATGCTGGCCCTGCTGAATTAACCATTGAGATAATCTCTGATAATGGAACTGAAGCCGAGGTGCACATCCAGGATAATGGAGACGGAACTTATACCATCACCTACATTCCCCTATATCCTGGAGCGTACACTCTTACCATCCGCTATGGTGGCCAGGATGTGCCAAACTTCCCATCAAGACTAAATGTGGAGCCAGCTGTTGAAACCAGTGGTGTAAAAGTCTTTGGACCTGGAGTTGAAGGCAAAGGTAGTTTTCTGGATTTAAATGCATTTGGGGTTCACATCACCATATTTAAGTTTGTTGAATATGAATTTGGGTACATTTTGAAACCTATGTAACATTAAAATCCTAATCTTTTAAAAATGTTAATGATTTTTTTTGAAATTATCTTGAAGGGGTTTTTAGAGAAGCTACCACGGATTTCACTGTTGATGCTCGTGCCCTAACAAAAACTGGTGGCAATCACATCAAGACCTGCATCAACAATCCATCTGGAAACTGCACCGAGGCTCTTATTAGGGACGTTGGGGATGGTACCTACAAAGTAGAGTACACTCCCTATGAAGAAGGTAAGCCTTAGGTCTTGTAGTAATAAAGCAATTCATGTTGAAGCCATCTTTTGGTCTTGATTCAATAACTTCAAATTTTCTGTGTTGGCTCAATAAATATTTTCTCTGCACAGGTCCACATAATGTAGAGGTTTCTTATGATGGTGCCCCAGTACCCAACAGTCCATTCCGTGTACCTGTAACCGAGGGTTGTGATCCTGCACGTGTGCGTGTGCATGGTCCAGGACTACAGGCTGGCATCACCAACAAACCCAACAAATTCACTGTAGAGACACGGTTGGTATTTAGCTAGAGGCTTTGACAGTTGGAGAACTTGGTCCCTTTTTTTATTTTTGTATGGCATTTACTTCCGCTTTCATTGTCTGTTTAGTGGGGCTGGTACAGGAGGCCTGGGCCTAGCTATGGAGGGACCATCAGAAGCCAAGATGTCCTGCACTGATAATAAAGATGGCAGCTGCTCTGTAGAGTACATCCCATATGAGCCAGGAACATACAACCTTAATGTTACATATGGTGGAAAACCTGTCACTGGTTAGTGTGTTTGTTGTTTTTTCAAATGCTATGTAATTTTTTTTTTTTATTTTTTTGACAATAACTAACCCATTTCTTTTATTGTTTGCTCTCATAGGAAGCCCATTCTCTGTGCCTGTTCATGATACTGTTGATCCCACGAAGGTCAAATGCCAAGGCCAGGGTCTTGGAACCAATGTACGAGCTAATATCCCTCAGGTCTTCACTGTAGATGCCAGCAAGGCAGGAGTAGCTCCTTTACAAGTCCGAGTGCAGGGGCCCAAAGGTGAGCGAGTGAGTTTGCAACTGTTAAAAATTATTCACCGTTACCTGGAATATGCTTATATTTGTATGTGCCTTATGCAGGTGTTGTGGAGCCAGTTGAGGTGGTGGATAATGGAGACCAGACTCACTCTGTAAGCTATGTGCCCACCAAGGAAGGGCCATATTCCATTAATGTGCTGTATGCTGATGAGGAGATCCCACGCAGGTTCATATCTGTTTCATAGTGATTCAGTACTCTTACTTTCTCTAACACTTCCTGGGTCAGTTCCCATTGATGACATGGGCTCACATTCATATATTCTAAATGGATGTGAAAGTTTGTGCTGTTATCGTAGTTCCCTTCAGATACTACAGTATGATGCTTGTTATTTGCAGTAATAGGGCAGTAATGTGTGCTCTAGTCTTCACAATGTTGTGTAGAGAGCATAGATGCGATAATTATGTATGTGTAACTTGGAACAGCACTCTTTTATACTCAAAATTCAACTTTTTTTTTTTTTTTTTTTCTTTTTGTTGAATTGAGGATTGTTAGGTGGTATTCTATGTAAATGTTTCTATTGCTAGTTCACTGTTCTCTATTTCTCATATACATTTCGTTCTATTATAGCCCTTATAAGTTGAAGGTTTTGCCCACACATGATGCCAGTAAGGTGCGTGCCAGTGGCCCTGGTCTTAACACTACTGGAGTGCCTGCCAGCCTGCCAGTGGAATTTACCATTGATGCCAAGGATGCAGGAGAGGGACTTTTGGCTGTCCAGATTACTGTAAGTGCTACCGTAGAAGTGTGGTGGATGGAAAATGGTTGGATAGCTGTTATATTAATCCTTGTTTATTTCAGGATCCAGAAGGGAAGCCCAAGAAGGCCAACATTCGTGATAACCAGGATGGGACTTATTTAGTCTCCTATGTGCCAGATATGACTGGTCGCTACACCATCCTTATTAAATATGGTGGAGATGAAATCCCATATTCCCCATATCGCATTCGAGCTATTCCTACAGGAGACGCCAGCAAATGCACAGTCACAGGTAGGCCCTTCAACATCATGGACCCTCAATCCACTTAGGGTTACTAGTGGTGTGTTTGTTTGTTTTTTTTTTCCCCGCAGATTCATGTATGTACATTAAGCACATTTTTCAGAAAACAAAGTGTGAACCATGTTAAAATGTTTGGACTACAATAGCTTTTTTTAATTATTATTTTTTAAACTCTAAGATTTGGATTGTCTTAATTCAGTGCTTAAGCTGGACAGTTTAGGATCCTATTGGGGGGGGATATTTTAAGTGTTTTTGTGTGTGAGGCTCCCAGCCTATCATCCACTTGGACATGTCACCTTTTGTGCAGAGCTGCTCACATTTCCAGCACGCTCTATTCACCACTTGGTTTAAATGTTTTTCTTCTTTTTTGAGCACATTTTGTTGTATTTTGTTCTGACTTTTACATTTCACTTTTTCACTCTCTGCTTCTCACGGGCTCACAGTCTCAATCGGAGGTCATGGTTTGGGTAAGCGCTTTGATAAATGTCTTGCTCCAGACTTGACACTCTTTGCATGCAGAATGGTGCTGTAATGCTTTCTGATGGAATACACCGTTTTTATAAACATCTAGATTGTTATTGATTCGTATGATATCTACTTTTTTAAAACTAATGTTTAACACTGGAGGATAATTTTATATATTTTAACACATTTTGAGGATAGCTGGTGGTCTTGGGTCAGGGACTTGGGTCGACCCTCTTTATCTCTGTTCTTTTTTTTTTTTTTTTTTTTAATGGCATAACAGACAGCATGTGCTGTTGGAGATGAAAGACTAATAACTAACTTGAGCCTTACTTTCCTGTGGCTGAAAAGGTAGAATGTGCTAGTAAGGGTACTGAAATATATAATTTATTATATTTATATTATATTATAAATGTTGTTATAAACATTTAAAAAATTTTCCTTTTGACAGAAATAATCTGTATTAATGAACTTATAATGGTCCCATACCAGTAGATCAACTTGCGTAACAGACACATGAAAGGATGATTTAACGGTTTATCGCAGTTGAACACAAGTGAGGACTGCTTTTTTTATTTTTTTTTATTTATTTACAGGTCTGCCAAATTTAGTGTAATGACTCTCAGGGTTATGTGGTCTGAGATGTTCTGGATGTGTAATTGTGCAAAAGCCACAACAAAACATTCAGCTATTCTGATTAACATTTTAACCTTCTCTTCTTGCTCTCTGTTTCCATGGTGTCATAGATTCATGCTGAGGCAGAATGCATGGTGGAATGAATATTCTACATGGTTGGATAGTTGAGCTAAAACTTAAAATGAACAAAAAAAAAAAACAGTGGCTGCAACCACAAATTTTCAGGTAAAAATGTTTTTCTTCGGTGTCCAACAGGTGCTGGAGTCGGTCCCACTATACAGATCGGGGAACAGACCGTTATCACTGTGGATGCAAAAGCTGCTGGGAAAGGGAAGGTGACCTGTACAGTGTGCACTCCAGATGGTGCTGAGGTGGATGTGGATGTGGTTGAGAATGAGGATGGAACCTTTGATATCTTTTATACAGCGCCTCAACCTGGAAAGTACGTCATCTGTGTACGCTTTGGAGGCGAACACATTCCCAACAGCCCCTTCCAGGTCATGGTATGTAGACATTTTGTAAATTTACATATTGGCCAGGCCTGTATTAATTTCCACATCTACTTTAATTTTGGAAAGAATACTTATCGGGTTTTAATATGGCTTTTAAATGGCTTTTGTGGGTTCAGGTAGTTTAAGGTTTGTGATATTCTGGTGTCTGAGACTTCTTTAACATTGCAAAACAGGTTGAGACTTCATACTTAATAACCAACTTCCCAGACCTGATCTTTATCAATATAATTCCTAAGTGTTAGGATTATTTCACTCTTGATTGTGTCATCCTGTCTCAGGCTTTGGAAGGTGCCTCCCCTGACCAACTTATGCAGCAGACGCAGGTCCCGCAGTACGCCTACGCGCCCAACAGGGGCCAGCCATGGGTACTGACACTCCCCCACCCCCTTTCCTCCCTATCCATCATGTCCACCCTCATTTGTCCCTCAACATTCTCTCTCTCCATTCTCCAGCTCCATCTCCATTCTTGTCCTGTGGGTGTAGGCCCTACCCTGTTTTATCTAACTCCTATTTTGTTGCCATTCAAAAAGTGTTGGCCATTTTGAAAGCAATAAATGTGGAAGTCTGCATTTAACAAAATGGCTAGATGTGTGTCAGACCTTAATGCTATTTGTTGGGTGCTGCTATATGCTGATTGCAATGTGGTTTTGTTTAGATTATTGGTTCTTTTTTTTTTTTTTTTGTGGTGTTTCCCCCATGAGTCACTTGTTTTCTGTCTGCTTGGCTTTCACTGCTATTGTTCAGACTCGTGAATCACAGACATGACTTGATCCTATTCTTCTCTCATGATGTCCTCACTCTTACAGTGTCCATGTTGGTGGCTACATCATCCTTGTCGTCATTACCATTATCTTTTCCTTTTTTGGGGGATTTAATTCCCACTCTGAACTGTCAAATCTTTTCTTTGGCATAGTAAATAGTGTTAGATTTTAAATAATCATAATTCAAATAAATTAATGCTATATATTTTGATCTAAGATTTTACTTTAAACTGTAATTCTAGATACTGGTTATCCAATTGAGCAGGATTTTCAAATGTTGAACTGTTTATGGTTGAAATAAAGCTAAATCAATTCAGAACTTGTGCTCAGATTTATATCATTTCTCTCTGCCTCCCAGGCAACTGACAGAGCTATGGGAATGAACGGACTGGATGTGGCTGGACTGAGACCTTTCGACTTGGTCATTCCATTTACTATTCAGAAGGGAGAGATCACGGGTATATTTTCTAAACAGTTATATTCTCCTTGGTTACAGTTTGTAAAATACACTTTTGGGGATGGTCTTTAAATGTTGATACCTTTTTATGATCTTCAGGTGAAGTAAGGATGCCTTCTGGAAAAGTGGCCAAACCAGACATTGCAGATAACAAAGACGGCACAGTAACTGTGAAGTTTGCACCTACTGAGGCTGGACTGCATGAGATGGATATCAAATATGATGGAATACACATTCCAGGTACGACACGTACTGTATACTGTGAGAACTTGGGGAAAATGCATTCAGAAAAATAACCAGGCCTGACTTCCAACTGATTGTTTGTTTGTTCCTTTACAGGAAGCCCACTGCAGTTCTATGTGGATTATGTCAACAGTGGTCATGTGACTGCTTATGGCCCTGGTCTCATTCATGGCATGGTCAATAAGCCTGCAGTTTTCACTGTTAACACCAAGGATGCTGGAGAAGGTGCAGTAATATTTTTGTTTCCACACTCATTGTTCGTGGAACATTTGGGATTAGCAAGAACTGAGCTTTTGTTCAAATGCTGTGTTCTTTATCAGGTGGCCTCTCTCTGGCCATTGAGGGACCGTCAAAAGCTGACATCAGCTGCACTGACAACCAGGATGGTACTTGCACTGTGTCTTATCTTCCTGTTCTACCTGGAGACTACAACATTATTGTCAAGTATAATGACAAACACATCCCTGGTAGTCCCTACGTGGCAAAGATCACAGGTCAGTAATTTGGCTAAGCAGACATGGATATCTACTGTTATTCATTTATTTATGTGATTCAGCACAGCATGCTCATGAGGGTGTCTGTTCACAGGAGATGACTCCATGCGCATGTCCCATCTGAAGGTGGGTTCTGCTGCTGATATCCCATTGGACATTGGAGAACTAGACCTGAGCCAGCTGACTGCCTCCCTCACCACTCCCTCTGGTCGTGAGGAGCCATGTCTGCTCAAGATGCTTCGTAATGGACATGTTGGTAAGTGTGGCATTAAGCTTTTGGTCATCACCTTACATTATTATTTACATTATTAATTACTCACATTTTATTGTACGTAAATGCAGGAATTAAATTCTTCTACTAAAGGTTTCACCTTTTGGGGTTTTTTTTAATTTGTCATCCTTTTCTAGGTGTCTCATTTGTGCCTAAAGAGATAGGAGAGCACCTTGTGAACATTAAGAAAAATGGCCGCCACATTCCCAACAGCCCCATTTCTGTCATGATCAAACAGTCAGAGATTGCTGATGCCAGTCGTGTTTGTGTATCTGGTCAGGGTCTTAGTGAGGCTCGCACATTTGAGCCAGCTGAATTTATCATAGATACCAGAGATGCAGGTGAATATCTCTTTGAAAGTTATGAATTTCATTTTTGGATAGACTGAAGTCCTTGACATGAATTGATAAGTTTGTGTGGTTCTGTTTGCCTAGGGTATGGAGGCCTTAGCCTATCCATTGAAGGGCCCAGTAAGGTGGACATTAACACTGAGGATCAAGAAGACGGAACTTGCAAGGTCACATACTGTCCCACTGAGCCAGGAAACTATATCATTAATATCAAATTTGCTGACCAGCATGTTCCAGGTGTGTCTTATTTTATTGTGCTTTCAAAACGGATACTAGTAAATATGCAATTCTAACACCTTTCCCCCCCTCTCCCTTGTTTCACAGGCAGCGCTTTCACAGTGAAGGTGACCGGAGAAGGCAGAATGAAGGAGAGTATCACTCGCAAGAGGACAGCTGCATCTGTTGCCAATGTTGGCAGCCAGTGTGACCTGAGCCTGAAGATTCCTGGTAAATGCCACTTTCTCAAATGTCACATTTGTGCTACCAGTTTACATTTGCTCCTTTGTCAGACACTCTTATTCAAAGCAAAATACAATTAATCAGATTTAAAACCTTTTTAATGTCCCTCTTGCAGAAATCAGCATTGCCGACATGACAGCCCAGGTGACCAGCCCATCTGGGAAAGTGCATAAGGCGGAGATCATGGAAGGAGAGAACAATACTTACTGCATTCGTTTTGTTCCAACTGAAATGGGTGTTCACACTGTTAGCGTGAAGTACCAGGGGCAGCATGTACCAGGATCACCATTCCAGTTCACTGTAGGTCCTCTGGGAGAAGGAGGGGCACACAAGGTCCGTGCAGGAGGCCCTGGACTGGAGAGAGCAGAGGCTGGTGTTCCAGGTGGGTGGAACTGAAGGGGTACTTGCCAGATCTGACATTCAGGCAAATTCTGAATATTTTTAGCTGAATAAAATTTACACTTTAGCTTCTTGGCACTGGAAAGGTCTTAAACAAGAATGCAATGTAAATCCCTTTGATTAAACATCATAACATTATTAGCGCTGTTCTTTTTATTGAGTTTTTACCTCAAGCGATTGATGTTTGAGTTTTATCTGAAAACAAGTGACTTTTTTTTTTTTTTTACATTTCATGCTTTCAACATGAAGCAGACCCTAATGCTTTATTTATACTCTATATATAGACTATCAATATCCTTGCAATTTAAATACATTTGTGAAGGGCAAAAGAGTGATATTTCTCATTCTGCGTCCTTCAGCTGAGTTCAGCATATGGACTCGTGAAGCTGGAGCTGGAGGTTTATCCATTGCTGTGGAAGGACCCAGCAAAGCAGAGATCGCTTTTGAAGACCGTAAGGATGGATCAAGTGGCGTCTCCTACGTTGTCCAGGAGCCTGGTGAGAGAGTGACAAAGTCCTGTTTAATCTGTTTAAAACATGCAGTCCTGGGTTTTCTCATGACAACCAATATCATGACTGTTAGTGATTGAATATTGGTTAATGTTTTTTGACTTACTTTGCAGGAGACTATGAAGTGTCCATCAAGTTCAACGATGAGCACATCCCTGACAGTCCCTTCGTGGTGCCTGTCGCCTCACCCTCCGATGATGCTCGTCGCCTTTCTGTTGCCAGTCTTCAGGTGAGGCTTCGAGGAAGACAGACATTTGTCCACCCATACAATTCCCAGATGACGCTCAGCACAGCAGCACAAAAGCTCAGGCACAGCACAACTACAAAAAATGGGGAGAAGGGTGAACTGTTCTAAAAGACTAGATTTGCTATTAGCAGGCACATGAGCTTATCTTGTGATTAATCATTCCATGTGAGCAAGAGGTAAGAAGGAGAAAAAATTAGTTGAATTAAGGTTTGTTGACTTTTTTATTTATCAATATGAAAAGGTTTGGGCAGTGTAGCTTTAATTGGTCAGACTATAGGTTAGGTGTTTTGTTTCACTTGTTTTAATGTAATTTAGTGAAGATATAGGGATCAAGTGTGCCTGTCCTACTGCTGCTGTGTTGAGGGTTGATGGGGATTGTGGGATACTGCAGGACTGTTTGTATTTCTCGTACCTTGTCCTAAAGGCTCCCAACAGATTTTCTTCCCTCCCTACGTGGCCTGCAGGGATGGAAACCATCGGCTAAAGAGTTAAAGAGAGCTCTTTTCTCCCAATCTGTATACAATGTCTGCTCATTTTAGCAATAATAAGAATTGTCTTTATTGGGATTTGTAATGCTCTCAAATAGCCTCTCTTTAACTCTGTTAGCCTGAAGGTAAGCAATGTAGAATGTTTAACCTAGAACTCAATGTTCTATTCAAGGGCTATGACCAACCCTACAGAGTTATGGTGTGTATTCGATGTCTGTTGATTTGTGAAGTGTTATATGAATGCAGGAGTCCGGTTTGAAGGTGAACCAGCCAGCTTCTTTTGCTGTGAGTCTCAATGGAGCAAAGGGAGTTATAGATGCTAAAGTTCACAGCCCATCGGGAGCGTTGGAAGAGTGCTGCGTCACTGAGATTGATGAAGGTAAAACTCTTGGACTGTAGATCTCCACTGTCTTGAATGAGTGACACTCCATTATTTTATACAGCTCTATGCCCAAGGTTGTGGTTTTTTGTTTTTTTTTCCATTTATTTATTTTTTTAAATGCAGTTCTCCATACTATGCAATATGTGCAAAACATGGAGAGGTATTTTAAAAAAAATGGATAAATTCCTTTTGTCTTGGATTAAAGTACTCCTGATGATCAGTCAGCTGATTTGAATGTTGTCTCACTCACACTCTCTCTCTTTTGGTCTTGCAGATAAATATGCAGTAAGGTTCATTCCTAGGGAGAATGGTTTGTACCTGATTGATGTGAAATTCAATGGCTCTCACATCCCTGGAAGTCCCTTCAAGATCCGTGTTGGAGAGACGGGCCAGGCCGGAGACCCAGGAATGGTGTCTGCTTATGGAGCTGGTCTAGAGGGAGGAACTACTGGTATGAATAATTCGTCTGTATTCTGAGAACCCTGCAGGTCTAGTATGACATTTGTGACAAAACATAAAATCCTGACTTTTAAATGCTCCTCTTTTATCTCCTGTGCAGGATCCCCATGTGAATTCATTGTAAACACAAGTTCAGCTGGTCCTGGAGCACTGGCTGTGACCATTGATGGACCATCAAAGGTGAAGATGGACTGTCAGGAATGCCCAGAAGGATACAAGGTCTCTTACACACCAATGGCTCCTGGAAACTACCTGATTTCTATTAAATATGGTGGACCATACCACATTGTAGGCAGCCCCTTCAAGGCAAAAATTACAGGTGAGAAATGTATACATCCTTAATCTGTTACATGCAGCTTTTCTTAAAATGGGTAGAATATATGTATATCTATTTGTATGATTTTGCATTTTTGAAATTCTGTTGCATTTATCTTCATGGTGTTGCTTGTTTGCATTTTTACTTGTAGTTTCAATGAATGTTCTCTTGCTTTAGGTTCTCGTCTGGTCACAAGCCACAGTATGCATGAGACCTCTTCAGTATTGGTTGATCCTGTTACCCGTAGCGTGTCCTCCACCCAGCAGGCAGCACCAGGCTGGGGCAGCTCTGATGCCAGCCGTGTGGTGGCTAAGGGCCTGGGGCTCACAAAGGGCTTCATTAACCAGAAAAATAGCTTCAGTGTAGACTGTAGCAAAGCAGGTATGTTTTTGTATGACATTTAGATTCACATACAGTATAATTTTGGTTAAGATGGGCTTGTCTCGATAAAACAAACTTTTAACATGTACTTTTTTTTTTTTTTGCTTATTTGACAGGACGAAACATGCTTCTGGTAGGAGTGGATGGTCCTAAAGTACCCTGTGAGGAGATTCTGGTTAAGCACCTTGGCAACCGACTCTATAATGTGTCCTACCAGCTGAAAGAGAAGGGCGAGTACATCCTGGTGGTGAAATGGGGTGATGAGCATATTCCTGGGAGCCCATACTACATCACTGTCTAAATGTTAATGCCTCAAGTTATAAGCAGCCACTGCAAGACTCCTGCATACCAAAGATACATAAACACTGAATGTTCTCTTGCTGTCTCATTATTTTCCCCTTTAGTTTGTACTACTTGTTTCAATTTGTCTGATTTCATACTCTTAGCACAGGCAGACTGTTCTTGTTCCCCCATTGCATTCAACAGTACTGTTTAAGTAGGTGCAGGTTATGGTGGCTCATATTCTTCAAGGTCTACACTGATTAGACTTGAGGTCACTGCAGCAGTGCACTTGCCTGTTTTAGGATAGGAGTTAAACTGTCAGTAGCGACAGAAAGGATGAAGAGTTGCATCCTTTATAAGAGCACAGTTTGGCTTGCAACTGGGTGATGGGACAGTATTACTTCATAATACCGCTCGTGCCTTTCACACAACAGGTTCAGAACTGGTGCCGGTTTTGTGGCGTTCCCAATTTTCTTTGGTGTGTGACTTCTATTTTCCATTGCACTTTGTAGAGCTGAGCACCATCAC
Source organism: Tachysurus vachellii (assembly GCF_030014155.1). NCBI lineage: Eukaryota > Metazoa > Chordata > Actinopteri > Siluriformes > Bagridae > Tachysurus > Tachysurus vachellii. The sequence goes on along the minus strand of NC_083478.1, from coordinate 9,948,994 downwards.
CTTTCAATGATAAGAATCTTGTAATGTCAGAAAAAGTAAGACATCTGTGCATTAATTACGATTCATTGGGCCAGAGACTAATTAAAGGGGACAAGGATGTTATTCTTGACATTTCCAGAAATTATTCTGATTTATAAATGCAAATTATTTTTTTCTTTGAAAAGATTTCTCCTATTGCACTTGCTCTCACTCCTCTGACTCATTTCTTTGTCCTTGTATTACCAGTATTGCATAAATAAAAAATAAAAAAAATCAATGTTTTAAAAGTTACAGTATTTTGATAATCAATAAAGTTTTGTCCTAAATATGTCAGTCTGAACTTGTAGTATGTGGTGATTCTTTAACAGGCCATTAGGGTTTCTTTTTTTTTTTTTTTTTTTTTTTTTTTAATAAACATGCATGTTAGATTTACCATGCAGTTGTGAGTCAGTTGCATTTGGTTACATATATAAGGTATATAGTGTAAGTTCCACTTACAGTATCATTTAATCTCAAACACAATATTACTGCTATCCTGGTTTATTCTAACCTAATACCTGATGATCCTGAGAAAATCCCGAAATTCACAGAAGTAATGAGTGAGTGAACATATTATTTAAAAGAATAATTTAAAATGAAGTTTTGCAAAAAAAAAAAAAAAAATCAACTAGTATTTGGCTATTCATGATTCATCAAAGGTATGTTTCGCAGTTATGGAATTCTAGTTATGGTATTTTGTAATTAATCTCATCTGATCAAAGCACATTTTGACATAAGGTTTGTGGTGATTTGGTTGAGCTTGCATGTTTTAATGAGAAAAAGCACTTCAGTGAATAAGATTACAATGAATAATTTCATTGATGACCGTTGTGTGATAATTATTTTTGAACTTATGATTTATATGGGATATGTGGTTCATTCTGAACCAAATTATTGCAACTCTGGTATGTTTCATCTTGTTTTTATGTCACAAAAACGTGCAATTTTAACAAGTGTGTAGAATTTTTTTTAAATGCTTTGTCATTACAATGTAAAAATTGTTACCATAATTCCATAAAACTAATTAAGCAATCAACAGTGAATTTACTAAGCCGCAAATACGACAGAACAATATAACTAACTGCACCTTAATAACTTAAGAGGATAAAAGATGTTTATCTCTCCGCTACAGCTCAATCAGTGTTTAAGGAACATGCAACAGTTCTAACTGCTCTTTTTGGTGAATACGTGTGTGTGTGTGTATATATATATATATATATATATATATATATATATATATATATATATATATACACACACGTGTATGTATGTATGTATGTCTATACAGGTGCTGGTCATATAATTAGAATATCATCAAAAAGTTGATTTATTTCAGTAATTCCATTCAAAAAGTGAAACTGAACAAAAAACAAAAAGTAAAGACAAAAAGGACTGGACTGCTGCTGGGTGGTCCAAAGTTATGTTCTCTGATGAAAGTAAATTTTTGCGTTTCCTTTGGAAATCAGGGTCCCAGAGTCTGGAGGAAGAGAGGAGAGGCACACAATCCACGTTGCTTGAGGTCCAGTGTAAAGTTTCCACAGTCAGTGATGGTTTGGGGTGCCATGTCATCTGCTAGTGTTGGTCCACTGTGTTTTCTGAGGTCCAAGGTCAACGCAGCCATATACCTGGAAGTTTTATAGCACTTCATGCTTCCTGCTGCTGACCAACTTTATGGAGATGCAGATTGCATTTTCCAACAGGACTTGGCACCTGCACACAGTGCCAAAGCTACCAGTACCTGGTTTAAGGACCATGGTATCCCTGTTCTTAATTGGCCAGCAAACTAGCCTGACCTTAACCCCATAGAAAATCTATGTGGTGTTGTGAAGAGGAAGGTGCGATATGCCAGACTCAACAATGCAGAAGAGCTGAAGGCCAATATCAGAGCAACCTGGGTTCTCATAACACCTGAGCAGTGCCACAGACTGATCGACTCCATGCCACGACGCATTGCTGCAGTAATTCAGGCAAAAGGAGCCCCAAATAGTATTGAGTGCTGTACATGCTCATACTTTTCATGTTCATACTTTTCAGTTGGCCCAGATTTCTAAAAATCCTTTCTTTGTATTGGTCTTAAGTAATATTTTAATATTCTGAGATACAGAATTTGGGATTTTCCTTAGTTGTCAGTTATTATCATCAAAATTAAAAGAAATAAACATTTGAAATATATCAGTCTGTGTGTAATGAATAAATATAATATACAAGTTTCACTTTTTGAATGGAATTACTGAAATAAATCAACTTTTTGATGATATTCTAATTATATGACCAGCACCTGTATATATACATATAAATGTGTGTGTGTGTGTGTGTGTGTGTGTATACACGAAGCGACCCATTAGATTAAACTAAATCTAGCCTTGATTTATTAACCCCGATGTTACAGAGATCTTGATGTAAGTGTGGATTGTTTAATAAAAACAAAAAAAAAATAATTTAAGTAGCTCGTAGGCAAATATTTACGGTAATGCCGGTAATTTCCAGCAACAGCGCAGTACAACGATAAAAATAAAATGCCAGTCAGCGAATAATTTGAAAAGTCGTCTTCAGAGTAGTCTCACATTTCCAGTCTCACTCAAATTTACACTCCCATTTCGTCCTGTAACGTACGAGGGAGCCGCCCAGCTAGCATTTAGGCAAGTTAGCATTTCCAGCAGAAACGCGCCCCAGGTGAGTGCATCGTGTAAACGTAAATACATTTACTTTTCGTAATTTAAGAAGCACGAAACATCCGTAATTATTATGAACTCTGATTTTTAAAACGTATCTTTATACATTAGTTTTGCTTTTGCTTAATGTCGCCGAGCAACTTCAGGTAGCCAGCTAGCTAACAATTACTAGCTAGCAAACCAGCTACGAACAGGGGTTTTCCTACCAGTCTGTACAAGTCAGCTGTTTTTATAATTATTTTAATTATTATTATAATAATGTAGGCGTCTAGGATATAGTAGAAAGTTGTCTCAGGCTAGAAAACACAGCATTTCCTTTTCTACTTGCACAGTGTATGAAGCACTGTGGATATTGTCCCTCATTTGCTAACACGGTACTTAACGCGCATGTGTAGGAGGGAGTTCCAGATGTTCTGAGCTGTAATTAGTTTTATTTCCTTCCCTGGTTTTACTCTAAATTAAACGTTAGCTTGTTACTCCATATGTCCAAATGTCGTCGTAACTATCCTACACATTTTTATCAAGACAATAATATTCTTTACTATGTAGTTTTCTTTTATTTAGTATTTTACTGCCCCATGCACTGTAGGCAGGTACAAGACAATAAACTACATATCTCTAAGCAGTTCAATTAACATTAAATTAATGATGAACTTTGGACTTAAAGGACTTATTTATTTTACATTATCCCACATGTTTACATTTTGGTTTTTGCTTATTTGGCCAGTGTTTTAGGCAAAAGGAATTTAAAACATAAATCAAGGAATTGCCAAGAGAATATAATGTAAACATGCTTTTGTGCTAAAGTGCAGCTCAGGTGTCGAGACAAGTATCAAACTACAGCTAATAAAAGTATTTATCCATGAGTCCTAAAAACATATAAATGCTTGAGTCTTCTTATGAATCACTGGACTAAAAGAGAATGCTTTTAATTTCCATTAGTGTAAACATCTGAAATACTGAACAAATCTGACCACAAAAAAAGACTTAGCATTCAGACTATTAGGCTATTCATGGCCATACAGCACCCAGTTTCTTTAGGGAAGACCCCTCAACACTACTCCCTCTCACAATATCCAACAGCCCTGTGTCATTTGTGGAGACCTTCAAGTTTCTGGGCACTACCATTTCCCAAGACCTAAAATGGGACTGCAACATAAACTCCATTAACAAAAAAGCCCAGCAGTGGATGTTGATTAAGGAAGTACAGTCGGCCACAGGAGCTGTTGATGCTGTTCTACACTGCAGTCACTGAATCTGTCCTGTGCACATCCATCACCATCCAGTTTGGAGCAGCAATAAAACAGGACAGGAACAGACTGAAACACATACGGAAGCGTATTGCATTCACTTGAGGAAAAAAAATCTACTCTGTTTTTCTGAATTAACGAGTTAATTATCTCAGAATTATGAGAGAATTTTTCATGAATAAAAAAAATCTCTGTTTTTCTGAATTAACGAGTTAATTATCTCAGAATTATGAGATAATTTTTCATGAATAAAAAAAAAATCTACTCTGTTTTTCTGATTTTTTTTATTCATGAAAAATTATCTCATAATTCTGAGATAATTAACTCGTTAATTCAGAAAAACAGAGTAGATTTTTTTCCTCAAGTGAATGCAATACGCTTCCGTAAACACGGTTAAAACAGCAGAAAAAATACTTGGTGCCCCCTGCACACTCCCAAGGACTTGTACCATACAGAAACCAGAAACAGGGCAGGAAAAATCACTACTGACCCCTCACACCCTGAACACAACCTCTTTCAGCTCCTCCCTTCTGACAGGCCCTAAAGAGCTTTGTTTACCAAAACTGCCAGACACAGAAATAGTTTCTTTCCCCAGGCCCCTTATCACCCTGATTAACAACTCACCATAATTATATTCCCTGCTTCATATCTACAAGTAATACCTTATCAGAACTGTCATCAAATCATCCGTATATGTTACACACACTACTGCTGCTGCATATTGCACAAAAGCATAATATTGCACAATACTGTTATTTGCACAACCATGCACTTCTCCCACTTTATGTACATAACTGATCAGTCATATGTTCTGTATTCATATTTAATACTCATACTGTCTATATTGTATCACATCGTCTGTATTGTCTTGTATAGTCTGTATTGTCTTGTCTTGTATAGAATAGTGTTATGTCTGTACTTTTGAGAGTCACAAACAACTGGAGCCAAATTCCTTGTGTGTGTCAACACACTTGGCCAATAAACCTGATTCTGATTCTGATACTTGGCAGCTAACAGTTTTATCAGAATTTTACACTGCTGGATAATTTTTGATCCATGAAAATAAATTAGGCATTAATAAGCATTTACCCCATGACCATTTGCATATAAGTGACTCACTTTCCCCCCCCCAATCTTTGTGATTTGTAGTTACAGTCATGTCCTCATTAAGCCTGAAGTCTTCTGATGAGCTTTGTAAACTTCTGGATGAATATGGGATTAACCATGGACCCATAGTGGGTAAGAGAATTTAATTCAAGCAGCAATAGTTTAATATTAGTTCATGTTAAAATCTTACATTCAGATAATGTAGGTGTTTATTACATTTTCTCTTCAAATGGTATCTTCTTGTTTACACTGTTTAAAGAACACCAGTTATCATCCTTTTTACTCGGTTATTTACATGCTTATGCCGAACTTGTCAGACTTTGGGGTGTATACCTTTCCTGCTTCAGTCACACCACAGGACATTTGTGAAATAAATCAGGCCCAAAAAAAACCCCACTTTCTTTAGAACTTTAAAAAAATTGTAATCATGGCAGATGGACTACTTTCTTTTTCATGCCTCATACACCTTTTTTCTCTCTACATCTGTGTAACAGCCTATGTCTTTTATGTGTAACAGATTAGAGACTTAGGATCTCCGATTTAACAAACACTAAGTAATATCACATTGTAACATTATCAACTTTGTAAAGATGATATCCAGGTGATACTCACCATCCCTGACTCTTATTTGGTGTTCATTAAACAATTTCACAAAAATATGAAGTTTCAACTTGTGCTTTCTAACATGCATGTATTGTATGCTGACAATGTGCTTTTTTTAGACTCTACCAGGAAACTTTATGAGAAGAAGCTGGCAGAGGCCATGACCAAAAACCCCAAGCCATCTTCTGACAAGACGTACTACAGAGAAGAACGTAACAGCTTAATAACTATTATATATACAGTAGTGAATCATCACATTCCAGTTTTGGGAACTTGCTCTGACCAGGTTGATCCCTTTTTATGTTTTTCACAGAGGAGGAAATCACATATGTTACATATCACCCACCGGTATGTTTGAGTACTATCTTGGGTACATTTGCATAGCTCTTCTAGTGATTTGTACACAAGTCTAAACTCTATCATCTTGTCGGTTGCAGGTGCAACATGAAAACTCTGGAGATGTGTAAGTTCAGTGTGTATTCTTTATACATACATTAATGTTCACAGTTTTAACACCCTAATTATGCTAAGCAAATATCAGATGCAGCTAGGTGAACTTTCATTCTATTACACAGATAATAACACAGTAATACGTTTTGTAGAACAAGAAGAACGAGGACCACTGATAAAGCTGGTGATGTGGATAATGCAAATGAGTAAGATTTCCTTGATTTCTAATTTGCACATTTTAACTCAGGTTTATATGCCCTCCAGTCTTATTGTCATGCTTCATGAAAAAACCCCACATGAAATAAGTAATATTTTTCAACACTTTGAATATCAAATGCAGCAAAATGATGTCACTTAATCTGTCACCAATTCGGCAAAAAATAAATTGTTACAGAAAACAACAAATATTCTGCAACTACACTAGTTATTTTTAATAATTTAATAATGCCTTTAAATATTGGCCAGAGGAAGACAGCTCAAAATGCAACCTTGATGCCTTCATGCCTCCAAATACACCCTAATAATTAGCATTTTTAGATTTCAGACACACCAAAAGGGAATTTAAATGTGTTTAAACTTAACAATTCTACCTCAGGGAAGCAGGATGTGGTTAAAATATAGAAATAAACAATAATATAGGAATCACAATTATAGTATTGCTAAAATCACAAATATATTAATACTAAATATGTATGGCACAAAATACTATTATAAAAATGTACTTCTAAAGAGAAGCTTTATTATATTTGAATAAAGACAATTTCTCTTATAATTTAATTTCAATAATAATTAGTATGCATAATGTTCCTGTTTATGAATGTTGCCAAAACTTCTGCAAAGCATTGTACATCTAAATGTAAGCATGATTTCTGCCTCAAGTCCTGCTTTCTGTAGTCACTCATCTTCTCTTTATTCCTCTCTCCATCCATTTTCACATGCCTTTTTTATTTGAATCCAACTTCAAATAAAAATAAATGGAAACTTCAAATGGAAAAATGTATCTATCAAACACAAGGCCTATCATCAGCTACACTCGAACAGCCTACCAGAGTACCCCACGAGCTACATCAACAGCCTACACGAGCAAGTCAAGTCTGTATGAACCTAGTCCAGGAACAGTCAAATCTGCGGGGAGTAAATCTGGTGGTGTACCAGGGTGGCTCCGTGTTTTGGTTTTCATCATTATTGCAGTGTTTCTTTACTATGTGTACTCAAACATGGAGTCTGCAGATGAAAACCCTTTTAAAAAGATTGATGCATAAGTAGTTTATCATTTATTCCATACGCATGAAGATTCTACCAAAAATGCAATTTTTTTCCCCCTTGTACTGATCTATTCCAGTGTTTATTTACATTATAAGCACAACTTTGTTTGTGTAAGAAACTTTATATATTTGCAGATTTTGTATTAGACATGGGCTCATGAAGCTAGTTTTACATTAACATTGCAGAAATATACACAGATGAGCCATTACATTATGACCATCTACCTTATAGCCTTTGGGACCCCCTTTAGCTCGCAAATTGATTCAACCAGGTGGCAATAGGTCTCCTGGGGTATCTTGTACCATACATTACGGGGTGGTGGTGGTGACATATTGGTGACGTGAACCTGCTTTTCCAAGTGGAACCACAGATGTTCAATTATGTTTGTGTCAGGTGAATTTTTAGGCCAAGGCATTAACGACTCCTTGGCGATTCTGGCAGTGTGGCATGTCACATTATCCTGTTGGTAATGGTCATCACCAGCAGGGAACACAGTTGCCATGAATGGGTGCATGTGGTCCTCAACGATTTTTAGATACCTGACAGCTGTCTAAAGTGTCTCAAGAAAACATTGACCACTGCATAACACTGCCATAGTTGGTCTGTGTCCATCCAGCAGTGCATCCAGGTGCAAGCCTTTATTGGTAATTGGCATATCCGTGCTAGGCCATCGACATGATGCAACAGGGCCCATGTTGGCGATGATGCTCAGTTAGCATGGGGACCCGGCTGGGTCGTCGGCTATGCAGGCTATGCGGCTATGCAAACTCCAAGATTGAAGTTCCTAAGTGCCGTACCATCAAAATTTGACCTTTATCAAACTCTGATAAATCAGCAGCTTTTCCCATTTTGACACATAACAATCTACTGACCAAAAGCCAGCCCTTGGGTGGTATATATACTGTTCTATGAACTGCAACTGCTTCACTGTTCATTTGCCAGGTGTGCTCAGTGCTCCAGGCTGGTTGTGTTCATAATGTAATGGCTCATCAGTGTTCAGTGATCAGTGCTCATATAGTTTTGTTCAAATAAATATCTGTATGTGAATAAAAGTGCAAATATTTTAATAGCCCTCATGCACGTATTTCAGATGCAGTGAAAATATTACAGATTTAATTCTAAAAAAAAGCATTTTACATGAAGCAAAAATGGAATATTAATGGGTTAAAAAAATAGCACTTTTCAACAGTTACAAACAGATTTTTTCCAGGATTTAACTTCACTTTAAATTACATTGAGTCAACCAAATTCTGGTACCTATAATGTTTGTTGTCTTATTGAATCACCCATTTCAGGGGCATTTCTCTTCGGCATAGGGCAGCATAATCTCTTCAGTATTTTGATTACCTTGGCAGATTGTAACCCATACTACACATGGTGGTTTTTTTCAATAGTGGTGCTTTATGAGGGCTTCTTGCTAATAGCTTAGCTTCAGTCAAACATTTTACTGTAAGTGTATTTACAGGTTAGTTTAGATCATCTTTGATCTTCCTGGAGTTGGGATGATTGGCTGAATCTTTGCCATTCCGACTAACCTTCTAACACTAGTTTTCTTCTGCCATTTTAAAGCATTTGAGATCATTTTAGCTGAGCATTGTATAATTTTCAGTCCTTAATACCTCTTCTCCTCTCCAATCAACATTTTATTCAAATTATGTTTAGAATGGCTCATTGTACTTAGGAATTCAGAAGGAAGAAAAATATATATATATATATATATATATATATATATATATATATATATATATATATATATATATATATATATATATAATTATAATTATACAACGTGTGGAACATTTGCCCTTCTATAATATATAGAAATATATAAAATAAAAGATAATTATTCAAACCTGCTTTTTCACAGAAAGAATGAGTTCTCGAATAAAACTCCACACTTTTATTTTGAACATGCCCCTTTTAATGAATGAGTAAAGGACATGGACGTGACAATTGGGTCTATTTCTTACACTACTACATCTACAAACAAAATTATGCGCAATTAAGTATCACTACTGTTAAAAATTGGTTTATCGGGTTAATTATGTATTTTTTTAACACAACTGTATGTATATATGTATCCCAGAGGTTATGGTTGTAGCTGTTCATCAGCTTATTAATAGCCATAATTGTATTAAAAATGAGCTGTGTTGAATCTCAAAGAAAGTATTATGCCATTATAAAATAGTGTCCAAAATGTTATCATTTGTCTTTGTCTTCTATTGAGTCTAAACCTAAATAAGTAACACATTTTTAATATAAAAATGTATATAATGTATAAATAATATTTAATTATCCCCAGGAGAGTCTATTTGAGGACTGGCAGCATCCATCTTTGAATAACTCCTGAAAGTGAGTAAAGGTAAAATTTTAGTTATTTATATTAGTAAATGTCTGCCAATACAGTCCATTAGTAAAGCAGAGCAATAGGCGATACATGGGGTATAAAATACACAGAGTATAGGGTGATACAGTATAAAACATGGAATATGGATAAATGGATGCACGCAGTTTACGAGCTACATGGTATGTAAAATTTAAATATTTTGTGTTAAACAATGCTAAAATATACATGAGCCTAAATTCCACTACTAATATAAATGCATAGAATTTACCTGAACAGATAACTGACCTTGTCCAAAAAAATTGTTTTTATACTAACAAAAATTGTGCATCCTCACCCTTCAGAATCAGAACCCAATGCAGTGATGAGGACATTGATGAGGAGAGTAATGAAGACCAAAACTGTAGCCACATTGTTTAACATGTTCAATTTAGGTTGTTTCATTTCATCATTCAGGTTATGTTTGACTGTGAAGTAAATAAATACAAACTTGATTGCTTAAATGAGGATGAAAACGGGTTTCAAAGATCTACAAGAAATTAACCTAATAATGTTAAACCTACCAGTGAGGATAAGAAGAAGGCCAACGGTGATCTCAAGTGTAATGGACAGAATGATGAGTGCAATTAGATGGAATCGGTACTCAGGCCCCTCCTGCAGTGCAGACTTTAGCTGAGAAGAGTTAGCCATCAGCAGAGATATTTCAAGCATGCTCTGGGCTGTACTCTTCTTAATGACATAATGGTTCATGTCCAGGCACCAGGGAGACTTTTTTCTCTGGTCCTTAGTTTAAGAATGGAAGGTATTATTGACAGCATAGGGATTTACATTGACTGTAGGATCCCAATGAAATTTTTATGAAAGTCAATTCTAGAGGGACGAATAAAAGTGTTTCCAATAAAAGGTATTTAGTAAGCAATGCCATTATAATATAAATACACTATATGGCCAGTAGTATATGGACACGACCTTCACATCCCATTTTCCCCAAACTGCTGTCAAAATATTTCAAGAAAAAAACTGTCTAGTATGTTTTTGTATGTTGTAGCATTAAGAATTACTTTCATTTTAACAAAAGACCAAACCTTCAACCCCACACCGTTGGGATTAACTGCATGCCAGGCTTTTTGACCTGAGATCATCGCCTGATCTCACTAGTGCTCTTGTGCCTGAATGAGCACAAATTCCCACAGCAATTTCCAAATTCTAGTAGAGAGCCCCTCAAAAGAATGAGAAAAGATGATAACTAAAGAAGGAATGGGATTTTAAAAAGCAAATATAAGACGTTGATCAGGGGTCCACATACTTTTAGCCATATAGTGTGGCTTTGTAAAGGTCCAATTACACCTAAACTAAGTACATCAGCATGAGCTAGGCAGAGAAAACAGATTGAAGGCTTAAAATTTGAAAAACTTGGACATACAACCCCCTCCAAAAGTATTGGGGCAGCAGGACCAGTTTTGTTGTTTTTGCTGTATACTGAAGACATTTGGGTTTGTGATTAAAAGATGAATATGAGACCACTTAACAGATTTCAGCTTTCATTTATATTTTCTAATATAGCCTAAAACAAGGACATAGTGGTTTGCTTGCATAAAGGACTATTTTCAGCAGGAACAATTGTCACCACAGTGCTAAATTTGAGTTGGTGCTCTGTAACCCACCAGGAAACATAAGCACCAAAAAATACCCCAATGGGTCACTAACAATCAACTCAGTTTAGTGATATCCAGAGATATTTTTTTAAAAAATCAGGATAAGAATTGTGCTTTATTGGCAAAATACACTTGTGTATACTTTGCTGTCGAGCTCTCACTGCGAGATAAGATATAGCTGTTGTCCTGTATATAAAAAGGAAGATGTTTGTGCAGAAGGATTATTGAATGTTACAAAATAATAAACAAATTATTAGAATGGATTTCAATTCAAAGGTCTAAAAGAGCCACCTGCATTGACAGTGTGACACAAAAGATAATAAAACAGCATGTTTCAGTCTACTTACCTCTACAGTTCCCAGAGTGTTTAAAGGAAAGTCTGCTGCATTGGATATTTGCCTTTTTTCCTCCATATTTTATACAACAAAAATGAGAGACATCCAGGATTAGTTTGTGCAAGAATAATCCTATGGTACCTAGCCTAGTTGATTCAGTTAAACAAACTGTCCCTCTGTCCCTCAACTGTTTTCTGTCCCTCCCACAATCACGCCTACATATGAAAATGCTAGTGTGTTTAAAACAGTATTAAAGTACAACATAAGTGATCATGTTTGTTTGTAAATTATTTATTTTTATTTACAGCAGAGTTTTAGTATTTTACCATAAAATAAAGTGATTTAGTTCATACACAACATTTACATGTGGAAAATACATTGGAAAAAAAAAAAAGACTTTGAGCTATTATGAAACTGAGCTCTCTGAATCAGTGTCGTTTAGGCTAAAACAATAAAAATAACTTATGATTCATGAAGAGACAAAAAAACGGTGAATCTATTCTTCAGGGCCTCCAGTTGGTTGGCTGAAAAGAAACAAATAAAAGAACAAATTTATAAACATTTCAGGCAACTCAAATGGATTGTGCATATAGAATCAAGCAGAGGAACTTATTTATGGAGGAAACTAAACGGTTCCTCAAATAGTAAAAAAAGAGAAGAAAGCAGAGGAAAGGAAGGTTCTTCCCTTTAGTCTGCAATAAATCATGAACTCATTCGTGTTTTTTTAATGTAAATCCCATGGAATAAATGGTCTAATACTCACACAACGTAAGTTTCTCTCCATTGGCCCAAAACCGCCTGTCTGTCTGAATTTGTTTCACAATCTCAGTCAGCGTTGATGAGGTTTTGGACAGTTGGAGCAGTGCTTCTAATTCCTATATGACAAAAACATTGAAATGTCACCTTTTTATTTTTTTTTATTAAAAACATAATTCCACTCTGTGAATCTTCCTCTAGCTGTATTTATACTAAATGTTTAATACAGCTTAATTCAGAACTCTCATATAGAGCAGTACCATGTTGCAGTGGTGCAGGAGTTGATGTACAGACTGAAAGACACATGTGTTTGGATTAAGGACAGGAGGTGCTCTTTGGCAGTAGCCCCTGAAGTCTGTGTTGTAGACCTGACTGAAAGCAGTCATAAGTTGTGCCATGTCTGATATAGCAACTTTCAAAGCGCAGGGTGACAATGAAGCTGCAGAGCCAGACTGTTCCGACTGCAGGAACTCACACTAAGGAGAAATGGCAATAATAAGCAAAACAATTTGATTACTAATAATTATCATCACAAAGCAATCATAAAACACGTCTAGCTGACGACTCACCTCTTTATGTAGCTCTTCCAATGTACACCGAGTGGACTGGAGCAAAGCAGTAGCTTCAGCTATGTTGTCATTATTAAGTTTACCACATCCTGAATCATGATGATGACTCCTTCAACAGGAAAAGAGAAAAATCAGGATGCATCATCCAGTACACATGCATGTAGAGAAAAGTGTAAAACTGAGGCTGATAAATGAGACTCAAATAAAAAAAACTTACTGATAATTACAAAGAAAAGTCAAACTCCACCCTATGGATGTTTTTGCCACATGGTCCAGAGTTTTTTTTTAGTCTCTGGAAATGGCTGAGAACTAGTGTTAATTTCGTCACCTATTTTTAATTTAGTCTTAGTCTTGTGTCTAACGTCCTTGTTAGTTTTAGTCATATTTAGTCATTCACATATCTTTTTTTGTTAGTCAAGTTTTAGTCGACTAAAAGTCTTTTAATTTTAGTCTAGTTTTAGTCAAAAACTTGTAGTCTTTTTTAAAATAACATATTACTGAGATTATTACTGATAAACATTTCAGAAAAAAAAAGTGTTTCACATATCTCAAACATTGGTTAAATGTCATAATTACCTGACAAAATACACTTGTTGAATGATTTTTGTTGAATGCAAATGTTAAACGTGTCTGGTTTTCAATTTCTGATTTAGGAGACACATTCACAAATGATTAACCTGTTCTGAAAAGTATTTTATTTTAACCAACACAATTCAAAAGCTGGGGCCCAACAGACTCCGACTGACAACTTAAGTTACAAAGGTTTTTAAAACTGTTTTGGTTGCCTTGTGTCTCATGTTTCTGTTCAAATCACTCTCTCACTCATTCATTTTCTACCACTTATCCGAACTACCTCGGGTCACGGGGAGACTGTGCCTATCTCAGGTGTCACTGGGAGAACATGCAAACTCCTTTGAACATGCGAACCCCCAACCCTGGAGGTGTGAGGCGAACATGCTAACCTCTAAGCCACCGTGCCCCCCTGTTCAAATCAGAAATAAAATAAATATACTCAGAAAAACTGAAAAGAATAGGCCTACTTTACTGTGGGCCTAAAATACAACCTATTTACAGTCCGGGAATCACAAAAGTATCATTGAGAAGTTGAGAACACTCGTTTAAACAGTGCATACACTCGAACTTGACTGCACATCACATTTTTTACTTTATTGATACTGCTTTTAATCATAATGCAAAGACGTTATAATGCGTAATGCGTTCATCAGGACATAAGCTGTCATGTACAATAAAAGAGCCTGCGCAGCGACAGGAAATATAATTTAACACAAAAAGCCTGACTAGACCCAGGGTTAACTTGCGCTCAGGAGTTTTTTTTGAGCGGCGTGTGGACGAATTGTTTCTACGCACACACTAAACAGAGCGAAGCTGCGAACTCGTAAATATTTTAAAGGCGTAACAGCTGATGAAAAAGCAGAAACAATTGTAGACGAAAATGAAGAGAGATTTAATCTTAGTTTTTATTTTATACAAAACATTTGTGTCTCGTCTTTTTCGTCAACAATAATGCATGTTAATTTAGTCTTAGTCAGCGTTTTTGGACAGTGGTTCAGTCTTGTCATCGTCTCGTCTTAGTCATGAAAAAAAAGGTTGTTGAACATATTTCGTCTCGTCTGACACTACTGAGAACCAACAACATCCAACTAATAATAACATGATTCAATTGACCTGTAAATAAGGTCACATTTTCAATTCAATGCAACCCACAACCATTCAGAAAATCTAATACTAGTTATTTTATTTTATTTCAAAATCCAGGAATTTTTCAAATGAATGCAAACTGCAAATAATGCATTAATGCTTTCCTTTCTTTGTTCCTCGTTGGAGGTTGGCAATTACGAGTGGTAACCTTGACTGAAATGCTGCAATAGTGTAAAGAACATTTAACAGTTTTTCCAATGGTGGCTGTTAGCCAAGGACTAAATGTTGTTATTAGTTTATTACAATGCTTTCACTCCTGATTAGGTTTGAAAGTTACATATGACACATTTATCTAAAAATCCTATTTTCTACTAAAATCCTGCAGAACATTTTACTGCAGTGATGCGTTACTTGATGTGATAGGATCAAATTGTATGCTTGCAAAACCCTAATGTTATCAGAGAGAAAAATTTGGATATTGCTTTTTCCAAATGATTGTACTCAAACACCCAAAAATAATCAAAATTTCAGACAATTCCCTTAGTCTATAATTGATCTAAAGTCAGAATTATTTTATTTAATTTCTTTAAGGGTCTTTTAATAATAATTGTAATAACTGTTGAATCCAATCAGGGTGGATGTAAACATACTCATCGGCTTTACTGCTGTTTGCCTTAGCCCGAGTTGCTTGTGTGGCTCTGAGGTATTCCTGGATGTGGGCAGACCAGGGATTGCACACAGGATTCATCAGCTGGATCAGATCAGTTAGGTGGTCAGGTGACATCAGCTCTTTCAACAGATTCTCATCTGTTATGCTGCCACCTCCAGAGGGTTCATTGTGCATGTCTCTAAAAAACAGACATTAAGTAGTAATTAAAGCACAGTCAACAAAACAATCAATTGTATATTCATTCATGTTTATTCATTTTTATTTTAATTTAAACTCAATCTAACAGCATCTTATTCCACACCTCTTCCCCTGCAACACAAGAGAGAGTTGGCTATAAGTAGCTAAACATTCCTGTAGGTCTTATTGCTAGGAAAGTATTCAAAAGATTTTATTTAACATTGCAACATCATTTTAAAATGACCGAATATGAACACTGGGTTGGTGCCTAAAGAAAAGTCACAGAAATGGACAGCTAATTGATTATTCCAGATGCATATTATCTGACAGCAGTGCAAACGATTCCACTGAAAAAATGCACTTACTCAGATGGTGTGTTCTGCTGTCCTGCGATCATTAAAAGCTGTTCCAAAAACAAAAGCTGTCGTAATGGTGAGGCAAAGCCCTGTGTCCAAGAGAAAAATCAAACAGAACAATCAAATAGGGAACTAAACTAACAGGTGTAAAAATCTTCACCAACCAAGTAATCAGAAACACTTGGGAATAATTACTGGTTTTAAGCTACCAACACTTCACATATATTTACACTGTTTTTCATTACCAATATAAAACTCTTTTCAAATAGCTTAATTTTTATTTGGAAAATTGATTAAACATGTAAAGTTACATACCTTGATTAACTCCTGATCATCAGCTTTACACAACAGCATTTCATGGCCAAAACGTGTGATTTCTACGTTTGGTTTGGAAAAAAATATATATTTATTATTTCATTTAACTGAAATAACCACTTATTTGACATTTTTCATAGGTGTAAACAGAGCATCTTTACCATTTGCCACTTCTTCTGTCTCTGAAGACTTGATTGTTGAGAATTTGTCTCTCAGGGCTGGGCAGATTCTTTTCAACAGACAATTTTACTTCAGATTCAAATGTGTATGTTATTGTCTGAATACACTGAAAACTTGTAAGCATGTTCACAATGATAATTTGTGTTAACATACCTGGCACAAATCCATTTCAGTATGTCCATGCGGTGTAATGAAGGCGTGCAGAGAAGCTCCTGCATGCTGCTTGCTTCTCTCAGGTAAAGACCGTCCACTGAGGGACAGGCGAGTCTCTGAACACAACATAAACAACGCATTCAGGCTGCTCCTGAGGGGAGCTAGCTAACTAGCATCACTCGGCTACATAGTAAACAGCTTCTTAAACCTACTGTAAAACCACCTGTAGCAAGTAAACCCGAAATAAATGTAAACTAAGTCACTGAAATGTCAACTAAATCACAGGTGGCCACAAAACAACAGGGGTTATATTTGGTTTTTAGAGCCCTTGTTAACTACTCACCAAGCTAGCTAACTCCTCTATACGTATCATTAAGGCTACAGTAATCACTATTGCTGAAGTTAAAACATGCATCATTTAGCAGCAAGTTAAATGCAGTTTTAAAACATTACCCGAAGACTGTCATAAACACACAGAGAGAGCCGTTGTTCTTTTGATTTGCCCGCCATGATTGCCGCCATGATGCCCGCCTCAGTATCACTGCTCTGTATCCTCACTTCCTCCCTTCTAGCTCCTCCCTGTAAGAGGGAAAGAAAACTAGGACTGGACGGTCTAATATGGAGAGGAGGATATATTCATTCATTCATTCATTCATTCATTCATTCATTCATTCATTCATTTTCTACCGCTTATCCGACTTCTCGGGTCACGGGGAGCCTGTGCCTATCTCAGGCGTCATCGGGCATCAAGGCAGGATACACCCTGGACGGAGTGCCAACCCATCGCAGGGCACACACACACTCTCATTCACTCACGCACTCACACACTACCGACAATTTTTCCAGAGATGCCAATCAATTATAATAATAAATAAATATATATTATATTATATTATATTATATTATATTATATTATATTATATTATACTGGAGATATATTTATTATACTGGAGTTTCTTTATTGTCATTTTGCAATAGACATTAAACATTAATGACATTAAATAGACATTAAACAACAACGAAGCAGGGGGCAGGTACGGACTATGCCATCAGTACAAAAAATACATTCAAGAAATAAATATAAATATAAGTATGTAGACTATACAATGCTTCCCTTGATATTGTACACGTGCAACAGGAGGCATTCAAAGTCAAGCAGCTGGTAGCGGACTAGTGCAAGAGGCAGTGTTCAACACGAGCATGTAAACATGTGTATTGTCTGTGGGTTTAGTACACCGTTTTAGTTTTGATGTGCCAGTGTGCTAATGCTGTGGTGAGTGCGGCTGGTGGCGGTCAGGTAGGTCACGTCACAGGAGGCCTGTATATTTTCAGGGGTGGCAGTGGAAGTTTGAGTTCAGGGCTCTCATAGCTTGGGAGAAGAAACTGTTCCGCAGTCTAGCAGAGCGGGCTCTGATGCTCCTGTACCTTCTTCCTGATGGTTAGGAGCTGAAAGATGTTGTTGGAGGGATGGGTGGGGTCCCCCACCATGCTGTTGGCCCTGCTGAGGCATTGCTTCATGAAGATGTCCTCGATCGAGGGGAGAGGGGCGCCGATGATCTTTGCGGCTGCATTCACTATCCTCTGAAGGGTCTTGCGTTCAGCTGCACTGCAGTTCCCGTGCCATACAGTGATGCAGTTCATCAACACGCTCTCAATGGTTCCTCTGTAGAAGGTGGGGAGAATGGGTGGAGGGAGACATGCTCTCTTCAGGTGGCGGTGAAAGTGCAGCCGCTGATGTGCCTTCTTGTAGAATGACCGTGAGTTGGTGGACCAGGTGAGATTCTCCGTGATGTGCACCCCCAGGAATTTTGTGCTGCCAACCCTCTCAACTGTTGTGTTGTTGATGGTCAGTGGTTGGTGCTCAATGGAGTTTATTCTGAAGTCCATCACAACCTCCTTTGTCTTCTCTACATTAAGGTACAGGTTATTTGTTTCACACCATTTAGCCAGCTGAGCCACTTCCTCTCTGTAGTGCGTAGTGTAGTGCATTGTTGTTGCTGATGAGACCGATCACAGTTGTGCAATCAGCAAACTTGATGTGGTTGGAGCTGAACTATGCAGTGCAGTCGTGTGTCAGCAGCGTGAAGAGCAGTGGGCTGAGCACACAGCCTTGTGGTGCGCCTGTGCTCAGTGTTTTAGTGCTCGATGTTTTTGGCCGATACGCACTGACTGTTGTCTTCCAGTTAGAAAGTCCAAGATCCAATTACAGAGGTAGTTGCTAAGGCACAGCAGTTTTTGAATGAGATGTCGTGGGATGATTGTGTTGAACGCTGAGCTGAAATCTATGAACAGCATTCTGATGTGGGAATTTTTGTTTTCAAGGTGTGTGAGGGCTAGGTGGAGGCTAAGGGCAATTGCATCGTCTGTGGATCGGTTCTGAAAATATGCAAACTGGAGCTGATCAAGGGTGTTGGGGAGACTGGTTGTTATATTTTTCATGACTAGCCTCTCAAAGCACTTCATCACGATTGGAGTCAGTGCTATGGGACGGTAGTCATTCAAACAGGACACAGGTGCTTTCTTTGGTGCCGGTATGATGGTCGTGGACTTGAGACATGTGGGGACGACTGCCTGGTTCAGTGAGGTGTTAAAGATATGCGTAAGGACATCAGTCAACTGTGCCGCACAGTCTCTCAGTACCCGGCCTGGTATACCGTCGGGACCCGCAGCCTTGCGTCGGTTAATCCTGGAGAGGGTCTTCCTTACATCAGCTGGAGAGAGACAGAGCACCTGGTCGTTGGGCAGTTTTTGTGCAGGAGTAGAATAGGCTTTACACTTTAATTTTTACAGTTTAACTATCTGTATCTAACAAAGGGTTTTTTTTGTTATGTGTTATACAGCATTAGAACGTTTTGATTGATTTCTTATATCAGCTGCCTTGACAATATTGTAGTTTCTAGCTAAATCAGAGTTTTATCTTAACGTACTCGTTTTAATAAATTTTCGTTTCTAGGGCAAATGAAGGAACGCCCGATTCAAGTGGTGCGAATCAGATTACTATTAATTATACATATTAATGCAATTACACGGATTGAACACCAGAGGTCTCAATCTGAGTCCCTTTAATCTGAAGAGCCTCAGTCGCGTTATAACAGTCTATAGCAAGATATATATAATATATAACGCGCTATAACAAGATATATATAATTATCTTGGTTATTAACTTATTTCTATATTATTATATAAATATTATTATTATAATATTTAATATATAATAATATATGTTTTATAAAGACTGTAGTCTGTCATAGTTTCGAACATTAATCTACTACAATTTTAAAAATATATATAATAAATAATCTACAAATACAAAATCGTCTCTGCCTGATATCCTGGACTGGAATTTTTACTGCGCATGCGTGATAGAAATAAATCACTTCCATCAAACATCTTTACAGCACAACTAGGTACTAGGTGGCGATCACAGATATATACACTAGATGTCGCCTTGTATAGGGCAGTACATTGGCGCGAATGCGTCAAATTGAGCCGCCATCTTGGTACAGTGGACCCCCTCCTCTTAATGCATTAGCGTCAATGTAGGCAAAGAAATAAAATCACCATAAATCGTCATGAATGCGATTTCTAGTTTTTTTTTGGTTCGTTCCAAAGGTCAGACATGTATTTATCATTAAGTCCAGAGAAAATTAAGGTTTTGATATTAAGATAATTTACTTTTTCACAATATAATACATAGTGCTAGTAGGTGTAAGTTTATTACTTACATTCTTCCACTTGAGTAAACTTCAAATGAACAATCACTACTTACCTTATAGCCTACTGCATGCAACACTGCTACTATGGTGTGTCTATACATGTTCATTTAAACATTTAAATTGTATTGGTTTATTAAATATGATACACAAAGCAATTTGCAGGTGGAAGCAAATCCCAAATTTGAGAAGAACATAATGTGAAAGTTAGATAGTTGAGGTGCCAAAGACTGTTGAATCTTGTATTTATTATTTTCCCACAATACTTTTGCCACATTAAATAAGTATGTACTAAAATCACATAAACCAAAAAAAACCCCCCACAAAGTTTGACTTTGAGGCTGAACTGCCAACCTAACTGGTGACATCCTTCCAGGACTGTCAGCTGAATTAACCATTAAAAAAAGTGTTTAGTGTCCCTGCAACTTGTCCATGACTGATGTCTCTGTTTATCACTTGGGAATCTACAAACAGATTCAGATTCCGATTATTTTATTTAATGCCATGTCAGCAATCAAAAGTTTTTTCATGGCAAAAATTCAATTACAAAAACACAAATATCATATCAATACAATAAAAACAAAACAAATATAAACAGCAAGTCATATTATACATTTTTTAAATTAATATAAGATAAAAAAAATCCAAACCCTTTACAGGCATAATGTCATTAAATATGTCTTTAAGTGAAGTAACTTGATAAAAGAGCATTCTGCTTGTGTTAAGTCCAGGACAATCTAATAAAATATGTTTGACAGATAAGGGAATCTTACAGAACACACATAAAGTTGGGTCTTCACCTTTAAGCAAAAAAGCATGGGTCAATTTTAACGTCCTTATTAAGAGCTTCGGAATCTACAAACATTGTCTGTTTTCCTAACTGTCAAAAACTAATGAGTAACTAGCATAGATTAGCTGTGTTCGTTAACCAAGGACTAAAACAAACCAACGGAACAAGAAATATAATTTTCTAACATTCAATATCATAAAACACATTCTCACTTGTGAAATGTAATCCCTTGCTGTCTGGTTTTTAGGTTTCTTTCGTTTGAACAACCATAGGCAGCACAGAAGTCCGGCATCGTCCATGCATTTGAGGTAAAGGAGCACCGTACAAAGATGGCGACGGTTTTGACGCCTTTTTAGGACCCCAATGCGACATCTAGTGTATAGATATCTATGGGTGGCGATAATGTACAGTTCAGCACTGAAGGAGGAGGAGGAGGAGGAGGAGGAGAAGAAGACGCACTTACCAAAATCTGTATTTTTTTAACCTAAGCTTGTACAATTGGATGCCCTTTTAGTTGTTTTTATTAAAAAAATAGTAATTCCATATTTTAATGTAGAAGTTTCACATGCAAATTTTAGATAAATATTTACATTTAGATATATTTAGAATTTATGTTAGATACATTTAAAATAATTTTTAAGTAGCATAATTGATTTTAACTGTTTAAGTTCCTGTAATGCCTTATGCACATGATTAAAGGTGTTTCTTTTGAACCTGAGAACAAAACAGGTGGTACAAGTTTTTTTGAACACACTTGCATACCGACACTAATAGAGCTTTGAAAATGCCTGATAACACACACTTGCACACACACACACACACACACACACACACACACACACACACACACACACACACACAGGTACAGGTGAGCTTTCCAACTAGAAGGATAGATCAGGCAGGTCTGGAAAGAATAAGCAGTCACACAGGAACTCAAAGCAGTGGGAGCTCAGGAGTGGCATGTGTAGCTCGACAGAGAGAGAGAAATAAAGATATGAGGTATGCTTGCAATCTTGAAATGGTTAAGGACAACATACATTATGTGCAAAGTTCAGGCAGGGACTCTGGCAAGACTAGATGACCGCATAACTAAAAGGGAGAGCCAGAAGGTAATACAGACATGAGGGCTTCATACACATAAAGTGTCCATCCACTCCACGATCAGAAAAACCGATTTACAAGGTGACAGCATCTGAAAATCCCAGTTCACCAAACATTCTGTGCAAGAACCCCCAAAATCTGCTCCTTTACCTAAGAAAAAATATTTATAAAAAAGTACTAAACAAATTTGTCTGAGTCTTGAACACTAATTGGAAGACTTACAGGTGTTAATGAGTAGTATTAAAATGTGTGTTTACTTAAATGAGAACATCATGTTTTCCACATCAAAAGTAATTGGCACAAATTTGATAGATAATGTTAATTTATAAGAAAGTTCTTAACTGGTAAAAAAAAAAGATACTTTTGTGCTCACTCAGTTTTGTGCCTTGTTTGCTTTTTTGTGAATCCAGCAGTTTTACGGAATACTCAGATAACTCAACTAGTACCAACAACCATTCCACCATCAAAGTTACATCGTTCACACTATTTCTTCATTCTGATGTTTAATAGGAACTACAGTATAGCAAAAGCTTTTGGCCAATACCTGAATACTTTTTGCACTGTGCTGCTGACATAAGGTTGATTATATAATGGCATAAATGTTCCTAATACAGTGAACAGTGAGTGTTTATCCTGCAATTGCATTTTAATAAACAATATATTTTTTAACTAATAAATATTATTTGCTGATCAAAGGTATATGAAAGGCCTTTACATACAAACCATATATTTATACATGGAAGAAACAGCAAAAAATTTTTGGTTTTTATAAATGAAGGGTCAGTGTTAGGACAAGTGTTAATGCTCAGGGTTGTAGGCCCTTAACACTCTGGTCTGATCCCAACCTCCAAACCTGAGATATGCAAAGAAAGAATTTGACTGTTCTGTAACATGTATTTGACAAAAATAAAGACCTGTTGTATAGTTTCTCATAGGTTCCTTCAAGAAGGGTTTGTTTTTGATTATAAAAAAAGAACCTACAGACAACATTCCTAGAATTTTTTTGGTACCCAAAAATAACTGAACAATTTTTTTGTGTTTGCTGAGATATTTCTGAATTTCTGAACACAAGAATGTTTTTTGATAGGTAAAATAAGGTTAGTAAAGTCACTTTTTATAACAAGGTTGGCGAAATGTTGTAAATGTACTTCATTTGCATCACAATTATAATGCACTTCATTCATTCATGCTTTATCCTGTTCAAGGGTGCAGTGGCTCTGGAACCTTTCTCAGAAACTCTGGGCACAAGACAGATATTTTCTCTGGATCAAAAGTCAGTCTATCACAGGGACCCATGCAGATATTTTCACAGCAAATCACTTATATGAATGTTGTTTTTTTGAAACTGGAGAACCTACATAAGAGGAAACCTACATGAACACAGGAAGAACACAGGGGAAAAGTCACCAATACAGTTCTCTACACTTTGTCATACTAATGAAAGGCCAGTTATCAGTACATTCACTGAAAACTATGGTTTCACAACTATACTAAAATAATCACCCACTCTGGCTTTAGGATTTATTTTCCAACAATGTTATTGCTTCTGTGCTTGGAACAAATGTGTGATCATTATTATTTTCATGGATGTTTGTTCTCTTAAAGAAATGATATTAAAGAAGTAAGCACAGCCACACAATGAAACACAGCCACAGACACTGGTCAAAGTTATTATTGTACAATACTTTTTTTTTTTTATACAGACAAAAAGTGTTGACTTATTTTCCCAGTAAATTCTTAGATTTCCATACAGTTTAGTCTACAGTATACAGGTGTGTTCTTTCATCATATATAGATACTTTATCTCTTAAGTAACAGGCAGGTAATTATTAATATATTTAATAGTCTGGATTTTTTTACTCTTCTTTTTTTTGTCTTTTTATGTTCATTGTAGCGCAGTAATTGTATGCTCAGGAGAATGTGCAACTGTCTGTTTTTTTCCATCAGTTAAAAGAGCACTGCTGGAAAACAATAATAGTTATATAATCATAATAATAATCATAATAATGTACAAGATGTTTAATTTCAATATTTTACAAAAAAGCAAAAAAAGCAAAAAAAAGAAAATAAACAGGGGAAGAGACAAATAATATAAGGAAAAAATGTGCTTAAGTTGTAAACAAAAGATGCACGTGCACTTTTTGGCAAAAAATGTACAGCATTGGTGTAGTTGTACAATATTTTATACTTTTTATAATTAATATATATGCTTTTCACATTTTTTCACCTTACCTTTAGTGAACTTCCTACAACAAAATGGAAAAAGGCAGACAATGGAGTTTTAGATTTCCTTTAAATATTCCTTCAACACTTTTTGAATTTTCATCTGCAGATAACTGACTTGGAGAGGAGGGAAATTTTAATTCTGATCTAATATAAATCACCCTTCAGTGGAATGAAATTGGGGCTACAATTTAAGATATTTAGAAGTGACACCCTTCAAAGACAATTATAGCTTTTAAGAATATTTTGATGCAGTTAAGCTCTGTTTATGATTATATAAGATTAGGCAAAGAATACATCATAATCATGAGTTAAGCAAGTTTAGTGATCATTTCTGCCTTCAATGGCCATCGATTTAGTGAGCTGACTGTCAGTGCATTGAAATGGGTCCATGCTTCCTTAAAACCTACCAGCGCTCTCAATTCATGAGACTCCACTGGGACTGTTTGTAACACGGACCCTTCCAATGGTTTGAACACCTATGGAAAGGGATAAAATATTTACCTCTGAAGTAATTAAAATGGGTGGAGAATTCAAACTTTGCCATGTTCTAATAGTCCTCCTGACTATGCTGACATATCTGAAAGCCAATCAGCTCCAGAATCTGGATCACAAGTGGCTAGGCTACACATTTTATTCAGTGTATTCAATGACATGTAATTTGTAGTAAGTTCCATCATTCCAGTCCAAGGCTCTGTTCTGTAGATATAGAAGAAAAAGGGCAGAGGAACTGGAGAAAAACATTTGCAGTCAACATCACATCAATGACCATTAGGAGAAATGGATGTCCACCTAGCGCTAAAGAGACAGTGTAAAATTGACTATTGAAAATGGATCATCAACAGACAAATGTGAAGTTATAACAATAATGGCAAGGTGTGCTATGATAAACACATGCTCTGCACAGACACCACTGAACAATGCAACAACATGATCCATCAACGTTCATGCTTGCATTGTACACTTTCATTTTGCCAGTTGCTGACAACTGAGCACTCTAGAAAAGTATTCTATACAGATAAAGGATTTCTGAGAGCCCTATGTACATGTTATCAAGCTTATTTCACAGAGCTGTGGACAGGGCAGTCTGTTGCATAAGTGCCAGTCCTATTTCCCAGATGATTGTATTGCATTGCAATGCATTGACTAGGAGCAACATGATCTTGGTAGTGCCAACCCGGAATTTTACAGGGTACAAAAGGATTTTGTACCCTGTGGCACTCAGATCAATGGAACATTAATGGAATGTACTCAAATCTAGTGTTGTATGTATCATAGTAACATGCTTGTTGTGGTATGTTATGGCATTTGAATTTTTTGGTATACCATTTCTGCCTGATACCAAAAAATCTATAGCAAAGAAAAGTGCGTTTGCATTTTGTCAGAGTCCACTGGTGAGCACAGGGATTTTTAACCATTAAAACAAACCAGTGAGCTCTGATCATGTGCAAAAAGTGATGTCAGTCTCACAGATTGTCCATCATTCATTTCTATGACATTACGCACATGATGAAAATTGTGGCAGTATAAGATGAGCATTTCTTTTTCTGGTTCAGACCCTGAAACCACAGTCTGCAGTCAGATGTTTGACTTGATCACAGACATTTAGCAATACTGGACAATGTTAAATAAAGCAAAACATGAACCAAAAAGCAAAATTGACTATGAATGAATTTAAAGGGCCAGAAAGCATTGGTTATGAGTGAATCATAGTACTTTACAATGCTTTAAAGGGTAAATGCATTTGTTGGTGAAGTTTGCACAATGATTAAAAGGAAACAAAATTAACAGTCCTAAAATGCAATGGAATGCTGATACTGGGCAAGTCCACATCCAGAGTAAGCTGTATAATGGCCAGTGTGATCGTAGAGGTGATCCTCAGGCCTGTACTGATATGATTAAAAATTGACAAAGCCTGCTATCAGTGGATATTCTGTGGGTATTTGCCCAAATCTTCTACCCTGTAGCAAATTTCAAGCAATGCGTGTAAATGTTTTTTAATGCCAAAAATATGGCTTTGCATTTAAACAAGTCTTACCTCCAATGAAAATTTATTAGTTGAACTTAGCAATAGGCAGCCAGTAAAATTTGCTTACATTTTCCACGAATATAATTTCATTAATGGAAAAACGAATGGCAGTAATGTTTAATTTTGTTTTGCTATTTGTAGACGCATTAAAATGTAATTATACATAACTTTAAATTTATTGTATCTTTGTTTTGTTAGTACTTATTTTTTTAGTTTTATTTTTATAGTTTTTTTTTTAGGACAGACACAACACATATACACACACACAGAAATAGACAAAGCGAGACTTAAAAAAAATTAGAGCAGACAATAAATAAATAAATAAATAAATAAATAGATAAATAAATAAATAAATAAATGTGTTAAAGCTACTCCGTAAAGCATTAGTTATATTGTAATAAAAGTTGTATTTTCAAATATAGTGATGACAATCTGAACACTAATGGTGGTAATAGACTTTAGAACTAGTTATGATGATGGTAATAATAATAATAATAATAATAATAATAATAATAATAATAATAAAAAGTGGTGTGATTTGACCTCATACTCTGCCTTCATGTAATGCCTTTGTACTCTGGAAAGCCAAGTCACAGATATGATTTTACCTTTAAACATCCTATCTGGCATGACATCCTACTCCCCTCAGAATCATATCTATCCTTACATTTTAAGATATCAGCAGTTTTTTTTTACTTGAAAATAAACCATTTCAGTGTTGCTCACCTTCCTACCCTTGTGTCAGTTACCACAGATGCACAATACACCGAACCCCTCTCAGTACAGTGAGAGGAGGCAGTGCATGTGTGAAGCTGTAAAACCAGGCAGACTTATGAGACTTTTTCAGGGACAGCAATTAGTGGTGGTCAGAGAAAATGGGTAGCTTTTGTGAGTTGTTTAAGGGTTGAGCAGATCAATACAGTGTCCCCAGGAGTTCCCCATCATATCACGGATATGCAAATGAAGCAATGGTTGTCTTGTCTCTGCTCTGTATCCAAAGTCCATCAAGTGCCCTTACTCTGGAGTGCAGGCAGTCATAGTGAAGTCTCCAGGCTGAGAAGGGGGCACATCTGTCGGGAATGGGTGGTCCAGTGTGCGATATGTTCTGTGGGTTGGGTTAGGTGGTACACGCTGCTCTGATTAGCATTGTTGTTGCGGTTAGGGGTGGCTGGGAGGCTGTACTGGCGATAAGGACGTGGTGGGGGACGGGATCGTTGGACTGGGGGAGGAGGTGGCTTGCGGAAGGCCGGGTGCAGATGGTGATGATTGTGCTTGGACAGCTCCGACTCATCGTCAATATCTGTGTCGTCGATCAGCGGGATGTTGTGCATGAAGTCATTGATGAGAAACTCGGGATGTGCCATGAAGTTGTGGATGGAGTTCCTGGACTCAGGCTTCTCAATGCCGTCATAGAGGGAGCTACGGAACGCTTTCACCACCCGCATCTGAGTGACAGGATGGGATGTGGAGAAGGAACAAGAGAGGGACAAAAAGAAAAAAGAAGAGTATAATATGTAGGGATTAAGAAGGGAAAGGACAAGAAGGAGAAGAGGAAGAGACAGGAAAAAGGTGGAGTGGGAAAAGTAAAAAATAAGGACAAAAGGGTGCGTTTGGACAGAGGGGTAGAAGCAAAGATATCTCTCAGTTTGTATCTGGTAGTCAGAGCCTTTTCTGGACATGCCTTATAATGCACAGACAGCTCAAGATCAAGTTGCTGCAATATTAATTCAATTTTAATCTTTAGGAAATATTTTAACATTTTAATGATTTTAATGTTAAAATGTACAATTCTTTACAATTAATTTTATTAATTTCTTATTCAAAATACTTTAAGCAAGTTTATTCCTCAGGTCTGTATTTTTTCATTGTTTACATTTGAAGTGAGGCAGTTATGGTTCATCTTTTGTCATCTTTGACATATATTGCGCAACCAGATCTTAAGAGTTTCTCAAAGAAAGAGAAATGCAAAACAAAACAAAACTATAAGCGAGGTAGCAGGACATGGACTTATCCAGTTGGTTTACCACTGTTATTCAGTCAAGACGATGGATGTTCATTCTCATGAACTCAAAATGAACACACCAGGCTTTGCACAGACAAAGACAAATGGAAGCACACAGGTACAAATACAGCCAACACAAAATGAATGCTTGCTATGTGTGTATACCAACCAATTAGAAAGAAAAGAAAAGAGTGACAGACACGAGCAGATCCTGAGAAACACAGTGTGATGAAATGACAAAGGATGCCTTAATACACACACAGACACACAGCCTTAGAGTTAAGAAGGTACGCAGATGAGTGACTGGGGTCCCAGTTGGTGGGATGGAGGGATGATGCGCCCGCGATGCACCAACAGTCTAAAGGCAGTATGACTGATGACTCATTTGGTCTCATAATAATCAGGGGTGTGGTTACATCACACATATGCAAATAAAGTGACAGCATTTTAGTCAGTGGGGCATCATGTTGTAGCATGCATAGCCTAATGAAGCCATCAACCAATGAGTGTTAATGTGAAGTGTTATGAAAGAGAGGAGTTATACAGCTGTCTGAACTTAATATTATTAAAATTTTGTTATTGGTAAATGCTATGAAAATACTTTTTTGGCATTTAATGCTAATGAAATGTGATGGGCTTTGTGAATTGTAGAATTAATATGGCGTCTTACAGGCTGATTAGTAGACGGCAGTATGCAATAGGCTACACTGTGAGCTCATTAATTTTTTTATTCTAAAAATTTTTCACCGTGTTAGACGTTTCTTGCCAATCCATCTGCATGAAACCAAGTGCTGTGACAGCAGCACTGTCATGCTGACAAGATCAGGACAGGCCCAGTAAGCATTAGCTTAGCGGCTAAGCCTCTGAATCCTTAATTAGAGGCTAAGACTCTGAATCAGCACCCACAGATCGCTGACTTGGTACAGTATAATATGGTTGTCCCTGTAAGCAACATAATTTATATGGATTAGGATTTGGAGCCATTCTGAAGCATGCTAAGTAGTAGTGGATCATTCTGCATGGCGGTGTGGAGCGGTTCATTCAGGGAGAGAGACTGCGAGAGAGAAAGAAAGAGAGAGAGAGCAGAGCATATTTTTTTGACATGCAGCAGTGCAGACAAGTGCAGAAGGGTGAAAAGAAGAGCTGATATATTTCACTGCAAGCTGAATAATCAGGAGAAGAGTGGAGCTACAGGAGCCAATATGAAACCAACACACACAGTGACGTGCTTTGTCCAGTGCAGCTGTCTCATTCTGTTACAGAAGCAAAAGAAAAGTGCATAAAGAAAAGAAAAGGAAAGAGAGTGCATGATGATATGCAGCCAGTCTCATGCTGTAAGGACAAATAAAACAAAGCAGTAGGGCATATACACACGCATTGCTGATGTATATAACGTTTAAAGATGAGAAGATTTAAGTGCACATTCCTTTGCTGTGGCCAGCGGCTGGTGCAGCCCACCTCTCCCACCCCTCTTCCCCAGTCAGAAACTCACCCAGCAAAGGAAAAGAGGCTAAATGAACCAGAAAGAAACAAAGATTCAAACAACAGAAAACAACAACCAAACAACCAAACAGGAAGAAAAAGTCAAGCATTTGGTTAAGTGCTTATCTGTTTTTCCAAAGAGCCTGTTTGTTAGCAAGAAACAAAACGACCTCCTGCAAATCTTGAACAATTTGGATATTGTTCTCGTTTTTGTTGTTTTCTTTTTGCTCTTTGTTTTGTGTTCTTTATTTTATTTTATTTTTTTTCATGGATACAGGTAAACGTTCGAGTATAATGCCCACAGTAGAGGAATGGAGGAAAGCAAAAAATTGGGTGTTTCAATGATATTTTGTCTTTGCTCTGGATGTTAGCATGCCAGATTAGAGTCAACTGTCTCCCCACACTGTCCTTCAAAGAAAAATGCTTGATGGAAAAACTTGACCGTTAAAAAAAAAAAAAAATCAAAATATGCTCCATTCAATAAATATTTACTTCTCCCAAAGATGTTCTGCAAATCATTTGTAGCTAAATAAGGGTCACTGAAGCAAAAACAGAGTGAGTAGAAGCAGAAGATAAGAAATGCTTTAAGAAGCTGTGATGAAAACTGAGTTGATGAGGATGACCTGTTAAATAAATGGCCTCACTTCCTGATGATCTTATAAATTCCTGTCAAGTCCAGAACTTGCATTCTGAGAGTCGAGATCATCAGCATGACTTCATGGCTTTAATGAAAGGTTAGTCAACCTTTACTTCTTCAGTAAACCAATGAAAATGAACAGATTAGTTATGGTTTCAGTGGAAATCCACATGAATGTGATCGTGAGAATGTTAATTAAAAGAAAAAAAGGGAAATTCTTAAATAATTCTCACTCTTATTAACTCATTAAGACAAAGATGAAAAGGCCAGATTTACTGCAAGTAACCAAAGCTTCAAGCAACAGGAAAAGCTTTTATAACTCATGTTTAGTTATAAAGATTTCCCAATGAAAACCCTCCTCAGCACACGCACAGTGATTGACAGAGTATATGTGCATTTGGCAGTGGACTGTTACCATACACGGTAAATGTTTATACAAATGAGAGCGCTAACAGGCAAGAGGTAAACATGAATATCCATCAGTGGCAGTGTCCTTTTTAGCCTCTGGTTCACAGTGTAAGCATGTGTTACAAAACCCCATATAAAATCAAACATGATTTAGAGAGCTGAACAATATACTCTATAAACATCTGTATAAAATAGCATAATTTTTTCATGCTTTTAACTATACATAAAGTATATATTAGCACAGAAACAATTTTCTCACATTTATAAATTACTTAATTAATGCTTAATTAACACCTATTTGAGGATGGGGCTGAAAAAAATGTGTTAGCATATAGTGACTTCTGCTTGCAAATTTTAATGTAGCCAGAAGAGAAAAAAATCAGGTGAATGACTGAGGTGACTTAAGAGCCAGGCACTTAGCAGATGAGTATGGGAGACTTACACTGAATCGTAGACATGAGAAGACACACACACACACACACAAATGTAAATCAAGATGAAATGGGATGAGACACCTACAAAGCACGAATAGATGTAGCATGTAGTCACACACAAAACAGACAGCTGTGGGGTATGGGGCGAGGAAATTTGTAACCTGCTACCGAAGTCAAGACGTGCAAACAAAGGAGAGATGAAGGGAGAAGGCTAACATAATAATGGAAAAGCTACTGTAAATTCATCTCGTTGTTTGAGAAGCTTTCCAAATTCTTTTTTTAACACTATTATATAAACTATGAAAAGAAACCTATAACAATCACTAATCAGGTGGTACAGAACTGTTTTGCTGCTGTACATGTTGTATAATTATATATATATATATATATATATATAATCGTCTTAATATTTCTGAAAGAGGACTTGAGAGCTGAACAGGTAGCCTACAGAAAAAGGTAGAAGACAGGAAAAATACCAATCATAAAAAAACAATGAACCAATGGTAGAGAGAGAGAGAGAGAGAGAGAGAGAGAGAGAGAGAGAGAGAGAGAGAGAGAGAAAGAGAGAGAGAGAGAGACAGAGAGAGAGAGAGAAAGAGAGAGAGAGAGAGAGAGAGAGAGAGACAGAGAGAGAGAGAGAGAGAGAGAGAGAGAGAGAGAGAGAGACATTCAGAGCTGACAGGTGGATCTGTGGAAGTAAGAAGTACAGAAACATTAGGAGGTGCTTTCACAAAATCTCATACTGACAAAGCACAGTCTGCATTATTTAAAATAACCATGTGGAAAAAAGAGATAGAGATAGATAGAGATCAAAACCTTATAGGGCTTATACTCGAAGGTTTACCCCTTACACAGGGACAGAGCAAACTTTTGTGTGTTTAATTACCGGAAACGCTTTTGGGTTTTAGCTTTGTGCCACAGAAAAACACGCTTGACAACAGAAACCTCCTGAAAAAAAAGAAGGGGCTGCCATGTTCTCTCTGCATTTCTTCAGATTCAGTTAATTTTTTTTTCCTCTGAGGGCAGGAACGATGGTTGTGCTACATGATCAGATGACAGCAGAATTCCATTTCTATGCACCATCATTCTACAGGCAGTAATATGCACTCCAATGTACTTTGCAAACTTTGCAAGACTTTAGGGAAGTATAGACTGGGATGGCTTGTCTACTTGAGCTATTGTTGCATTATGAATGACTACATATAGCTCTAAAGTGGTTGCTGGAATCTGCATGTAACCCAACCCTAAGAGGGAAACTCTAAACTGCAAACATCTCCACGTCAGAGGAGCCGACATGGCACATAACAGAGTGCACTGAGGCTGTTAAGTGCTCTGATCGAATAAAAGCAAAGAGACAGCAGCAGAGCAAGTGAGAGAGAGAGAGAATGGCTTAATTGGCCCATCCAGAGGATACAGAAAACAAAACCAAACCCAACAAACAAGGAAAACCAAACAGCAAGAGGAGAGGACCAACACGGCAAGACGGAGGGGAGGGAGGGACACGCAAACAGCACTCCACACAATTACAGCCCAGCTTGCAAAGAGCCACCCACAGAAACCACAATAACCACTTTGCAATAAAAAACAGTAGATATACAGTACATGATATACAGTGCACAAGTGCAATGTGTGTATGTGGGCAAGTAGGCGTGCTGCAGAGTGTTTCTGAAACATTTATTCTGTGTGTTGTCAGTGTAACTCTGCTATCAGTTAGAGGTGTGAGATGTGTGCGTCTGTCTCTGTGTATAATGTGCCGATGTTTCTATGTATACTGTGTGTTATGTCTGTCACAGGGAAAGCAGGGGGACTCACTCCCAGGGGCGGCGCTTGCATTGGCAGTGGAGAGAACTACGTGAGTGGGGGTAGAAATATTGGTTACGTCATGGAGCTGGCTGAGCACAGAGGAGCGCCGTCTCACTGCACCCTGAAACGAACCACTCCTCTTGAATGTACTCACTACCTCCATCTGCAGGAGAGAGAGAGAACCATAACACACACACATACTTCAGAGAGGAAAGGACAGAGCAAGAGGAGAAATCCAGGAGGAGAATAAATTTGTGGTAACACTGTACCAAGTGAAAATTGTTATAGCATATAAAAATGGCTCTTGGCCATGTGGACATTCACAATAAAGCAGCTTTAAAGTACAGACACAAACATTCTTTAGTATAAGCATCAAAACACACTTTCAAGTCCATCAGAACAATATGCTATGACTGTTTCTAATCAATTCGACTTTAGCCCTCAAAAATCTGGTACATTCCTTCGTTATGCACTAGGGATGTAACCAAATATGAATTTGCAAATACTATTTGCAATGAACAAATAACGTAAACAGAAATAAAAACCAGCACTATTTTTGGGCATCTGGTTAAGACTACAGGTGTTTATCAGGACTAGGATCAGGATGTTGCAACAGAAAAGTAGCACGAGAGGAGGTTTTTTTTACTTTCCTGAGCCAAGCAAGCAGTAAGATGGGCAGCTCCAATGTTCCCAAGAACTTGTTCAGTTACCATTAATATGAGTCACTGCAAAATTAATTTACGGTGTTAATTTATTCATTCTTAGTAACTGGCTGATCAGGGTCATATTGGTTTGAATTAAACTATTAGTTTGTTTGTGTTTTGTAAAGCAGAACTCATTAAATTTGTAAGATAATAGTGTGGGGTAAGTACAACACAAAATAATAAGTGTGCAAGTGGGATTGAGAGAAATTCTTGAATGTAGCAGAGGTTGAGGCTGTTAGAGCCAGAATTCAGAGACTATACTGACAGAGCTGACAGCTTCTCCGGTGTTTTCATATTAAGATTAGGATTCATATTTAACTAGGGAAAAAGTAATAACAAACTAACTTTCCAGTTTGGGTAATGCCCACTATGGATATAAATCAGAATACAGACATGAACATATGGAACATTTAACAAATACGATGTCAATATGTTACACACCTATTATGGGCAAAACTGCAGAGGCTGTGTGTGAACATATAAGTTCAACACTTCAAAACATAGTCTCTAGCCTTAAAAAACTATTACACCAAATGATTAAACTTTCGGACAACAAAAATTAGCCCTTCATTTAAGAATTACGGTAAAACCTCTTGTTCACCTGCAGGGGAATCAGTGCTCCATTAATCTGATTATCTCTTTCAGAAGAGCAGTCATGATGGCTGGAGTGAACACTCTTAGCGAGAGTCACCCTTGAATTAAAGCCTTGATCAGATTCAGTTGACGGATGATATGAGCTTTGCTGCTATAATGTGTGTTGTGTTTTGCCAACTCTGTGTCAAGCAAGGAGAGGATCAATGCAAATTTTGTAAGGGGCTTTGTTAGCACTTCTGTGATGCCACTCATATGTTAAACCTTGCAGTCTTCATCCATCATAGTCATGTATATGTGCATTTTAGTGAGTACAGCAATAAATGAAAGACAATGTAAGTGTTAGCAATCCCTAAAGACTGGGCATTTCTGTGAGTGTGACTATGTGTGCTCATACTTCTGGAAGTCCTGTTCTCTCTCAGACTATTTGCTCAGCTACTTTACAACTGCAAAATATGTGTGTGAACTTTAAAACTATGAGTAATTATTTGTAGATAAGATGCAAGCCCTGGGACAACCCCTCAAACCTGTAGTCTATAGACATAATCATCCTAGAGGGATTCATGGACCACCATGAGTCCATAAAAAAATTGGTGTCCATTACAAAAAGTGGTGAAAATCACCATCAACTGTGTTAAATTCTAATATGGCTAGTACATTTTTAATTTATTTTATGTATAAAAGGTTGTAACTGCAATATAAATACAGTGCTGTTATTTTTCACATTGCGTACCTAATTTCATTTCTCTGGCTGAAACATTTTAGGATGGCTCCAATACGGGCATAGTAAGTGCATAGGTGCCGCATATTTGAAATTATGGCTTGATTATTAAAATGTGCTCCTGCAAAAGGGGTTAGAGGACGTCTATAGCGTAGGATCACAAAGTGCATTTTAATTTGAATTAAAATTTTTATGTTATTTTTTATCTATCAATTAGTCCCTTCTAAAAACTATTGGAACGCCTATTCTGTTTTTTGTTCTATACACAAACATCACAGCTTAGTCAAGATTTGCTATGAGATTACCAAGATAACAGCAGTGCAGCAGTTTTAAAGCCAATCAAGACGACAAGAAATATTTTGTTCAGAAAGTTGTACTGCAGTTTATCCCAATATCAATATTAAACTGTCATATAATATAGAATAAAATTCTACCATATTCTAGAAGGTGTCAGCTAACAAAAGTTTTTGATAATCATTGTAAATAAAAATAATTGTTTAAACCCTATAACATCCCAAGACTCATGTACAAACCTTACTCTTGAAACCACTAATTCCACTGTAGTTAATGAATAATTCATACTACGTACAGAATAACATGCTTTTTGCTGAATAATTGAACAATCAGGGACTTGAAGGAGTTAATTTAATCATACACTTTGTCCACACTGTTCATTCTCTGAGTCTGAGTCTGCAGATCCTGTCTGAGCTACAGTCTACTTTTTACAGGGCTCTACACATACTGTCATCTGTCTCAGTGTTGTGTTCTGTGCATCCTTTTTGGATTCCTCTATTTTTTTTGCACCAGCTCACGTTCTATCATTCACTCAGCCTATTATCCAGGTCTGGTAAACCACAACTGGCTTCAAGGAAACCAATTTAACAACCACACTCTGCAAAGTCCTAGCTAAGAGCCCACAGACATCATCACACATCTCCTCATAGTGTCTTGAGGGGGAGAGACAGAGCACTTCAAAGCTCTTCTACTGTGCTCAGCTGTCTCTTTCCTACCTGTGCTATTACATGTTTAAGAGGCAGAAAGAAGTAAAAAGCACTGTTCCAACAGTAAGAACACATTCAATA
Source organism: Tachysurus vachellii (assembly GCF_030014155.1). Taxonomy (NCBI): domain Eukaryota; kingdom Metazoa; phylum Chordata; class Actinopteri; order Siluriformes; family Bagridae; genus Tachysurus; species Tachysurus vachellii. The sequence goes on along the minus strand of NC_083478.1, from coordinate 9,912,739 downwards.
TAACACACACACACACACACACACACACACACACACACACACACACAAACACACACACACATACAGTAAGTCTGCATACAAAGCTTTGTCCATCTGGATATCCAAGACGACAATCAAACATCAATCATCAATCAATTAGTGTTGGTCAGATAGGTGACCTGCTTTTGTGAATTTATTGCTCCATATAAAAAAATCCCTGTATAAGACACACCTTTTTTTGGTAAAAGAAGGGATTAATTAAATAAAGTTAAAGCAGGGAGGTAGATTAATAGTAAGGAAAAAACCAACAAAATAGTTTTGATATTGGTTGAAGTAAGTGTGAGAGTCTTTATGGTGGACGCTGAATCAGAGTCAGGTGTAAAAAAGAGAAAGACTCTTGTATACATAATCATACACCATGTTTACAAGGATAATAAATAAAATAAAATAAAAAACTTTCTAATTTGTTAGTATGGTAGTATTGTATCATAATAGTTGTTAAAATGTTAAACATTTAAATTATATAGCAATAAAAAGCCCTTATTGTCAAAATTAAGAAGAGCAGTACAAGGATGTTCCATAGACTCCGACTGGATGAACCCTGTAGCACAGAGGTAAAAGTAAAACTAAGCAATTAAGACCTCTAAAGGACTCCACTTACATAACAGAATAAGAGAGTAACACAGATCTGAACAGGAGAGGGGTTTTATAAATCACTGTCAGAGAAATCTATTCTCATTTTAGTAAAGGGTCCCAGAGTCAACAGAAAAAAAGACAAAGAGGTAATGAGTTGATGTTTTGCTGACTCTTAGAAAGCATCTAGAAAGAAAGGAGAGGTAGACCAAGCAAAAAAACAAACAAAAAAAAAACAATATTCTTTGACAATGATGATATTCTACTTTCCACAAATACCAAAGCAACTAGAACTAATAGCACTACTTCTACCAATGAATGGGGTCAGGGGAGAGAGGCTACAGGCACACACACAGCACCTGAGTCTGGATGCGGTTGAGGCCTCTGAACCAGAGGATCTGGCCTCTGCGTAGCTCTCTTTCAGCATGGTCAATCTCCTCCTCATCCTCAGCCAGCTCATCCTCAGTCATCTCATCTGTGCCTGGTCCTGTACCTGCCTCTTTCAGACACTTCAGATGACTGGTGGGCACTGTGGCAATAACCTGGAGCACAGAAAAAGATGGTAATATTTAACATTTTAAATGGGTAGAGAAAAATGGCTGTATGTTTAAAAATATGTATGTACTACTAAGCTTGTGTCAGCGACTGCTTTCAGTTAAAAAGAAACAAAAACAAAATGTATTTTCCATGTAGAATTTAAAGCTTTGATTTTTGGGTCCTATCTATTGTGTTCCTGTGGTGTGAGGAAGAATTAATCTACTGGCTCCGTCTGTTTATAGAACCTGTTTTTGAGTGCATGATACATAACAAATATGTTTTACTTGATTCAGTTCATTAACATTTGTCTCTCCTTCATCTCCTTACCTGACCCCACAGAAGCTCTCCAACTCCGACAAAGAGGCACCACAGCCACTGCTCCATGTTGAGAGGGGCACAGCTAAAGGGCTTACCTCCAAACTGCACTATAATAATCTGCACAGTGAACACACACAAATCACAGGCCACACAGAACTATGCATGAAAGCCTTCTCCTAACTTCACCCTATGAATATCACAGTCGAGACACAATCAGAGCCAGTCACACTTCATGTTAATTCTTAATTGCTTTAAAGGTACTAAGTGTGAGACCTGCACGCCGAAGGTGCCCAGCACGATGCTGCAGAATATAGGGTTACCAAAGATGCCATCAAACACATTCCTCTCTCCATGAATCTTGCGAGCATTGATCTCATTGAAAAGCTGCATGAGGACGAAGGTGTTAAAGATGATTGTGTAGTGCTCAGTGGGGGGCGAGTGCAGTGGAGCATTGCGCCCGCTGTCAATGTTAAAGATCTTTTCTCCTGCACGGAATAAAAGAGGCACAGGAGATGGGGTCAAAGTTAGGACAAATTTAATGTTTCAAAATTAAAATGAAACTTTTTTGCTTTTTTAAATGTAATAATAATAAAAGTGACAGAAAATTACAGAAAATATTATTAATGTACTAAAATATTAGTTATTTATAAATGCAAATATTATTAATTATAAATTAATTATTGATTATTAATTTTAAAATATCATATAAATATTAATCGTATAAACAAAACTACTAATTTTAACTACTATTATTTTTTAATAAAACAATTTTTACTTAATATATCTGTTTAACAACCTGTGGTTGTTAAATGTTCAGCAGTTCAGTCTTATATTTGCATAATTCATACTTACCACAAAGTTTTATATTTGTATATTTTAATAAATATTGTTTTGATTCCTAATAACTGAGATAATACAATAAACGTAATTGTCTTTGAAATACAATCAATTGGACTAAGTATCTGATTATTCTTTACTCATTTCTAAATTTATATCTTTACCAACAAAGAGCAGAGTGAAGATGATAACAAGCTGATAGACGCCATGCCCCAGGATGTTCTTCATCATGGTGAGGGAGATGAGGGGGTTGTTACGGCCATAGGGTTTTCTCAATAGCAAGGCTTCAGTGGGTGGTTCAGTGGCCAGGGCAAGTGATGCAAATGTGTCCATAATCAGGTTCACCCATAGCATCTGCACTGCTTTCAGAGGAGAGTCCTGCATAAACATGCACAATGATATTCATAAATAAATGCAATTTTCTGTCTTGGAATTCCAGTGATCATTATTATCATTAGATGTGAGAATGTTTAATGCACAGTACTAACAACCTCCAGTAGGGGGAACAGCACACAGACTAATGCTTTTCCCACAATCCCCTGCCTGCCAGTGAGGTGCAATGCAGTAGGTTCTAGTAACCTGCTACAGAGCTAAATGGTGATAGGTCTTCACACTGCAGAAATACACACTTTCCACAGCAATGCAGTCACTGGCTTTTAAATTTTTGTTTAAAAAGTATCAAAGTTTGTGCCAAGTGTATGTGTACACAGAATATAAACTGTGTGCAGTATGTTTGTGTATTACCTGTGTAATACAGGCACCGGTGAAGGCCACTATGACGGCCACCACATTGACAGTTAGCTGAAACTGCAGGAATTTTGAGATGCTGTCATAGACATTCCGACCCCACATGACTGCCTTCACAATGCTACTGAAATTATCATCAGTCAGGATGATATCTGAGGCCTCTTTAGCTACATCAGTTCCAGCTATGCCCTAAAAAATAGAGGAATATAGAAAGTCAGTCAGAGACAATGGAAGCTAGAGAGATACAGAAAAAAGCGAAAAACACGTGTAATACTTGTACTATAAAGCACATTTCTTACAAATTTGAACATTTTGTGCAATAAATAACAAACAACAAATGTATTAATAGGAATGCATTTATACCATTCAACCTCCTATAATGAGCATGAGTATTAGTAGACATTTTGATAGTATCATTTTATGGTAATCATTATTACTGATACTGACTTAATGAGTAAAGTACTTATTAATAAGCATTTGAAATCTTATGGAACATTCTGTTAAGCTCTGAGTGCACAGACCAGTACCAAGTCTCATGCTACAATAACACATATAGTGATTTTATCACTGCAAGTCACCATAAGGTGACTGAGGTCGCCAGTATACATCCCTAACACTGCTTGCCATTGTAATAAAATTGATCAGTGGAAATGAAACGTTCTGTAGGTAGAGTATTTGTATATAAAATTCATTAGTGTATATATGCATCATATCATACAAGATAAATGGGAAGCACTGTGTGCTCTATTTTCTTCTCTCCCATTGGAATTCACCCCATCAAGTCGTTCCATATTTGCCTAAAGTTATACTTTTCTCAACTCTGTCATGTCACTGGACATGCCCATAGTTTTGGTAGTGGCACAGACTGAGCATCCTAAAACAAACCTCCTGACATCTTGGGCCATCTCGGGCCACCAGAACTTCCCCTGGAGGAGTGAGAGGCTTAGACTGATGACAGGGTGACCAGTGCCAACAGAGGTATGGTTTGGTTGATGAGGGTCATGCTTCGAGATGAAAGTATGAACCGAACATTGGGTGGACATTCCAGTGGTGGATGGACAGGATTTCCCTCTTCAGGTGTCCACTGAATGGGACTGACGATCATGGAGAATGGAAGGATGGTCACTGGTTGCTCAGATTCCTCGTCAAGCGTGTGGATGCAGGATAAAGCATCAGCTTTCTTGTTCTTCACTCCTGAACGGTAGGTGATGGTGAAGTTGAAACGAGTGAAGAACAAGGCCCAGCAAGCTTGACGAGGGTTCAACCTTTGAGCGTCTCAGAGATATATTCAATTCTTGTGATCCGTGAATACTGTAAATGGGGATTGGGCGCCCTCTAACCAGTGTCTCCATTCTTCCAGGGCCAGTTTTATGGCTAGGAGTTTGCGGTTACCTACTGTATGTCATAGTTGACCTCTGCCGGGGTGAACCTGCGGAAGAAGAAGGCACATGAATGGAGTACATGGGTCTTACTGTGGGGTTGTGAAAGAAATGCCCCGACACCTGTAGAGGAGGCGTCTACTTCTACAGTGAAGCGAAGTTGTGGATTAGGATTAATGAGTACTGGACCTTGGGTGAAGGCTTCTTTCAGCTCTTTGAAGGCCTTCATAGCTAAGGGAGACCAGGGCAGGGACTTCGGTTTGCCTCGGAGGAGTGAGGTGAGGGGTGTGACTATGAGGCTGAAGTTGTGGATAAACCGTCTGCAGAAGTTAGCAAATCCCAGGAAGCGTTGAATCTCTTTGATGGTGCTGGGAATTGGCCAATTCTGAACTGCTTTCACCTTCCCCTCATCCATAGAAATTCCAGTAGATGATACCATATATCTTAGAAAGGCTACACACTTTTCGGCTTTGAAGGACAAATGGTGTTCCCGGAGCTTCCGTAGGACTCAGTGATGTGTTGGATATGTTCTGGTAAAGATTTAGAAAAGATGAGGATATCGTTGATATAGACAATCACGAGCTGATTCAGGAAGTCCCGGAACACATGGTGCATAAAGTCCTGGCGCGTTCACTAAGCCATACAGCATCACCAAATATTCGTAGTGGAATGTCGGTGTCACAAACGCCGTCTTCCACTGGCCAGGTTGTATGCACTTCTTAGATCAAGCTTAGTGAAGATCTTGCAGTTACATAGTTGTTCCAAGGCAATTGGGACGAGGGGAAGGGGGTAACGGAACTTGGTGGTGATACTGTTGAGTAACCGGTAATCAATACATGGTTGGAGGCCTCCGTCCTTCTTAGCTACAGTATGAAGAAGAAGCTGGAAGCGGCTGGAGCGGTAGATGGATGGACATAGCCTTGAGCGAAAGCTTCTTGGATGTACTCTTCCATGGCCTTTTGTTCGGGCATTGACAGAGGGTAGATCCTTCCTCTGGGCACTGGTTCACCTGGTAGGAGATCAATCGTACAATCCCATGGCCTATGAGGTGGTAGCTATGAAGCTCTCTTGGGACAGAATATGTCGGCATACTCCTGATATTTGACTGGAATCCTGGAGGGAATATTCTGGTGAGGGCTTTAAATAGAAGTGGTACATACTAGTACTCTGGATATGGATGGACTACGTCATAACGGCGGTTGAGGGAAACAGGTCGACAAACAGTGAGACAAACCGGTTTCCCAAGAGAGCTCTCGGTGGTGTTGTATAAGCCACGAACACCCGAGGATGATGTCCAAAGTGGAATTCTCCAGAACCAGAAGGGTGATGTACTCCACATGCAGTGCTCCCACTGTCAGCATCACAGGTCCTGCACTATGGTGTATGTTGGTTCTGTTTAATGGTTTGACGGTGATGGAATGGGCTTAGAGTGCCTTTGGAACTCTGATCTTGGGAATCTGAAGGGAGTTACATAGTCTCGTGGAGATAAAGTTACCGGCTGAACCGGAGTCGGGGAGAGCTGAAATAGAGATAGAGTGATGGAGAAAAGATATCCAAATTTGAGTTTGTAATGGTGAGTAAAGGGATGGCTCAGACTGGATAACACTCACCGGGTGTCGTGGTGGGCGGATGGAGCATGAGGTGATAGTATGCTCTAAAGCACCACAGTAAAGACACAATCCTTGATTAATTCTCCGCTGGCGCTCTGACAGTGAGAGACGAGTGGAGTCCACCTGCATGGGTGTAGGTTCTGGAGGAGCAAACTCTTGTCGGCTGGGAGAAACGGGTGGTGAATTTTCCATCGTTAGACAACTTAGTCGGCGATGGACAGGTGAATGAATTTCTCCAATTACATTAGATCATCATAAGAGGTGAGATGGATCCGTAATGAAGGATTCAATCCGTTATGATATGCTGTCCTCAACGCCGCTTCATTACACCCACTCACAGCAGCTAGAGTGCGAAACTTCAGGGCATAGTCAGTCACGTTCATGTTACCTTGTTGTAAGTGATACAATTCGTCACGTGCCTAGGAATCCGCACCAGAAATATGAAAAACGTTCTTGAAATGAGAGAGAAATAATTGATGATGACTGTACCGTCGGGGAGTTTTGTTGCCACAACGAATCTGCCCATTGGAGAGCCTTCCCTCGGAGATGTGAAATGATGACAGCAATTTTAGAGCGTTCGGTGGGGTATTGTTGAGGTTGCTGCTCAAACACGAGTGAGCATTGAAGCAGAAATCCGGTGCAATTCTCCGACCAAACCAGAGAAGGCGCCGGGTTGGCCATGGGGGATGCGACTACGGTGGCAGAGGAAGACGGTGCTGTGACAGGTGCGGTGGTGCTGGATTGTACCGATGAGCGAAGAAGATCCACTAGTTTGAGAATGGGATCTGATGGATGGGATGTTCATCTTGCTTCCGGTATTAGGTCTGGTCTTCTGTAATGATATACATGCTACGGACCAAGGTAAGCAAAACAGAGTGAGGTTTATTGAAGTCCGCGAACATATATATATCAGGAAAGAACAGTATGAAGCACCACAGTGTAGCAGCACACACAAACACACACGCAGGGGATATCACAGGAATCCGAGTCAATGAATCCTTAACTTGAGGAAGTAGATATAGGAGTGAATCCTGTCGCTCCGAAAGCGAGGATGAAGGAAGGGTAGCCGATTGCTGGAAGACAAACGGGAGTCTGGAGCTTGAATGACTGCAGAGAAAATGTTGTTAGTACATAACGAGACCAGACAATGAGTGAGTGACTGAGAGTGGCCTATATACTGTGTGTTGATTAGAGAATGAGGAACAGAAGGTGCTGATTAGTACTCAGGTGAATGTGAATGCTGGTGAGTGAGGGAAGGACCTGGTGACTCTGTGACACCACATCAGTCATCAGAATGCTTTTACTCATATTAGTGGAATTTGCCAGCTCTACAACATAGCATCAGTGCTCAGTGCCCGCATAATGAAGTGCTCACTCTCAAATGTGAACGTTTCTCTGCATGCTCACTTCACTGATCCATGCTTGCAAATACATTTGTGTGTGGTTCCTCACAGTAATCTATAATGATGATACTCATTGATACTACTCTGCACACCCAAGACAGCTGCCACCCTACACTCTATTGAAGACATTGTTTAAATGCCATAAGATGTTCTTCAGGTTACTTTTATTAACAGGATACTTGTATTATATAAATAATAGTCAATAGTGCAAAATCTGTATAAATAGTTGCCCCAAAACCAACTGTTGTGGAAGCATACAATGTACAAGTTGGATGTCATATAGGACCACAACAATATGTATTACTTATTGTCAAACATAGTTTATGTGTCTGTGTGTAAAAAAAAACAACAACTGAAAAATCAAGAAAAAGGCAGAGAAGTCATTTTGTTGTAGTAGCGCCTGCTGGGAGATCATTAACAAAGTACAATAGTAGACATGGATTTTCTCTGGTATAATTAGTCACAAAACACAGAGGACTCTCTTTAAAAAGAGCAGTGCAGGATAGAGACATTAGTGTAGAAGATGACTAGATACAAAGAAGGGTATATAGATAGATAGATGAAAACTGTAAAATAGCTGAACTCACCATGGCAAAGCCGACATCAGCTTTCTTAAGAGCCGGTCCATCATTGGTCCCATCACCAGTTACTGCCACCACCTGCCTCTGCTCCAGCACAGTGCTGTCAATGATGCCTGCAGATTATCAGCAAAGTTAATCACTGAACATGAATAAATTCTGTATAACTAACTCAGTATAGCTTAATGGAACTGAGACAAATGTTCGCTGTTTTTACTGAGAGTGAATGAAGCTGCCTTCTAACCTTTAACAAGAGTGTGTTTGTCAGTAGGTGAGGAGCGGGCCAGGACTCTTAGTTTGGGCCAGACCTTATCAATCCTCTCCTGCTCAATCTGAAATATGCAAAACCACCAGATGCCATATAATGTCATTGGATGATATGCTATTGAAATTCATCATATAATAACTGTATAACCCAATAACACCATTCTTTGTATATGATAGTATCTGGCTATTTCTACAAAATATATGTTCTCTAATTTTACGCTCACTTGTTTCTGTCTCTTTCTTTTCTTTATTTTTCCTTCTTTGTAAAGTAAACAATCTTCATAATAAAATTTACAGTATAGATATTTATAAAATACAATGATATCCCATTAGTAAATTATAATTCTAGAACTCAATAATAAATAACCGAAATATTCAATTCCAAAAAAAAAACAAAAAAACATTAGAGACTCTCTGGCTGTTCTCCAGGCTTTGCATTCTAGTTTACTTATTCAATGTATAAGAAGGATTCACCTCTCCTTTCTCATTCCTGATTCGTCGATTGAAGTCCTTGCCGTCTATACACAAGAAGTCATCACCTGGCTGAATGATACCACATTTGGCGGCGATGGCTCGTGCTGTGTTGATATTGTCACCAGTGACCATGCGCACAGTGATACCTGCTCTCTGGCATTTTCGGATAGCTTCGGGGACCTTCAGTTGGATAAAACATACAAATTCACAAGTTAATCTAATTACATACAACTCAGAATCGTGACACTGTAAAATGCACTATATACAATTTCTATTCAGGTGGGGTTTGGATTTCTGGACATATGGCTGTTTATTAATGTGGCTGGACTATGGTAATTATGATTGATTCACATAAGATAAAAGATTTCTGTATAAGTCACAGACATGAGAGTATTTTCACAATATACACATAGTTGCCAGATTAAATACAACATACACCTCATTGTAATATAAACACACTGTTTTATTTGTAAGTATAACTGCTTATTTTTGGGCTTGTGTTTATGCAAGTTGCATTTGAACATTAGTAAAGCAAATGACCATAACAGGTTTGTAGGTTATATTTGTGATACCTATTTGTGCTATTTTTTTTTTTTTTTTGACAAAAAGGCCATTCAATTTTTATCTATTTTTATACGTATGTATTTGACCAATACATGATTTAGTTTTGATTTGTTTTCTTTTGGAAACAGTGGAACAGACCAATTCCTGAAATTTATTTATATTATAGAAAAACCTATCCTACAGGATTAATGAAATATTTACCAACCTGCCAACTCAGACAAGATATATTGCGCCTGGGGCTATGTCTACTTTTCATTTTTTTTTTTTGGTTAAATATAGCCTAGGGTTAACCCTAACCCTAACCTTTTCACCCATGTACACATGCATTCAATTCAGGATTTGGACAGGACTAAAATCACAGAGAAGCTAATCCAATTTAAATAGGGTTTAAAACTACTTTTTCCAAAACTTCAGCTATATTTTTGCTTTTAGCATACCTCAGGCCTCACAGGATCCTCAATTCCAACAACACCAATGCATGTGTGGTCAGTAACAATATCAGCCTCATTGTCCCACTCCGGTTCCGGCTTGCCAGGAAGATCACGATAGGCAATGCAGATGGTGCGCAGGCCTTCACACGCCATTGGCTCGATCACTTTTTTCACCATCTCATCCCGGTCCCTTGGCCTGAAGCTTCGCACTTCACCCCCTGCTCCTACAATGGATGAACACCTGAAGGAATAAAACAAAAAAGAGACAAGTAAGCAAACTAACAGTAAAAAGAGGTCAATACAACTCACCTATACTATATAAAATATAATTAATTGAATATGGGCAAATAATATGGTGTAGAACTATTCAAATCAGACACCAGTAACAGAATAAATTCCATGCAAAAAGGTTTAACATTTTGTAACTGATATAAAATTTATATTTTGATATATTATCAAAGCAATGCTACAATCCAGAATTACTCACTTTTTCAGGAGGATTTCAGAGGCTCCTTTGCTGTAAAGACGGAAGTTGCCATCTGGAAGCTGCACCACAGTGCTCATGGACTTACGGACAGAATTAAAGGTGTAGACCTTGTAGAGCTTCTCCTCTGGGATCTGTTCACGGATGGGTGCATAGTCTCGCTTCAGGTCCAGCACAAAGCCCAACAAACCACACTCTGTCTTATTCCCCACCTGCTTAGGCAGGCCACCTTCTACATCAGGAGGCTGGAGGAAAGAATGAGGGAAGAAAATAAATTTAGGTGCAAACAGGTTTTTGTTTAACTGTGTTCTATGTTTTTTTTGATATGGCACTGTCCTGAATTTGTATATTGATTACAGTGTCCTGCTGCCAATGAGCTACAGCAGCAAATGTCAAATTGTGTGTTACTCAATGTTTGCAACTATACAGAGACACATCCTCTGCCATGCTCTTACCATGATCTTGGAGGTATAGGCGCTGTTGATAGAAATGGCATTAACAATCAGCTCCAGGGTGTTGGAGTTGATCTGACTGGGTTCAGGGATCTCGCGGAAGTGCTGGTCATTTAAATAGGCCTGTACCACAGTCATGCGGTTGGTAGTCAGTGTGCCAGTCTTGTCTGAGCAGATGGCAGTGGCATTGCCCATTGTCTCACATGCATCCAAATGGCGCACCAGGTTGTTGTCCTTCATCATTTTCTGAAGAACAAGGAGAGAGGACAGTAGGTAGGTTTGAGGTTGGTTGGGTTGTATAGTGGATTGTGAATGTTAACACAAGAGCTCCATATGAATATTGTATTCAGAGTTGCATGAATTTTCGAAAACAGGGAAAAGAGCATAACCACAATTAAATGCACACTTACATACAAGGTGTTCTGGGGTACCTTACCTTCACTGAGTAAGCTAGAGAAATTGTGACAGCAAGGGGGAGACCCTCAGGCACTGCCACCACCAACACGGTAACTCCAATGATGAAGAACTTGACAAAGTACTGCACATAGACTGGTGTGCACTCGGGGAGCCAGGTCCGCCCTTCTACCACAAATGTCTCAATCACGAAGTAGAGCACCAAAATAATCACTGTGATAGCTGACATAACCAGACCTGAAGGGAAAACAACAGGCTGTTTGAATGTGTTACAAAGAAACAAAGGCGTAATGACCCACTGTTGCTGTGATTGAGAGATATGTAGAGATGATTCCTTATGTTGATATGTTAGATGTTAGTGGTGTCCATAAATTTTTTTGGGGCATTACACAGATCAAAGATGTCAGCACAGATATTGAATTGACAACTCCAAGGAGCTATCAATATAAGATAGAATTTCATTAATTACTGCATAAAATGAGAAACTTGCTTACCCCACCGGTAAGGAGGAGCTTTCAGTAAATTATAGGTGGAATCATCAAACAAGTTTATTTTGTCCCATTTCTCTATAAAGTGGCCACTCACCTGCTTTACCAATCTGCACAGCCAGTTTGGTAAGTTTGCCCTGTAGAACGGATTTCTCCTTCTTTGGAACATTGGCTTTCTTTTTCTCCCTTTCCTCTACCTCTCCACCTTCCGCACTCTTCAGCGGTTGCATTTCCATGGCAACTGCTCCATCCTGCTTCTTGGCTGATGGTGGGACAGAATTTGAGTGCTGTTACTAACAGACAACAAATCTGTCCTGGCACAACTAGGAACTACTGCAAGCAATATGTACCACAAACATGAACCTTATCAAAATACATCGCAGTGTGGACCTTTACTATGGGCTTGTACTACGTATTGACATATGGCAAGATAAACGCAAGATGAATGCAGACACAGTCACTGATGGCACAGTGGAAACACAGAGCGATCTACTCTTGCAGGACAAGCATATTATCCCTTTTGACTCCCATAGAAATACCACTTTTTATCAACAAAGTGTATTCAGAATTTCAATCTACACATAAAACATATGTAACAGAGCTTAAAAACACAGTACAAGGGTGAATAAATAGGCTGGGGAAGTCCCGGATGTCAGGTTATTAATGTAATTACATAACTCATACATGACATTACTACATCTGATGAATAGTAATGATTCCCATTTTGCAGCACATTAGGTGACCTACTGGGTAAAAACTTTCCACTGCAATAAAATAATTAACCCCTCTGTGCCTCTCATTCATCTACTCTACTGTCTCTCTGGTACCTTTATTTTGATTGGTCTCCACTGTGGCCTCTGGCTGCTTGCCTGTGAGAGAGAGAGAAAGAGAGAGAGAGAGAGAGAGAGAGAGAGAGAGAGAGAGAGAGAGAGAGAGAAGGTTGGAGGGAGGTGGATAGAAAATAGAGGATAGAAAGGTAAAAAGCAGAAAAGAAGAAAGAGAAGAAAGTGGGAATAAAAAGTGACAGACAGACAGAATGAGAGACAGAGCACACAATGTTTTTGAGTGGAAGAAAGCAAGAGTGCACAAAACTATGGAAACAGATGAACAAGCACATATACATGCACCACATGCATATACACATACATAAAAATAAAAGTTTACATAGCTACGTCATTTATTTTTGCTGAAACAGTGTAACTTTTTTGCTGTATTTTGCGGAATGGGCCAAATTTCACTTAAGCCCATATGTACAGTTGAACTTGTACTGTACATGCACCTGATGCCGGTATATTTCTCATAAAGTTTCTGTCTTTAACAGTACATACCATTGGTGATGCTGCTCGTTTTGGCTTCTGTAGTAAGTGAGTAACTACTTTCTTCTGATTGGGGTGCGTGAGGGGATAGGTTTTGGGTCATGTGGGTGTGGAGGAAGGATTGTGGGAGGTTTTGGGATTGGGTGGAGGTAAGAAACAAAAAACATGTATTTATAACAGTTTAAGACATGTGATGATATGCCAGGAAGTGAGGAAATGTATCTTTGGATGTGGTTGGATAACATTATTTTAGGGAGCATTTTTGTAAAAGTATGCAAATTGAGAACAGATTAATGTAAGTCAGCTGTCAGAATTTCTAGATACAAATGTTGAAATCTCTATGAGAGATAATCAATGGGATCGCAGCTGAAGATATTTTGTGCAACTAAAAACCAAGACAACTCTTGAATTAGAATTTAAATCACTTCCCACTCCTTATTTTATGTCTATTTTTGGGAACTTAAAGAAATAATATTTATTCATTTAAGAATATTGATAAAATTGTCTAATTTTCTAGCAAACTGTGGTAACCACATTTTCCTTGCAGATGCCACTGACAGCTAATCTACATTATCACTGATTTGCAGTTACTGATATACTGCCACATCTGTACTGCAACAGTATAAACCCTTATGAAACATAACTATTTAGTATTAAAATATAATCATATTGGGTGCCAAGATTGCAGTGCGTTCTCCAAAAGATAAAAGCAAACCAGAATTCTTAACAACTGGTTAAAATATAAGGTGTTGCAATATTTTCTGCTGTCAGCAACTCATAAGAAAGCCATGAAATAGAAATAAGAAAACTTAAAATCAGTCTTGAAAAACTTACTCTTTGCATTATTTATCACTGGCAAGTTTTGAGCAAATCTGTTACAGAAAATAAACAGTAGTGCTCTGTTTTATACAATATTTGCCTGTAATTAAATGATGCAGTATCAGCACTGATTTTAATACAATTTTTATGCAGTCTTTCTACTGCTTCAATTAAACACTGGTCAGCCATAACATTAAAACAATAATCAATGTGGATAACATTGATTATCCATTACAATGGCAACTGTCATGTAGTAGGAAATATATTACGCAGCAAATGAACAGTTGGTAGGAACTAACCACCAAATAACGAGAACACCCCACAAGACCAGACATTTTGGAGATGCTCTGACCCACTTGTCTAACCATCACAATTGTGGCAATCACATGTGTTGGGACAAAAATAAATGGGCATGTGTAAAGATATGAATAACTCTAACGGCCACATTAGCATCAGAACCAGATCCTGGAGCAATGAAAGAAGGTGGCCTTGTCTGATGAATCACTTTTACTTTTATATCATATGGAAAGCCAGGTTTGAGTGCATCATGTACCTGGGGAAAATTAGGAAGTATCCAGGTTGGTGGAGGAAGTGTGCTGCTACAGATAATGCTCTTCTAGGAAACCCTGACACCTGGCATCGATGTGAATACTACATTGACACATATAACTTACCTAAACACTGTTGCAGTCTAAGTTCATCCCTTTATGCCAATGGCATTTCCTTAATGGCAGTTGCCTCTTTTAGCAGAATAATGCTCCCTGCCACACTACAAACACTGTTGGTTTAAACTCACTCATAAGTCCCCAGATCTCACACCAATCAAAACATTGTGGAATGTGCTGGACAAACATATTTGAGCCATAAAGGTCCGATCTCCCAACTTACAGGACTTACAGTAAAGGATCTGCTGCATACATCTCTGTGCCAGATCTCTCAGCACACCTTCAGAGGTCTTGTGGAGTTGACAGGTAACAGCTGTTTTGGTGGCTCAAGGTGAGACAATATCAGACAGGTGGTTTCAATGTTATGGATGACTGCTTATGGACGATTTTCATTTACTGTATATTAAGCTTTCAGGCTTTGGATCAAGCTTTTTCCATTATTTTATTTAAGCTTTATTTAACCAGATTAGTCTCATTGAGATATAGAATCTCTTTTTCAAGAAAGACCTGGCCAAAATAGCAGAACAATGAATGGTAACAGGCTGTACCTCTTTTGGTTTTGAGTTTTAATACTAAAGCTAATAAACCCTGTGTTTCTGTTTACTAGCATGGCCTGCTGATAAAACATATCTCTGGTGTACACTACTCCTCCTTCTCTGATGCGAAGGAACATCTGACTCTTATATGAGACCATATTATTTATTTTCCACTCCTTCATGATGCTGGGATCAGTTTTAAGAGTTTTCTTACTCCTTCACTTCAATTCAGTCCCACCTCCTCTCTGTTTCCTCTGTACATGTGTGTGTCAGGTGGAGCAAGACATCCTAAATAGAACTTCCATACAGACACTTTGTTTTGATTTTTCCCTTTTGTTCATTATGTGTATACAGTCATATGCAAAAGTTTAGGAACCCCTGACAATTTCCAGGATTTTCATTTAAATATTTTCATTTGTATATTTTCATATACAATTATTTTGGTGTTTGGATCAGCAATTTCATTTTGATCTATCAAATAACTGAAAGACAGTAATATTTCAGTAGTGAAATGAGGTTTATTGGATTAACAGAAAATGTGCAATATGCATCAAAATTAAAATAGACAGGTGCATAAATTTGGGCACCCTTGCCATTTTGCTGATTTGAATACCTGTAACTACTTAGCACTGATTAAGTGGAACACAGAATTGGTTTGGTGAGCTCATTAAGCCTTGGACTTCATAGAAAGGTGCATCCAATCATGAGAAAAGGTATTTAAGGTGGCCAATTGCAAGTTGTTGTTCTCTTTGACTCTGAAGAGTGGCAACATGGAGGCCTCAAAACAACTCTCAAATGACCTGAAAACAAAGATCGTTCAACATTATGGTTTAGGGGAAGGCTACAAAAGGTTATAGCAGAGATATAAGCTGTCAGTGTCCACTGTGAGGAACATAGTGAGGAAATGGAAGACCACAGGCACAGTTCTTTTCTTAAGGCCAGAAATGGCAGGCCACATAAAATATTGGATAGGCAAAGGCGGAGGATGGTGAGAATAGTCAAAAACAGCCACAGACCACCTCCAAAGACCTACAACATCAACTTGCTGCAGATGGTGTCACTGTGCATTATTTAACAATTCAGCACACTTTGCACAAGGTGAAGCTGTACGGGAGAGTGATGCCAAAGAAGTCTTTTCTGCATACATGCCACAAACGGAGTCGCTTGAGGTATGCAAACGCGCGTGATGAAACATAGATTGAGTTATTTGGTCATAAATAGGGGCATGGCAGCAAAAGAACACAGCATTCCAAGACAAACACTTGCTACCCACAGTAAAATTTGGTGGAGGTTCCATCATGCTGTGGGGCTGTGTGGCCAGTGCCGGTACTGGGAATCTGGTTAAAATTGAGGGTCGCATGGATTCCACTCAATATCAGCAGATTCTTGAGAATAATGTTGAGGAATCAGTCACAAAGCTGAAGTTATGCCAGGGCTGGATATTTCAACAAGACAATGGACCAAAACACTGCTCCAAATATACTCAGGCATTTATGCAGAGGAACAAGTACAATGTTCTGGAATGGCCATCCCAGTCCCCAGACCTGAATATCATTGAACATCTATGGGGTGATTTGAAGCGGGCTTTACCATTCTCAGCAAACATCAAACCTAACTGAACTGGAGATGTTTTGTAAGGAGGAATGGTCCAAAATACATTCATCCAGAATCCAGACACTCATTACAGGCTATAGGAAGCTTCCTTCTTATAGGAAGTTATTTCTGCTAAAGGAGGCTCTACTATATATTGATGTGATTTTTCTGTTGGGGTGCCCAAATTTATGCACCTGTCTAATTTCGTTTCGATGCATATTGCGCATTTTCTGTTAATCCAATAAACCTCATTTCACTACTGAAATATTACTGTGTCCTTCTTTTATTTGATAAATGTTTTTACGATAGATGAAAATGAAATTGCTGAGCCAAACACCCAAATTTTTATAAATGAAAATCATGGAAATTGTCAGGGGTTCCTAAACTTTTGCATACAACTGTATGAATGTGTGAGCGTCTTTCACTTCACACCTACCTTTCTTCTCTTTCTTCTCCTCTTCTCCCTCTCCAGCCCCTAGCAGAGTGAAAATGATTCCAGACTGAGAGTTTACTCCAACTGCTGTCACTAACATCCTTCCTGATCCTTCCATCACATGGGTGCCTGAGAGAAGAAAAATGGAGTAATAAAGAAGTCTAGTTAAATAAAATCTTGTCTTGCATCAGTCTGCCCTACATGGCTAATGATTATCTAACCAACAACTTCATACATCTTCTTTAGGAAAATATCATTATGCTATTATTGAATAATGTCCTCAGCATGCCAGGAAAGCCTAATAATGTGAATGGAGTTAGCAGTGGCAGGTCCTAAGAATAGCAACAGGCAGGAGAGGGAGGCCACACAACAGAGATCACAGCAGGAACCAGAGACATTCTGATTTGATTAGTAACATCTGGATTCCTCTGCAGCATCTCACTCACACTGACACATACTGTCATCAAAAACAAATACACACACACTAACCAGAGAGAAGCATAGGGTCTTTGTCCACTGACTTTCGTACATGATCTGACTCTCCAGTAAGGGAGCTCTCATCAATCTTCAGATCATTGCCCTGAATTAGAATGCCATCAGTAGGCAGCAGATCACCTGAATGCACATAACAGGATGAATATTATCACGCAATAAGAGACACACACTATTCTCACAACTTCCTGGTGTATATTAGCTATATTGGTTCAGAAACCCATTAAGCTTACTCTTTCTATGAGTAGAGAGTCAACGGAGAGTAGGGACTGACCATATTTGACCTGGGCCATGTCGCCCACCACCATGTCAGCCACAGGGATCTGGATGACATTCCCGCTGCGCACCACAGCGAAGCGCTGCTCCTGCTCAATGCGGCTCTGCAGCCCGCGGAACTGCTTCTCCTTGCTCCAGTCGTTGAAGGCTGTCACCAGCACCACGCAGATGACTGAAAGTAAGATGGCAGCACCCTCAATCCAGCCTGCCTCCGCTTCACCCTCATCCTCTGCACCAGATGACACATTCCCGCAGGCTACAGGACAAGAGGTTAAATGTCAAAGAAGCATTATATAGATGTATATATTTCAATTTCAGTAGACCGAAATATTAACATTATAATTAAAATTTGAAATGAGAATGTTATATAAGTGGGTCATTGCAACATATTCTAAAAGATTAGCTGGGATATACAGGGTACAAGATATGCAGACACCTTTTTTTATTATATATACGAATATTCCTTCTATCCAGCTCTCAATTTCTTTTTGCCCACACTCAACCCTTCATCCATCTCATTTCACCCCCCACCCAAAACACACAATTTTTTAAAATAACATCACTCCTCTGACTCAGTTCTTAGAGATCCGCCGAATTTCTCAATTTTTTCAATTTTTCCTTAGGCCCCCTTCTCACCCTCACTCTCCTCCCCTGGGGGCTGGTAGAAGGACAGGCCAAGAGAGATGATGGCTGCTATCTCCAAGATGATGAGGGTGACATCCTGCAGTGCCTCCCACACCAGCTGCAAAAAGGTCTTGGCTTTCTTTGGGGGAATGAAGTTTTGTCCAAACGTCTGAGCTCTTTTCTCCAAGTCCACCGGATTATTGGACAAACCTATGAGCAAAGCACATAGTAAAGGTTGCATATAAAGAGTTAAAACTGTTTTCAAAAATATTTGAATAAAAATAAGCCACTCCCAGAAAATGTTCTCAAAATTCAACTGATGACCTTCAAAATCAAGCCATTCCAAATCAAATCTTGAAAATTGACTATATATCTTACAGCTGAATTTGCCAGTGTACATTATGTTAATTTAGATTTTTTTAAAACTCCAAACATGTTAGTGAGCAAAATGCCCCAAAGCCAGAAATAAAATGCCCAAATTCCTGGACACTTTTACTGTTACCCTTTCACAACTTTAATAACTCTAGTGTAATAGTTCCCCACTATCTGCACTGTCTCCATTATACCATGCATGAAGGAAAAGGCAATAAAGAATAATGTATACAATTACATATAATAGTATCTTGTATCTTGATAGTGTAATGTACATAAATGACCAATTCAAGCAAACGAATGCTTAATGAATGATTATGAGTGAAAGATTATGATTGAATAAAGCCTTTTGCTGTGGATTGTTCCACACTTGCAGTATAAGAAGCCTTCACAGCATGTAATACATTTCAGATTTAAATTATTCATTGTTTATTTCCCACGCATTGGCAATGAAAGCCTAAAGACCATGAAGTCACTGAAATGAACAGAGGGATGAACTGAATACCTATCAACAGCAAGTATTAAATTGCACATCATCACTAATCTTGCATTTAGTGTGCCCACTGTCACTCTCTCAACCGTGTCTTAGGCTCCCGCATTCTTTCTTTCTTTCTTTCTTTCTTTCTTTCTTTCTTTCTTTCTTTCTTTCTTTCTTTCTTCATTTTTCATGAATGTGTGCAGTTTCCATGGCAATGAAGGCATCAAGCAAACCTCACACTTGCTCTTAAACTTCCTGTCTTTGGGCACCTTTTCGCTTAGCTACAGATGATGTCATTGCATCAAAGAGGCATAAGAATAGATTTCTGATTGGTCTGCTCTGATGGCAGCTCCACTGCAGACTCTGTCTAGAACACACTGCAAAGCTTCTGAGCTGCTATGGTTATCAGGAGCATGACCCAGCTCAAGCACCAGTATTATTAGTTAGCTCAATGGAACACTACTGGCATAAATTTTTGTATACATGAATGTGACATTAACATAATGACAGTCAGCCAAACATTAAGAGGTTAAGTAAGAAGTATGGCCTGATGGCAAATGACTGAGTTTACTCTGCTATGCCTGTGCCACACACACACACACACACACACACACACACACACACACACACACACACACACACACACAGGAGAACTGGTGTGTGACTTGCTCTCACACATCATACCCACACTGCATGCTGAACCCTCTCACTCCCACTACAGCAAGCATGATAATATCATACACCCAATACAAGTGTGTGTGTGTTTGAATGAGTTAGAGGAGAATTAAAAATGGTAAGAGATGATAACAGGAGCGAAGCCTGTATTACCTTATAGAGGGGTTTAAAACTGCTGAGTTATCATGACTACACCCAATCCTTTAGATAAATCTTTTCACACAACTTTCCTCTCTCTCTCTCTCTCTCTCTCTCTCTCTCTCTCTCTCTCTCTCCCCCTCTCTTATTTTCACTCCCTCATTCACCCCCTCCATCTCCCCTTGGTATGTCCTTGACAATGCGGCAAGCTGTACTAGCTTTCCTGCTCTCTCCTTCCCTCCCTCCTTCTCTTTCTCCCTTGCTCCAACCCAACCCAACCTGGCTAGTTGGGATAGGTTTCATCCAGTGCTGCTGTTAGGCCAGCAGTATTGGTATAATGTTACAGGAGCCAACAGAGGTACACACTGTCTGGACTTTAGAAATGCAATGGCCTTATTCTGCAGTGCTGTAATGTGTTGCCCAGGAAGAGGGAGGCACTAATGTACCTCAGCTTTTAGAGACTCATCATCACAATGACGATACTACTTACAATCACTTTTCCACTTTTTTTTCATATTTTCTTTCCTTTGGCACTAAATGAGACATGCAAGCTGATGGGAACAGTGACATCCACTTAAAATAGACTTGTCACTTCTGCAAGGTCTGGAATCTTTAATGTTTTATAATAAAGTTAATGGATGTGAAAAAGAAAAGTTACAGAGCATTTAATATCTTTTTGAATCACCAGAATGCAAAATGTATGTATGTTTCATACATAAAGCCACTGCAGCAGAACAAACCCAAACACATCTGCTAACTTATCCATTGTTTTCAAGCCTAATGCATTTAGCAGTAATGAGTCTGACCCATGAAACAAACAAGAAAACAGAAAGAGGTGGCCATCATATACCAGACATATAAAGGGCCTATGAATAAGAAATGTAAAAAAAAATATCTTAATTATATATACTAATATTAAAAGATCTCTACCCATACTGATGGACATAAAATTACAGAGCCTCTAACTTTCACAGCGACTATCCTCTATGAACTGTTTACCCAATAACCTCCTCTCCCTACACCCACCTTGCCACCAACAGCGACGTATCTTAGCAACCTGACACAAACGCACGCACCCAGAGTGGGAAGCTGGCTGAGAGAAACAGTGAGAAATGGTGGATGAGTGGCAAGATGGGGATGAGGGGGGCCGTGAGGGGGAGGAGTGGGAGAGAGCATGAGAGAGAGAGAGAGAGAGAGAGAGAGAGAGAGAGAGAGAGAGAGAGAGAGAGAGAGAGTGGAGTAAAATGGCAAGAAGGATGGATGGATGGATACAGTAGATAGATGACTAGATAGATAGATAGATCGAGATAAATAGATAGTTCTCACCTACAAACAGCTATCTATATTTCACTGACTCAAAACTAAATTAACTACACTATTAGGGAACAACTATTCCAGGTGCACTACTGTATATAATGGATGGGCAAAACAATGTAAGTGACAGAGGGAAAGATGCTAAGACAGGAAGAACCTCAGTTTTTGTAATGCGCTGTATTAGTATGCAGGTGAAAGATAAAGACAGTAAAATAATGAAAATGTTGGCTAATCAATGAGAGATACAATTATTTATGGCTGTGCTTTAGAAGACAAGAAAATTATTAAAAATAGACAGTGAGAAGGAGTGAGTGAGTGAGTGAGTGGAGTGAGAGAGAATGTGAGGAAAAAGAACAAGAGAGGCAGAATATTAGTCTTACCATCTGTGGTGGAAGACTTGAGTCTGTGGCAGAGGCCCTCAGTGTCTCCGTAGGTTTCCTGAATCTTCTGCAGGGCTTCTGCTCCTCTCAGCTCCATCAGAGACCGGAGCTCCTCCAAAGTTACCCCAAAATTGTCTGAGTGGTTAGCCTCCATTCCTCCACCCCGCTTTGGATAGAACTCCACCCCACTGTTCGCCATGTCGCCTATGGTAGCTGTCGTTGACATTGCCAACTCTTCAGCTTATGACGCCACTTGTATCTTCCTGTCCAGATCTACTGAACTCACTGAGACTCTGTCTCAGTAGCTCGGGATGGAGAGAGGTTAAATTATGAAGTTTATGTTCAAAATGTGGTTTGCTTTTGGTGTGGCTTGATATTTTGTCCCCTCCCCTCTCCCTCCCAAATTAGTGACTTGCCATCTAACTCTCCATTGAAAGAGGAAACAGGTACAGTGAGGGGAAAACACTTTTTGAATGCAAATAAAAACTAAAACCTGCCCGCTCCACTCTACCCCCTCCACCAGAGGGTCAACAGAACGAGGGATCACGGCGTTCCCGATCCATGGAGACAAAGTAGGAACAGAGGTGAATGATGAGAAGACAGTGCCGTGGTGTGTAGAGGGGTCAGATTTCAGAAGATGCAGTGTGGTGAAGTAGAGATATTTGTCTACAGAGAAAGAAAAAAGAAAAAAGAACGCAAAATACATTAGAGTTTCCAAAGTTTTAGTATGAGTAACAAGATTCATGATATAAAAGGATACTTAAAGAAGTCTGATGGTGGAACCATTATTCTTGTTTCATGCCCAGTGTTTTTGAGGAACACTGGCTAGTTCTGAGTTAATTGAAAAAACGTTGGTCACTCTGACCTCAGTACAGCCAAGGGTCTGACTCATTTTAATTTAAGCGATATAATGATGTCACCTCACATAACAAGACAATGAACCTAATTATGTTAATTATAGGGTCAATCAGTTTCTTATTGCATTTGACCTATTTAGAGTATCCCCTATTTTTTCTTTCTTTCTGTGTTCTTTATTCATATCTCTGGTCCCCTCCTGTGAGCTCATCCACCGAGAAATGTGCTCCGCAGTTGGCAAGTTCAAAACAAGACTAAAATATTTGGACATATAGTCATAGACTATGTAAATTCACACAGTCAGTGATGCAGATAATTCATACAGTCTATATCAAGAGAGTGAGACAGCTGCATTGTCCTCCCACAGTTGCCGTGGAAACCTACAGATGCCTCTGAGCTTTTGGCCTCTACACACACACACACACACACACACACACACACACACACACACACACACACACACATGCACACACACTCAAAGTCACACAGTAATTTCCTTTCCTTTTCTCTCTCTCTTTCTCTCTCTCTCTCTCTCTCTCTCTCTCTCTCTCTCTCCCCCTCTCTCCCTCTTATAAACACAAACACATGTAAGCATGCACATGTCATCACAGCATTTGCTCTCACTTGCTGCTGATATTCTATTGCCCACTCATATATGACATATCTCATCAGTCTCACTTCGTTCAAAGGAGTGTGAGTGCATGTGTGAGCTCTGTCCGTGTAGGTTGACAGAGCTGGGAGTGTGCAGGAGTCATCACTGCATCATGCTGACTCACTAACCCTGTCAACCTCAGCAGCCCGAAAAAACCCTCTCATCTCCCCTCATCTCATCTCATCTCATCTCATCTCATCTTATTTCATCTCTTCTATCAGTCTTTTCTCCTTACTCTCCTCTCTGTTCGATTCTCCCTTGTCTATCCTCAAATGCCTTTCATTCTCCTCTCCACTCCTCTGCAGTGTCTCAACTGTGGACAGCGGGAAGGTTAAGAGTGGTGCAGTGCTGACTATAGATCATCAGCAGATGTGGAAATCGCATGAATATGGATGAGAAGTTACACCTCAATGCTTGATATTTTTTTTTGTGTATGAGTATGTGTGTGTGCCTGTTTGGGGTAATAGTCAACTAGAGAATGCCATTCAATCCAGAGTCTACGAGAGCAGCTCTATTTCCCATCAGTGGGCCACAGTTAAACAGCACTGCAGCTGTGTTTTGTGTGCAGGAGGCAGATGGCTAAAGATTATGCTGAGTTTTCATATTGATCTGTTTTCCAAAACCTTTCCAGGAGTGTGCTAGAGTCCCATTAGGTCATATATTGCTGATAATGTGCTAATAGCGGGATGCCCCAGATAGAGAGAGAGAGAGAGTGTGTGTGTGTGTGTGTGTGAGAGAGAGAGAGAGAGAGAGAGAGAGAGAGAGAGAGAGAGAGAGAGATACATAAAAAACAAAAATATCATGTAATAATGCCAAAAAACAAGCCTATGCATGTAAAAAAATATAAAACAAACCAACAGCTGACACAATTTAGCATTTTAGGGCATATTCTGCATGTACTGTATATCGATATATCTATTTGTTTCCATATACAGTACAACAGCAAAATATCTGCAGGAAGTGACACTGCTGACTGGTTCTCTGAGAGCTCAAAATTCAATATCATAAGGAATGGTGGCAAAAAAAGGGAAGAGAAGTGCTAGAGAATGAGTCAGTGTGCTGCTCACTTCATTCTAATTACAGAGCTGGAACACTCATAGAGCTCTAATGCACATACCAACCACTGAAGGAGACAATGTTTAGATGTAATACATCTTTCTTCATGTCACTGTTGTTATTTTCTATGGGAAATAACTGCTAGTTATTCATGTATTTGTCATCACCATTAATGTACAACTTCTACTATCAAATGCATAATAAAGCTACAATAACTAATCCCCAAATTGATCAAATTTGATAAAAATAGTTTGCAATGAATTGTATTATTAGTTAGGATTAATTGGGGCTATGAAACATATTGTGGAAATGGTGGAGCACAGAAAACATAGTGTGACCAAAATCCTCTACAGAATGGGAACACTGTGCATTCCTCATGACATATCTTGTGTGATATTTTATTTATGAGTGATATTATATTTGTAATCATTCATTTATGGGACTATATGTAACACAGTGTTCCTGGCTGAATCATTCTTATTACCTGCTATATATTTTTGTGTATACCTTTCAAGGATTTGTAGCTGTATCCCATATTTATTACAGTATCATATTTCATCATCTTTCCTGCCCTATCAGAAAACATTATCTAGTGCTACTTTGGTATGTTGCATGTTTGGTATAGTCAAGTAACTGTTTTCTCATTTCCAAAGACAACTTATGTGATATAAGCATGTGCATTATGCAGTCTTGCATTGCAAAAAGGCTTGATTCGCTGATTCTAGCAATTGAAAATCAAAAGGTAAACGCAAAGCTTTGGATTTAATTCTATTCACTGTATGATTACAATTGTACAGACACAGTAAGCAAAAAATGATTTAGAATCTGATTGTTTCAATCTGAACCAGTGAACATTTATTTTGCCTTTATTTTGCTTTATTTCTTGATTTTCACTTAGAATTGAACAACACTGTGTGTAACTGACACTAAACAGAAGACACTGTGTTTTAGTTGTGGGTGTTTCATGCGGTCAGCATACGTATTTGATAATACTCATGCTGTGACAGATTATCTGATAATTGTCTGTAGTTAGTGACCTCTTAATGAATTAAGGCTAATTAAGAGTTCAGCAGTATAATTAAGGGCACTTATATTTGATTGCATGCGGAGAAGACATACTGTTAAATAAATATTTGTGGTGTTTACTATATTTGTAAAAATAAACAAACTGGTAAACCAAATAAATCAGCTTAATCAATTTGCAAAATAATAATGTGTTACAATAATTATACTATACTACATACATAACAGACACAATACTACTACTACTAATAATAATAATAATAATAATAATATTACTACTACTACTACTACTACTACTACTACTACTAATAATAATAATAATAATAATGATAATAATGCATCCAGCAACCATTTGTCACATAAATAGTTGAATAGAGCTGACTAGTGTGCAAATAAAGTGTCATGTGCTCACAGTATGGTGCATATGTTAATGAAAAATAAAGTCCCATTGAGAAACATTAATCCATTATTTAAAAATGGAAGGAATATGGCATAAATGTGACTCTCCATAGGAGGCCCTCCTCCCAAAGGCACTGACCAGGTAAGTAGTGAACAGTCAGAGAAGCATGAATATGCTTGAAAGGCTCAATCAAAGTCTAAATATCTAGACAAATTGGAAATCTGTGGCAAACCTTGAATGAATTGAGTATAAATTGTGATATTCTTGGTCTAAATATGTTTTTTGCTTGATATTTTAGCCCCTGTTAGACAAATGACAAAAGGAAAGGTTTAATTCACTGTAAAAATAATTTCAGTACGTTTTAGTGATGGCAGACTTGTAGATCTGTGACTGCAGGTTAATGGATCAGTTGTTTCTGTCATAAAATGAACCTGCTAGATTACACTGATTCCTAATTTAGTATTTAATTACTACTATAATCATAATGTGAAACGGAAATACACACTAAATGTCTTTGTCAAGTCAAGAGACCAACAAAAAGCTTAAAATAGATCTGTGGACAAAACAATATTTCAGGGGGCTTTTTTTCTCCTCCCACAAATGAAATCCAAGAATACATTAGGGAACTTATGGAATTAGATTCATGACTATAACTCATTGTCAGTCTGCATTTCTTTACCATGAAAAATCCTCCTGCTCTCAAGCAGCTTCCCGATGTTCTGTTTCCAAAAATGGAACAAAGAGAAATGATGCAGGGAGGAATGAAAAATCCAAGACCCTTCTTTTCTAGCTTTGATGTGTGTGGTTAAAGATCATGGAATTTATTTCTGCAGAACAGGCAAATATAAGAGAAGACACAAAATGACAACACAAGCTTGTCTAGTTGTTAATATTTTCAATGCAAGTAACATGGCTCAGTTTTAACAAGCTACTGGTTTACTTTGTTTTAGGGAGACAACATACAGCATGGAGGCCTGCTGATCTGCTGCTGAGAAGAGGCTTAAAGAGGAGAGCAGTTTCTCGCAGGCAGTAATGAAAAGCCTGTCATGCAGTGAGATACATGAAGGTGGTTCAGTGGATATTACTGAGCAGGACACAGAAGAGACATTTGCAAAGGAACTTGCAGCAAGATGAGAGTTGGAAGACACGCTAAAAGCAATAAAGAGCTTGTTATGATAATGTATGATATTTAATTTTGTTTGTTTTTCAATTGTTTTTTAAACCCCTAATTAACACTTGAAATCAACTAAATATTTTCATTATTTAGAATTTATATTACTGATTGAATAAGGTGAATAAACACATACTGAAATGTTTAAAATACCATGTTACCCATCTGTGAAAGGTAATGTTCACTGAATTACTTGACTAAATGTTTGATGTACAAAAATGATCTCAAATGCCATTTTATTGGAGCATTACATGTTCTACAACACTATTATAGTATACTCTGTATATAGAAAGCCTAAATATATACATAATATGGTTAAATGTTTGTGAACAACTGACAATCACACCATGGTGATGATATGCTTTTTGAACATCCCACTGTAGATTTTGTCTCTCTTTACTGTTAAAATAGACCGCACTCTTGTGGGAAGGCTTTTCACTACATTTTGGAGTATTGCTGTGGGGATTTGCTAATTCAGCCACAAGAGCATTAGTGAGGTCAGACACTGATGTTGGGTGAGGAGGTCTGGTGAGGTCTAGATCAACATTCCAGTTCATTCCAAAGGTGTTCACTGTGATTGAGGTCAGGGCTCTGTGCAGGCCACTACATCTACTTGGCAAAGCATGTCTGCATGTACCTTACTTTGTGCACAGGGGCATCGCCATGCTGGAACAGGTTGTGTAAATTGTAATGCTACAGCATAAAAGTTACAAATTTATATATATATATATATATATATATATATATATATATATATATATATATATATATATATATATATATATATATATACATACACAATTATATGTGTATTTTGTGGCAACATTTTCAAACAGGTCCAGATATAGTTGTGATGGCCAGGTGTCCATAAATGTCTGGTCATATATGTGGGTATAAAAATGTAAAAAAATCAAGCAAACAAATAAGCAAAAGAAAGAAAGAAAGAAAGAAAGAAAGAAAGAAAGAAAGAAAGAAAGAAAGAAAGAAAGAAAGAAAGAAATTTACTTACAAACCTTAATCTTAAACCTAAATAATTTGCTTAGGTTTTTAATGTCATTTTTATACTGTGGTTTATGTAACAGTCTAGAAGTCTGTCTAATATTAGTTCTGTCTGTGACAATATAATATTACAGGCTCAGTAATATTCAATTTCATTCAAAAATGTAATCTTTTAAGTCTTTTCATTTGGAATTTTAAAAAGAACGTTATAGACGATCAGTTGTTTTTAATAATTTTTTAAATACACCTAAATATTTCAAGGAATATTTATTTCTTCCCTTTTGCTGTGCATTAATCAAAGTGCTGTCTAGAAGACATTAGACATCTATCTAACTTATTATTACACCAAGTGTAAGTGCACTCAACCTATGCTCTTCTTCCGTATCCCTGTTCCTCCCATTGGCCACTCTATTAGCCCATCTCATATCCTTATCCCTCTCTTTCCATCTTCAATTATACTCTACTTATGATCTACAATCCACTTTCTTCCAGCCACTCTCACTGCAGTGGTATTTATCCCTTTAAACAAACCACTGCTGTCCCAGCAGTGAACCCGTGGACTGCATTGGCGTATGAGTCCATGGGGAGTAACATAAGCTTCTCATCTTAAAAAAGTCAAAGGAAAAACTTGAGCTAGGACCACACAAGACTAAAGCATGTGGATTATGCCTCAGTACTTCTGGTCCTTTGACTATTGTGAGTAAGGCTAGAAATGGAAGCTCCAAATTAAGTGATATTTTGATGTAATTTAATGTAATTGATAGAAAGACACACCCAACACTGCTGCAACACTCAGTTCAAGGGACTCAATAAAACATGATTTAAGATCTGGTGCAGGGTATTAATGTTTGAATATATGTGTTTTTGGGTATTAAAAACAGAATAAAAAGGTTTAACAGAATGTCATGCATATAGCACATGTTATAACTATAATTTTAGTTATAGCATGTGCTATATGCATGATATTCAACAATACAGATATAGCATGTGCTATATATAACCTTTTTTTAATCAATCGCCACATCAAAAGCACTCAAACTAGGGCAACCTAGACAGTGAACTGGGACAGGCACACGTTTTTAAACAGTATAGGGCAGAGACAAATATGGAGTTAAAATCCAAATAAGATCATGATTCATAAATAAATGGAAGGTCTAAAATAAGCATCACAGTCTTTAAATATTGGGATCTGTATGCAAATCTGCTCATACACATGGTTTATTCATGTTCTCACAAATGCACCAAAAAGGTTCCTTATGGCTTCTTTGGAGGTTTTGCAATTTTAACTTTCCAAAGGGTGTTCTACCTTTTATGAAAGGGAAGCATTTCAGAACTGTATAATACATGAAGGCTTCAATGGTTTTCCCATCGGGACAAACTAAAGAAACCTACAGGGCATTGCTTGTTCATCTGATCCATTACTTGAATGCATTGATGCCAACAATGTTGCATGTTTCTTGGTGAAAACTGCCTTACCTGTATTGTTGAATCTGAAATTTAGTCAAGCTATACGAAATATACTATTATTATTATTATTATTATTATTATTATTATTATTATTATTATTATTATTACTGTTACTATTATTACTATTATTTAACTTTTATAATAATAATAATAATAATAATAATGATAATGATAATGATAATAATAATAATAATAATAATAATAATAATAATAATAATAATCTTGATACCTCTGATGTCCCTATAGTCTCCTAAATCCATCTAAAGCGATGCAAACCAATAGCAACAGGACTCACACCTGACGATCATACAAAAATGACCAATCAGAGCCAAGTAACGGACTCGTATGGACTCGGTACGCAGTCGTCAAAACGGCTCACCCTCCACCCCGCCCCTCCTGCCGCGCATCGTCCCCACACCCAATACACACATGCGCACACATACAAACACAAGCACACACATCTTGCAGTGATGGATAGGGAAGACAAAAGTCCTCGCGCTTTCCGGCAAATGAACGCGCAACGAAGCGCACACTTTGGGAATCTAAAGTTAATGCGGCGGTCTGTCCTCACCGCACCGACACGCGCCTGTTTTACCTCCTCAGTGCGTCGCAGTGGTTTTCGAAAATAAAATGACCTCTACTGGTCACCTTCAGAGGGCGAGCGCTTCATCGCTTGTTACAATAAAATCACCTAGCCACAGATTAGACCGCTTGTTTCTCTTCGTCCGTGACAGGCAAAAAAGGCTGTGGATTACATTAATCATGTTGGGCCGCATGATGTGAGAGAATGGCGTGACGGACCAGAGCGGTGTGTGTGTCTGAGCTTGTGCTTGTGTGCAAGAGCGCCAATAGCGTCCAGCACAGGCGCAGTGCCCCCTCCGCAAGGTTACCGGTGTGTGAGTACCGGTTCCGCTCGCATCTCCTCCCCCCTGCTCTGCCTCCATCTCATTCCCCTAATCCGCATAAAAAGCATACAAAAGCAAAGACGTGCACACGCAGGTGATAGGACATCGCTGTGCCTACAGCAAAGCTATAAAGAAGCGCTACCTGGTAAACATGGCATTACACAACCATGCAGAGGAGAAATACAATTACAGCCCATTAATAAGAATATTTACTGGTAATAGTCAGCCCAGTAAGGATACGATATCTGTTTATAAAGACAAACGGCCACAATTTGTCTTTGCTGAATACTAATGCCTATCAATAATGATGCACCACATTTGACAGAGACCAGTATTTTTGCGCGCTGGGCTTCAATGCAGCAGTTTTACGAGCTTGGCAGCTATAGTTGATCCCAAGGAAAGGTGACCATTTTATAGACCGATCTGTAAAAGGAAAATGTTGAAGTAAAGACAAACGAATAGGCTTAAAATCATAAAATAGTCAGAAATACATAACGACCATTCAACACATTTATGTAAATGCCAAACGCTTCGACTCACCAGGCCATGCTCCAAGGACACCGACGCGG
Organism: Tachysurus vachellii; assembly: GCF_030014155.1. Classification (NCBI taxonomy): domain Eukaryota; kingdom Metazoa; phylum Chordata; class Actinopteri; order Siluriformes; family Bagridae; genus Tachysurus; species Tachysurus vachellii. The sequence continues at coordinate 9,881,936 of NC_083478.1, read as the reverse complement.
TTTGGTGGGCAAAAGGAGATTCCCAATTTCTGCCCCAGACAAATAAAGAAAATATAGGAATCGTAGGCGATAGAAATCACCTATTGCTTGCTGCCGTGTGATCCTTTAAGCCAAATGATTTCTGTCGGGTATTTTACTGATGATGGCAATTTGGATCCTAAAATAGTGCAGTCGCTGCCTGGTTATGCTCAGGTTCCGCAGAGGAAAATACGAATGATGAAGACATCGCGTTAGGATGGCAGTGCCGAACACCATGCACCAAAAAGACACAACTTGTTTGTTTACTGATGATAGAAACATACGCCGTTATTCTTGAAAGTGTAAATCAAAAGAGGCGATATTTGGGATTTAGATGCGATGGGATGAAAGACCCCCTCGCTGAGCTGCGCGCTGAGGAGCTCAGACGCAGCATCCACGCGGGCTGCTGCTTTGCGCGCGGATGGAGAGGGTGGGAAAGGAGAGGGGGCGCTGTATTTCTCTCTCTCTCTCTCACTCTCTCTATCTCTCTCTCTCCCTCTCTTCAGCCCCGCCCACGCACCATCCTTTAAACCCTGCCTCCGTGTCATCCTTCAAACCACGCCCACACCGTGGTCTAACTGTAAGATCACGTCAGTGAGAGGATCACGCCTCTTCTCTCTCATTTCAAAGACATGGCAATAGATTGGTTGCGTTTTATGTATCAACATCAGACGCGATGGAACTGTGTCTTGTGGTATGCAATTATTGTATTTTTCCAAAGGCTAGAAAAAGCATTAATGTGTAAGACTGTGTATCTGACAAATACATTTTTTTATATAATGTATATATCAACTGGATATAATGCAACACAACTATAATATTGTCTAATTATAGTTTTGGACAATATAAGTATACACTACACTATTAAAATTTCACCATTTAAGAAGCAATATAAAATAATAAATTAATGGAATAGATCATATTTCTGTAGTTAAAATCAGTTAATGCTGAATTATGTGACGATACATAGTTATGACAGCTGATTTGAAGCTCTGAAATTTGTGGTTGCATCAGCTGCCAGTGACCACAAGTTTCCACAAGAACATCACCCTAACACCATGTTGTTAACGTATACACAAACACTGAGATATTGCATTAAAATCACATAGTGATGTATGATATAATATTTGCAATAATACTACTGTTAAGTACACAATGTACACAAACATGGCACAGAGATATCCGCTTAGCAGTTTGTGACTATTGTCACTATTGTCCTCCACAACTGTGTATAGCCTACTCTTATTTCCATTCTACTTTGAGTGTGTTCTCCTTTTCTAATATTACTGACATTATTTTAAAACATCTCTGAACACTATAGCATCTACAGCCTGGAATCAGTTTTTATTCCTTACATGTTCTTACTGCTCTACTTTGCACCCACTGATATTTGTATTCACCCCTGTCTTAGTGACCTTGTCCCCACATCGACCATCTCAAAGGCACTATGTCCGGCTCAGACATCTCCTGCACAGACTGCACTGCGATGCCAGTCCTGACATGTGTTCGGCTGGAAGATTTCAACTCTGGCACAGAGCTTAATGTAGCCCCGGCTCATCAGTCCAAGCAACATGTTGGTTGTAAATGCCCAGGCCCAGTGACAAACAAAAAGCTCTGCAAGACGCCCAAAACAAGTCTGTGTTGCTCTCTAGATGAATGAACACGTTGGCAGCAGAGATGGCCTAGCTGAAATCAATGATACAGGAGCTGAAATCTTGTAATCTGGATGCTCACATTCCCCAGCATTGGCTATCCTGCTGCTAAGTAGCTATAATTATTACATATATCTCTAACAAAAGCTAGATAACAATTCACTTCTGGAGATGGGTCATCTATGACACAATCCACACTGCCAGAAGTCAGCTATGCAGAGCTTTCCTTTCATGTCCTTCTGCCAAAACCCTGTACAGGAGTGTACTGGTTTCAGAAATACACAGCCAATATGGCCTGTTATACCATCTACTGTATGTGGTGATTTTAGGACAATGCAATCTCTGCCCACCCTCTAAAACATATAGGATGCCTACTTGCCTCACACTGACTTCAGGGGAGCCACACCATCAGCCTTCTGGTGGGCATTTCAGTACCACTCATTAAATTTGGGGGGACACTATAACAGGTTTTGAACATGTACCCTAAATGCTAGTAATATAATATTTTACACCCAAGGATATCATTAAGACCAAAGATACTTTTCATGCAACTTCGCCTTGAAATCACATGAATTTAACACATGAATTTAGACAATGTTATTGTCCTGTCTCTAGAAATTATTTCCCTCATGAACAACAGTGATATAATTTTTTTAGACTGCAGAGTATAAGACAAGTTTTCTTGTTCAATGAATTTTGATTTGACAAAGTTGAATTGATTCCTAAAGAGCCTCCATGGTCATATCAGGAAAAGTTGTTGAAATTGTGCAGCTGAATTGATTGCTTCAGAAGGTTTCACCATGCCCCTGCCTGTGTTATCAGCTTCTGTTGAGAATGCTCAGACCGATGATGGCAGCTGCATCAGCAACTCAGTGTGCAGGGTAGAACTGCAGAAGGCTGTCTGATGCCACAAGAGTACTGAAGGAGGGTGAATGACATCTGTTTTGTGATCCATAGGTTATTATGGCCTTTAAAATGTTATGAGACACCTCCATCAGCCTTTGTCCACAAGGATCTCCATGTGAGCTCCTACTCATTCATTCATTCATTCATTCATTCATTCATTCATCTTCTACCGCTTATCCGAACTACCTCGGGTCACAGGGAGCCTGTGCCTATCTCAGGCGTCATTGGGCATCAAGGCAGGATACACTGGCAGGGCTGAGCTCCTACTCGTGTGCATGAATTTGACTTGAAGTGGGGGTCTTTAAAAAGTGCATTTCAGGTAATAATCACTTCAACCAAGAAAGTTGGAGAATTACATGACCTGCTTATGCTATTGCCATCAAGCCATGTATAGATTAGCTAGATAACAGTCTGTTATCCTAGCTGGTGATGAAATGTGTTCTCTTAGCATCATTACTGGTTATGTCTTCAATAAGAAAGCAAGTAATAATTATTCATATCATAAAATAGTGTCTTACATTGTTGCATATTAAATGTCATCATAGTCATACAAGGCATGTTGTAGTTGTAGTAGCATCAAATTTTGCAATATATTTGTTGGTGTTTGTGTAATTGGGCAGAATGGTGACGCAGTGGGTAGCATTGGCACTTCAGCCAGTGTCCCTCGTTCGATCCTAAACTGGTTCTAAAGGTGTGTATGAAAATACTGCAAATGTTCTGTGCATGTTCTCTAAAGTAGCCACTTGGATTCCTCCCTGGTTTAGGCAAAAATGCCAGATATTGAAGGGCCTATAAAACTATTTAACAAAACTATTTAATGTTCTGTTATTTAACATTAACATTATATAAGGATATGAGGTAGAACATAATTAAATAACTATTTTAAAAACTCACCCCAGTACACAAAACCTGAAATAATTAGAAATGTTGTCCATTAAAACATGCTGACCAAAAAAGTAATATTAACAATAAGCTATTGTTATTTTACATAATTTAATAAATTATATAACAAGAAGTAATGGAGAATTTATTGCATTTATTGGAGAAAAACAAGCAAAAACTTGACAAACACTTTATACTTGAGAAAAGTATGAATTATTTTGTAAAATATACAAAAGTACAAAAACGTCTACCTACAGATTCTGGGCTTTGGTAATATATTCAACAGTATTAAGCTGCACAATATGACATGACAGATATCAAATTGAATTTATGTTTAATGGCAGAATTTCCCAGGAAAATGGATGTACTTATACAGCTTACTGAAAAATACTACTGAAAAAAAGCACATCTATGTTTCTGTAACATAGTAAAAAGCTTTTTTTGGGCTCACACCAGAATATGCACATCTGCCCTCTCGTACAGGCTTTCTGTCACAAGAATAGTTGTCCCTAAGCAATTTAAAAACATGTAAGTTCATGCACCCACAGGGTTCTGATTGGATAGGACTAATGCAGGAGAGCTTTGGTGCCAAGAAGATGCTTTTATCTGCTTAAGACTGTCCTCTAGGAATTGTATACAAATGTGAAAATACAGAGACTCACATTTATATCGCAATCGCTGAAATTTTCTAGTGAATCATATGGATTATAACAAACACAAGAAGTCAAAGCTCTGAGGTCATCCTGTCAGAGACGATATTTAATTTGCTATTTTGTAAAATTACTGTTTCTAAAATGTTGAGAATTGCATTTGCTAGGCTAAGCACGGAGTTAACTGCAACTGCTTTTCTCATTCAAACCACTAGATTTACCGGGTATGCTATCCAGGTAGTGGCAGACTACACCTCATACACAAACACAGAGCCCATTTTCTATCACAACCCTGACAAAGACACATTTGTGAGGTGTGGACTATGCGGTGGAACAAAGTTTCCGCTGAGTTGAGTATTTATAATTCAGAGTTGAGGGCTTGGAAGGGAGATGCTACTTCCTCAGGGAGCAGCTGTGCATTAGCTCTGCAGGCAGTACAGGCTTTAGAAGGCCTCCACTGAAGCCTGAGCAGACAATCTGTGCTTCACTGGCACACATTACATATCAATTCCCTATTTCCCATCACTGTGCATATTACACCTTTCATATGATATGTGTTTGAAGAGTGAGACACACTGTTCCTGCAGAAAAATGCTTCAAGCTTACTGCTGTATGCACAGTGTATCCCATTTTCAAAATGGCATATACCAGAAAAACAGATACTTCTTATAGACGCTTCGGGAAAGCTAAGTGTTTGTAATCCTTTTCAAAGTGTGTTATGACTATTTGAATATGAGAAGTGGGGGTGGGGGTAGAGGGAGAGGGAAAGAGATAGAGAGAGAGAACATTACCATAGAGGTTATATAGAGTGGAATTGGGAAAAAACAAGAAAATCAGGAAAATCCGTGGAAAGATTTAGACTGTAAGACAGAGTGGTAGGCAGAGAGTCAAAGTAAGAGTGTGTACAGCAGGGTAAAAATGAGTTAGAGAGAAAAAGACCTCAGGAGGCAAAAGGAAGCATGGACCAGATACAGTTACACCAGGAGGGAACGGCGTGTTTGGCTGCATACAACATGGACAAAAATAGAGGACAGTGATTATATGCCAGAAAATAGAGGAAGAAAGGCAGGCAGGCAGAAGAACAAGAAACAAGCTAGGGGTACAGTCTCAATCAATCCAGTCCTTCCTATTCCAAGCACTATATGCTATAGCAAGAGCCATGCTGATGTTTTATTTATGGGAGAGATTCTGGCTGCACATGTACCCTCTACATAATTCATAATGCCTAGCATTAGGGCCTGCCTGCAGAGACATGGGAAGTGTTTGAGTCTGTGTACTAGTAAAACTGACTTAATGAAATAACAGATGGCTCTGGATTAATTTGAAGCCTTTATAATTTCAGATCATATATAGTACTTTATTAGCCACTGAAATGTAACATCTGTCTGAGTAGGGCACAATGATTAAGAGAATAAGGCTTTAATTTTTTGCTTCAATGGCTTTAAGAATGATAACACATTAAAATGTTCAAATTTCATTCAAACTTTCTGCCCAGTCTGACTTCATTTATTTTTTCCCTTGATGTGGGACAAGCATCTTGTGCAGGCTGGAATAACCTGATAACACAGTAAAAGCTCTCGACTGAAATGGTGCTAACAGTTTGTGAGAGTCACAAAAAAGACACATACTAAAGTAAGAAAAAATAATGTCCACTTTTATCACATTTTGTTTTTACAATAACTTAACAGTTGAGTAAAGAAAGCTCAATCTGTCCTATACAATCACAATCTACTGTATCATAGAATATTGTATACTGCAATATAACTTCAGTGAACCATAATGGATGAATTTTAATGGGAGAGAAAGTGTGTAATTAAATTATAGCATATCAAAGCAGTGTCCCAGTTTTAGCTGCTTTACCTCCAGGTAAAGACTAGCTCCCAGGAGTTTGGCATGGTTAGGTTTCTTCTTTAATTCTTTTTTCCCACTTACACTTTCCACCATTTCTCTCTCTTCTTCTTCACTTCCCAGAGAAACTGGAACAAGGGAGGAAAAGAAAGTAGGGCATGAGCTTGGGAAGTGATTGATGTGCTGTGGCTAAAGCCTGTTTTTCTGACTGTCACCCGGTGACTCACACTCTCAGTCCTCATTACCCTACCTCACATTAATGCAGGCATTGGCACTGTCACTTTGACAACTTCCTTAGCTGTGAAAAAAAATCCAGCTGTATAATTTCAGATAACAAAATAATCAAGGAAAACAAATATTTCTGGAATCAGGTCCATGATCCAGATAGTCTCTGGTCTCAGGGGTAGGGATGGAGGTGTTCTAGGGAATACAGACTACATTGTAGTCTGCTTCACATGGTCTGTTTCACACTCTCTTCCCTCTCAGGTGCATTTGGCTTCCATGTCGTACAGCTGCAGCAGTTCAGTCATTATGGCCTCAATCTGAGCTTTGGTAATGTCCTCACACACAACCTGTGGAGACAATAGAATTTTTGATCACTTATAAAAACCCTACACACCCTATTAATATTGTAGGTTTTTGTAATGTTTGAAGTCAAAACATGATTTTTGCATTATGATAGTTTTTTTTATATCACATTAAAGGTGGGGAAAGATTGAACAATTTAATCTTGGTGTAAATTTTTTGCCTGCAATTTCAACAGGGTTAAACTTTTTTATATCGACTGTATAAATGAATAAGTTTAGAAGTCAACTTTATACGTTTATAAGTATAAATCTTTAAAGTATAAAGTTTTGGTGAGCCTGTACCCAATAAAGTCTCAAATTCCTATTTGTGACAGAAGTGGATGTGGTCTTCTGCTTTTGTAGCCCATCTGCCTCAAGATTTGATGTGCTTCAGTGTGCTTAACACACTTGTAAAGAGTGGTTATTTAAGTTACTGTAGCCTTCCTGACCACTTACAACCAGTCTAGACATTCTCCCTTAACCTCGCTCATCAATGCCTGCAGAACCGCTACTCATAGGAGGTTTTTGTTTTGGAATCATTGATGTGAATGTTAACTGAATCTCTTGACCTGTTTTTATGCACAATACACAAACTCAGCATCCACATGAGTTTGACAAGTGCATGATTGTGCAAGTGTTCCTAATAAAATGTACTGTAAGTGTTTGTGTAAAAAGTTCCCGGTTTGCAGTTAACAAGTTCCCACAACACTGGCACATTACTTGCTTTCATAAGGATCAATTCAGTGATGATTCTACTGAATGGAGGAAAAAAAACCTAGAGAAAATAGTTCCTGAGATTCACAGGACTGTGTTGAAGACACAAACGTCTTGAAATGATCTGTAAGCTGATGGAATATAGAGTTGTAGAAGAATGTACTAAATTCCTTTATTTGTTCCTTATTACCTTTCCACCTAATGCTTTGTTACATAGACCATAACTTTCCCTTCTGTACCCTCCAGTTGATAGGAGATTGATTAAAAACCTTGTTCAATTCAAATATGCTTTATTCAAGAGCCTTCCCCATGAATACTATTTGAATCTGACACAATTAAAACTGTATATATACACAGTCAGCTGAAAATATGCATTTCCAATTTTATACTGCTTAATATGATAAATGTCCTTTGTCTTGTTTCTTGTAGTATCTAGGGCAGAACTGAATCTGAACCAGGCAGACATGCAGGCCTTATGAAAATGGACTTATAGCTGTGTAAAAGAGATCACAAGCAAATAGAATCACAATGCATTTGCAAAATACTTGCCATACACTTTATGTGGTATAATTGCAACATTTCATACCTGCATCACAAAACCAAGGACACTTTTGTCTCACCCAGACTATGTGAGGAATAACTCACCCCAGCCCATGCTGTTATATGAAAATAAACACCACTACCCCAAAAAATACTTAGATATACTTTGTTAAAATACATGCTTTAATATCCATTTATTATTAGTCTTAGATTATGTGGAGTTCTGTCATATAAGTCCCTGTGAATAAGCAGTTAACATTTTAACGATAACATAGCACGAGCGCATTGATCTTAACCTATTATGCATGTTAGAAACAGAACTTTCCGTACCGTTATACAACAACCAATCAGATTTGAGTGTTCAGCTGTGCTAGAGTTGTATTACTGGTTTCATAAAACATTGCTATTCTAAAAGTAGATATCTCATTAGATAATGGAAATGCATTACTGAGGCAGACCCAGAAAAAGCACTTTTGAAATGACTGCAGTATGACCAGTAATTATATACACATTAGCCCAGATGCATATTTCTAATGACAATAGATATTGTATATATACGTACCAGATAACAAACATTCATACAGACTTTATACGGAAATAAAGACTTTCTGAAAGTATGTTATATTGTTATAATAATCATTATTAGAAATTAAATTATGAGCTATTATCTATTAAACATAGTATATGAATTATACATACCTGTGGAAAAATACCAATGGCAAATGAATATCTTAATAATTCTACACAATAGTAAGCCTACAAATGTATACATTTCTACTGTATACATACAAATGTATACAGTTCTATCCTTTAAGTCTCATGTACTGGCAAAATTCACCAAACAGAGCAATGATCCTTCTTAAGGGATTTTTACAGCTGATGCAAAAACACCACAAATAATTTCTGAAACTTTACTATACTTTATGAGCTGTTATGTGGTATATAAAGGAATTTGGAATGATATTTGGAATTGTCTTTGTTTCATCCCATTTTAAGCTTTTTTTTCTTAATCAAGCATGTGCAGTCACTTTTTTGCTGATGTTTAATTAACACCAAATTTCCGTGCCCTCGAGAGTACCATTGTTGACTATTAATATTATTGACTACTGATGCAGAGTGTATCTATTATTAAAGTGTATTTGTGTGTGTACCTAGCCAGCTAGTAAGTACATTAAACTTAATATAGCATGATGTTTTTACCTCACAATGAATTTAAATGAGGGGAACAAATAGAGCAGTTGACTGTGGTGAGCATCTGCACCCCAGCCCCATTACATCACAGAACTGTTGCCCTCACCTGCCACCAATCCCTTTCTCCTGCAGGCACCTGGACTCCATAAGTGTGCAAAGCAAGGTAGAGTGCCGTAAGTGCAAGGTGTTGAGGCTGATGGCGCACACACACCGGTCCGTGGTAACTGTCCTTGATCAAGGCCCAGGCTGTTTCAGCAATGGGTGTCCGAGACCAAGCATGACGGTTCATTAAACTCCTCACAGACAGTAAGTAGTGCAGAAGGTACTGAAATGGGATGTGTATGTAATTAATGCAAAACAATCATAAACAATCAGTGTAAAGTTGTTTGGAGAAATTCAGCATAAACAAAATATGAAGTAACATTTTCAGTGATGTGAATTTACTTTATGAGGATGCTCGAAGGACACATGGAAGTTGAGCTGTCGGAGAATGAGAAGTTCACACTGTACTACACTATCTCGCAGCTCCCAAAACTTTTCATTCAACTCCAGTGGATCACTTCCTGGATGGAAATATCTGCAGGAGACATCACTGTATGAGAGATACCTGGACGTGTCTTGGACATAAATGGTTGCAAGTTGTTAAGGCTACATATACTCAAACATAAAATTCCTTGTGAGTGTCACAACACCAGTGACATCTGTACGTCTTTGCATAGCATTTCAAGGTTGAAACAAAATGTAATTACAACCATTTCGAAGTTTACATTCCTGTGGCTAAAGGTGAAGGTCCAAATGAATGACTGTCTCTGTGAATCAAAGTTGTTCAAATGAACTGTTATTACCTCAAAAGACAAATGCATATTTTTTCATAAGGTGTATGTTTGTATCTTAAGTAACTTACAACTTATGTAGTCCTTATTTAGTTCAAAATGTTTATAGCTAAACAAGGGTAAGTGTGCATTCACACTGCAGCAAAATTGTTCCTCCCACCACAAATTTTTCATTGTAGTTTTTCATTTATCTCAAGTTTTCACCACAATCACATGGGTCTCCTCTGGGTTCTCTGATTTCCTCCCAAAAAAATGCAGACAGGTGGACGGGCTATGCTAAATTGCCCATAGATGTAAATGAATGCGTGAATGTGTTTGTGCATGGTGCCTTCTGATTTCATTTGAATTCTCCCATCCCTGCACCCAATGTTACCAGGTTTGGCTTTTGGATGGACCGCATCCCTGACCAGGATAAAGCAGTTATTGAAGATGAATAAACAAAATGTATAGTATTTCTCAGGTATGTGCAGCTTTTTTGGTGGAAGCCAGATTGTTGAACATCTTGTCACATCATCATGCCAAACCAACTTCAGGCCACTTTTCTCATGCCTGACTTTAGTGACCCAACTAGAAAGCATACATCTGTTAGCAAAGGTCAGTTTGTGATGATACAATGTGAATACAAACCTTTAATTCTAGAGCCCAACTGTGGTCCTCTAGCAGCCCGGAGATCTAAACTCATGACCTTCATGTCACTAAGCATATAATCGATGCCTCATGCAATGGACCAGAACTTACCTGTGACAAACTCACCACGTACCTGTGACAAACATTGATTATGTCCCTTGTCCTGAGATGCTGTTCTTCAACCTTGCCCGCAAGATAGATGCAGGACATGGCTACTAAATAAGGCTCGTAGACCTGTAAACTGGCAGTCTGGAAGAACTTGTGGTAGAGTGAACATGCAGTGGCTACAGGAACAGACCGCATACCCAACTTCACTCCTGCAACCAATAACACTAGTTTATATATAGCTTACAGTGCAATGTTCATTCATTTTAATTCGCAGACAAGGCATTGATAAACTGTCTATAATGGTGACTACGATTGTAGTTATCTACATAACTGTAACTTTTCCACCATGGGACTATGACTGCATGCGTTTTGTTTGTTTTGTATGTTGGTTTTATTAGCTACTAGAGAGAAAAGAGATGAATGAAGTAAACGATAACAGCAACTAACATGTTCTGCATATGTTCCACATTCTTTCATGAATAAACTAAACATGTAATCGCAGGAAAATCGTGTTGTGATATAAGTGCAGTAAAACACCTCTTGTTTTATTCGTTGAAACAATGGTACGTTTATAGACGTACTAAACGGATAAATCTGATTAAATTAAATCAGATACCTGTCTCGATGATGAAGCGGCAGACTCGAAAGTGTGTTTTGGTTTCATTACTGGAGTTTCCTGCAGCTGTAATGTTATCCATGCTGGATAGAAGTCTAAGGAAGGCTGCTAGCTTGTTAGCTAGAAACCCTCCTCCATACGTGTGAGAAGATATTTGGGTTGCCAGGTCTGTCTGAGTAAAGAAATGCATTGGCTAATTTAACAAACCCCTAAACATCACAAAACTCAAAATGTCACTAACAAACTCTACACAAAAAATAAAATATATACAGTACAGCAGGAGGTTTTTCCCCCTCCATTTCGCACACCCTCATATATATTATATATTTATATAATTATTTATTATTAATTTTATTTTATTATTAACTGTATAAGTACAACAATATACATTTCCATTGTTTTTCCCTAAAATTGGAAATATTTATGAGAATATGTAAATCGAAGAACAAATATAGTAGTGCAGTAAAAACTACATTTCTGGCAACACGAGTGATTTAAAAAAAAAAAGTGCGTGACGTCACCAGATTTTCTTACTCGGTTCAAATTAAAGATTGCACGTGCAAAAATAACTATAGCGCCGCCGTTCGTAAGGAATATAGAATTCATTAAATATATATATTTTTTTACATTTAATTTGTATGTTGGTAGTGGCGTATATTATATTACACTTTTAAACACAATACAATTCTATACTTATTGCTATTAACGCGTCATTGGTCCGTTTTATTGATGTTATTCAAACATACCAGCAGCGAGATTTTTTATTGGTTCAAACGTGTTAGACTGGTTGCCAAGAGACGGCTTGCCGATAGACAACTAAAGATGTCGTCAAGTTTCTCCGCAAACCAGGTAACTGTATTTATAATCAGTATAATCATATTGGATTTACATGAAGGTTTTTTTTTTACTTGCCACAGCTGGTAAAGTATATATATATTTTTGTTTATTTTTTTTAGTACGACAACGCTTTCAAGCCGAATAAACTCCAGAACTGGACGGTACCAAAACATTACAAAAATGTAAGCTAGCATTTTTAGGCTAAGTTAAATAACAACGAGCAAAATCTATGCTATCTCAAGATATTCTTTCATCTAAATGTGTTATGTCCTCCTGCATCAGAAATATGTTGTTTATTTTTTAGGAGCCGTCGCCAGCAGAGGGCGACACTATATTTATAGCCACAGACAGAGGACACCTGCTTCCTAATGTGAAGGTTTTAAAGCTGAAAGTAAAATGCACACTGCACAGAGCAGGGGACATCATTTCCAAACCTGGAAAGCTTGGACAGTTTAGTGGTTTCTTTGCTTAAAGACATGTGATATAATTAACTGGTTACTGATCAGGCTTAATTACCAGAAATCACCAGACTGTGCTGAAATCTGGCAATCCAGGACTAAAAGCGATGGTCCCAGAGTTACACCAGCCCACACAACATAACTTAGCTTATAGGTGGTTTGGCTATTGCAAATAGCCCAAGGGTTGAATTAAAATGTTGGAATTCCATTAATGGCATGTTTCCTTCTCACACTATTTTTTTCTGTGGTAGGTTTTGGATCTCCCATGCCCCTGACTAGGATAAAGCAGTTACTGAAGTTGAATGAAATAATATTACAACATTTACATATCTGTTGTTATTGCCACTCCTTTGGTTAATCCTCTCAGCTTTAATACTATAAAATCTTTTCTATTTAATGTGTTATCAGCGTGGCTGTCCCTGGACCTCATTCCAGGGAACCTGGGACTTACCAAAGCATATCCCATTCGTTCACGTTAACCCTACAGCACGCTCACAGGAGGGCCAGCAGCGCCTGAGGGCATGGGGGAAGGTGCAGAACCCAGTTACATCACCCCCTGGCAAACTAAATGCAACCAACAAAAACAGAAGGACACCACAGTGCAAGGTAAACCTGTGTTCAAGGTGAATTCAAATATTAATTTGAATAATCTTATATCAATATCGTTTCAGGGCACTAGTGATGATCATGAGTATATGGAAATTTCTAAGTGCACTCCTGCTCCAGATAGACCTGAACTGGAAAGGCCCCCATCGCAGACCAGTCGAGCTCAAACTAGACCTACAACTCAGCAAAGTCAAGTACAGTCTAGACCAGCAACTCAGCAAAGCCATGTCATGTCTCGACCAGCCTCTACACAAAGCCAGGCCAAGTCCAGACCACTGACACAGACCAGCAATCAAGATCAGTAGAGCAGCTAATGCATGAAAAAATAGCCATACAGTAGTGTAATGATAGTATAAATTTAGTGGTGCAAATCTGAATGTATGTTGACAGTCAAAATCTGAAAATAATTTCAAGAATATGATAATAGCATAAGCATAATACAAGCATGATAAAAGCTTAATTATGTTCTTATACAGATGAATAAACATATTTGCATATTGGTTTTTTTTCTGTGAGGGGGAAAAAGTGGGCAATTGAGTTAGATGTCAATTGGACAGGATAGGACAATCATTCCTGTCACGCATAAGGAGATATATAAGGTTACATAAGGTTGAAGGTATATATGGTTTAAGATACACATGTGCAAACTGTCAGTCACCTGTAAAACTTCAGAATGTTTAATACAAAGAGATTAGTTCAAAAATATCTCAACATCAACATAAAAATAGCCAGAGTCTGTTAATTCAACATCATTTATTTATCTACATAACTCATATGGTGAATGTAAATGGATTACATAAAGCATTAACACACCTGTAGTCCCTCAGGAACAGAGCATCATCTAATTTCACTAGTCATCGGTAAATCGCTTTAACGTTCAGAAGCAAATTGTTATTTTACCTATAGCAGCTATAAGAATTCACAGGAACATGTGGATGTGCTGAGATTTCTTGCAAGTCAACAGTAGCAGTACTCAAGGATCCCTGTCCAAGTTTTGATCCAGAGGTCTGCGGATTAGAGGACAATCTTTGCACTTATATCTATCACAATACACGTTGTAGTGTAATAAAATGAACGGCAGTTGAGATGATCAGCTGCATCCTACCCTAGAGCGGCAGTGAGTCTGAGCTCTAATATTTTGAATCTGTGACAAGTGAAATGCTTCTGGAAATTTGATACTCCGTTATAAAGATTCCTTTTGTCAGGTTTCCTATAGAATATAACAGATTGCTCCAGCTGATATGGACTTAAATGTGATTTCATCAAAAAGAAATAAATAAACAACTCTCTTAAAATCACAAAGATCATTACTAGAACTTGACTGGGAAAATTAGTTGTCAGACTATGATACTCTTGATATTCCAGTATATTATTACTATTACTAAACATCTCATACAAAACTATTGTATTAAATATATTATAGTCTTGCAAAAATGGTACAAAGAAATAGGTTTTTGGGACACATGCTAATATGCCAAGAGGTGTGTACCTATTTATAGACTCAGAGAAAAAGAGAATACAGGTAATTCTATTTAAACTCTATTTTAACTCTAATTATAACTCTAACTCTGATGAATAAATAAATATTAGGGCTCTCACAGATATATATATTAACCCATACTAAGGTTTTAAAAGTACAATCTCTGCTCTATTAAAGGCTTCATAAAAAATAGAGATTAAGTTTGATGGTATGTAGGTCTTTGTTTGTAATACTTTATAGTCCTCTACACACAACAAAAACCTGGCAGCTTCAAATGGGAGATTGAGGAAAGAGGAAAGAGAGAGAGAGAGAGAGCGCAAGAGAGATCGAGAGCGAGTGAGTGAGCACTGGAATAAAGTACATTCAAATGATCACTTTCTGATATTGCCTGATACACAAAAAAACAGAAAATGTGCTCAATACCATCTCTGAGGAGACAACTCATTTACAATAGCCACTATTAACAGCAGTGTTAGGGTTCAATAATGAATTAAACTTCATATTTATCCAGATACTTGGCCAATTTAAAAAAAAAAAAAAAAAAAAGAATCATCTTTTACATATAGCAAATGTATGCAGGGTTTTTTTTTTGTAGAATAATTATAGCTTATTTACAAAAATTATAGCGATCATTATATATATTATATGCAGCAACACGTTCCATGAGACCTGCAATAAATCATAATCATATTGTAATAACACATTTGAACAAATCTACTGAAGAATATCTTCAAGTCTAACTATTATAATTTATAATGATCAAAAACAAACTTTTAAAGACAGTAATTTAACTGATTGATGTGTCAGCTATATAGCTTATCCTTATGATTGTCTAACCAAAAAAAGTCATCTCTCAATAATGCATATCCAATTATTCTATTTGAAACTTAGAAATGTTATTTGACCAGCTGAAAAAGTACTTTTAGACATTTCTGAAAGAAAAACACAAAACCTGTGGAAACACAATGAGCTGCACATTTTCATAGCAAGATCAAATCTAGTACACAGTGCTAACAGTATGTCCAAGCACAAGACCACTAAGCTGTATGGTGATGAGAAACAGGAGCCGCAGCATTTCAGAGCATTTAGAAGCCTATTACTCTGATACATAAGTGTGCACTAATATGCATGTCTTTTAGATTATGAACATATGTAATAAGATGCGGACAGAAGCTGGTTCAAGAGCGAGAAAAGGCACAAAGAGACAGAACCCACACATTAGTGTGAAGATTAGCAGTTAACCGCAGGCTGGTTGGATAAGCACACAGGACTAGCACTGGTGCAAGTGTCTTTACAGCACAATTACACACGAGCACATCATTTTCATTAATGCTTAGCTCTGTTCATGCGCCGCGAGTTTCGTGGCAAGGAGATCACCAGGAAATGGTACAGCGGAGGTCTGTGCAAATGATACCATGCCAGTGCAGACATTCAGTGCAATAATTCAACTTACCTGCAAGCTCACCTCTCAGTGCAATACTCAGTGATATTAGAGAGGAAACAATGCAAACTGGCACAGTACAAGTCAACTTGAAATCCACTTGTAGTGTCACTGCTTTATGGACATCTATGTCACATGCCATAACATGCTATGTCATCAAACAATTTCCTGTTTCACAGCAGCTTTCTGACCAAAGTCTGAACTCCTATTGGTTACTTTTAAGTGACCCTCCTCTAATTTGGTATCTTGAGTGGACTGCATTCCTAGTGTTTCCTTGTCATCGTCTTTGTCTTTGGATATTTCTGCAGGATAAGAAACAGGTTTAGGAAGTGCAGATTTTTTGGGAGGAGGGTGAGGGTCTTCACCAATATTGACACTCAGATTGGTGTACAGCGGCTCTAACTCTTTGGACAGAAGCTCATAATTGAGCGAGTTGAGTCCATCTGATCTCCAATTTAACCTGGTGTGCTTCAACAAGTCAAACCTGTCAGTGAATCAAAGAAGAGGAATAAGCACATGATGAAACGGACTTTGTAAAGCAGACACACAGAGGTCTATGGTATTTGAATCTAAATAAGATTCATGACTGGCTGAAAAGGTTCATGTACTGTAGATATGTGTGCAAGACTGGTGATCATCACGTCATCTTAGTTTCATACAGAACTCCTTTAAATGACAAATGACAATGCTAACTAGGACAAAGCAGTTACTAAAAACAGTGCCATGTGATACACGCCCAATACACACCCATGCTAATGAATCTGATTAGCTTCAAATTTGAGCACGTACTTCCACTTAAGTGAAAGTCAAATTAGCCACTCCAACAAATCTGGATTGATTTCCCTGGGATCCCAGTCCAGATGCACACCTCTATTTTAATTCATGATTACCTTCTGGGGTTCTGCTCATTACCCTTGTCCCCCTTATGCTTAATCATCTTATAATGACCCACAGCCACAGGAGGGCGCACTATCTTCATCCCAGATAGACGAACTCTGTGGAGACACACAATATATGCAACAAGTAGAAAACAGAAATGCATTCAGAAGCATTGTGTGTTTTGTGAAAACTGCATCTTAAAACTGGATTCACAAGAATGAAGAATTGGATGGCCAAAGCTTTGCTATTTTTCTGTCACTGGAAGAGGTGATTTAAGAAGGTTGTGTTTTTGTATGCAATTATATGAAATTGGTACTCATTTTGTAAATTATTAGCTGTAAACTCAGCTCACAATTCCTTACTTCTGATTCCTTCCTTAAATAGTGGCAATATAGAAAAGCTTCCTTAAAATTACCTTATCCAATATCAGGACCAGAAATAGTCATCAACAGGCATCAAGCCCCTCACTACCAGGGCTACAGAACTACATCTACACTTATGACCACTTTATTAGGAACACATGTACACCATTTATTCATGCAATTATCCAAACAGACACTCATGTGGCAGGAGTGGCAGATCATGCAGATACCAATTAAGAGCCTCTGTCAAGCTTATGTTCATATCAATCATCATACTAGGGAAAATGTGAGCTTGGTGACCTTGACCATGGCATTTCATGTACAACAGTCTGTAGAATTTACAAAGAATTGTGCAAAAAGCCTCCAGCAAGCAGTCAGAGGAGAATGGTCTGACTGGTTGAAGGCTACATTCATTGCAATAATCACGCAGTATCCAGAGCATGTTGAAACTTGAAGCAGATGGGTTAGAACAGCAGAAGGCTCAATGGCTTCTACTCCTTTCAGCTAAGACAGGAATCAGAAACTACAACAGGCTCACTGAAACCAAATAATTGAAGATTGGTGAAAGATTACCTGGTCTGATATCTTAATCCTTATCTCTGCAGTATCATGCATATTGTAGAGGCAGGATTTGTCATCAACAGCATGAATCCATGGACCCAAAATGCCTTATGTCAAAGGTTTTCTGTGGTGGTGTAATGGTGTAGGGTATGTTTTCTTGCCACATTAGGTCCCTTAATATCAACTAAGCATTGTTCAAATGCCACAGAATTTTCTAAACAAATTTGCATTCATTTATGTCTGCAATTTACTCATCTACCTATGCACACTGTCAAAAGCATAAATCATCTCCACCTGCTTCAGTGAACATGCCAATTTACTTCAGTGACCACCACATTCCACAAAGAATTGAGGCTGTTCTGAAAGCAAAGTCAGGTCCTACCAGTATGGTGTTCCTAATAAAGTATATTATATAGATGGAAGAGGATGTAAAACTGAGAGAACAAAATTTCCAAAAAAACTAAAAAACAATCTTCATATTGTTCCAAAGCATCAACTTTTGTTTAACCTTTGAACACAATACATGGTCTTCAACATTAAGAAACAGAGAATAAAAAACTAGAGGGAAAAGCAAAAGTTGAAGCCTCAGACATCAGTGCTGGTCATTCATGCATGTACTTACTGACCCTTCCAGTGGCTATGTAGGAGTGATCATGGAGGAGTGAAGAGATGCAGTGGTAAGGGGCATGGTGAGGAGAGGGTCAGTGAGAGCGGAATGTAAAAAGAGAGGTAAAAGACACATACAGCGTGCAGAACATTCACACTTGTTTCACATGATGCATGATCCTCATATGGCTGTTTAGAGCATGTTCATAAGACTTGGACCTCACCGAGCAGCAATGTCATCATCCTCTCCTCCCCAGCCCCAGTACTGGTTTGGGAAGCCATTCATCTTGAGGTACTGATCTGGAGTGACTGCAGAAACTCCACCAAAGTACTGAGGATATGGAAGCCTAGAGGGGGAGAAACACTGTTCATAGTATTCTTTTATTTGTGCTGTTCTTCAGCAAGCATTCTGAAGGGTAATAGACAGTGCCAGACCAAGGCCAGGAAGATTGTGAAAGATATCAGCCATCCCATCAATTGACTCTTTTCTCTGTTTGATTCAGGAAATCACTATAGCCTGGACTTTTTCTGGACTTATGCCAGAACACATACAACCTCAGCCAGACTTTTGCACAATAAATAACATTCTATATTAATATTTATTCCATATTACTGTACCAGATACAGATCTAATCACTGTATTCTGATTTTACTTTTTCTATATATTAACTAATTTTCTATTGCTGTTTTTCACCATATATTCCCAATATGCACTATATATTCTATATTATTTTATCTTATTTTAAACTCAATTTCCATATCAAAGGCAGTCATGAAAAGCAATTTCATGTACAGAAAATGTGATTTTGTATTTGAACCTGTATCTGAACTTGTCCATAGCCACAGAGAGGTGAGTGGGGTACTGTGTATGGCAAGTATAGGTGTTGTGGTCATTTTCTGGAAGCAGGTCCACATCATGGAGGAAGATGCAACTCCAGTCCTCCTCCTTCAGAGCTTCCCGCACTCCCACGTTCAGCAGTTTTGCACGATTAAATGTTGAATTTCCTGACTGAAAACAATACCAAAAGATCTGTTGAGAACCTGATAGAAAGGTCTCATTAAAAGAACCAAAGGGTTAGTAAAGATTACCTTTTTCAAAGACATAACTTCATTAAAGATTCAGTAAATGTGTGTGTAATGAAGAAACCTGGTGTACGATGTAGATGCCATAGTGTATCTGCTGCCGCTGCAGGAAGGGGTGCAGATGGTAGAGGAGTGTTCGCAGGTGGCTTTGTCGGTTCCGGTAGGGGACCACAATAGCTGTGTGGTGCTTCGGTATACAGTCCGGAGGACGGTAATGGCCTCCTGGGGTCACCAGAGGGTTCTTCTCTTTTATCTCCTCCAGGGAAAGAGGGGAGGACAGGTGCACAAACACAGGACCCACTAACACAATGCAACGGAAAAAATAGGAAACAGAAAAAAACATGTAATATATGTATTAACATTAAGAATATTAACTGCAAATCTTAGCCATTCTCACCACTATAAAATCAGGGACTCACCAAGCAGTGGTGATGGTAGCAAACAGTCCCTTTGATGCTGCTCAGCTCCACTAGTGTGAGGGGGCAGCAGGGCACCGAGCTGGCTAAGGTTTGTGTAAACGTCATGCGGTCGAGAGTAGTCAAACTCAGGTTCTGAGGAGTGCACCAACACAGAGACAAGGCCACGGAAGCCTCCCAAAGAGAAATAGAGCACAAATGCAAACTGGAAGCCCACCAGCAAAGCAAGAGTACAGGGAGAGTCCAGAGCTCTGCCACAGCACAGCATCACGGCACTGAGCACAGAGAAGAAGTGATGAACAAAAGAAAGAGGTAGAAGAAGAGATGCATTGACAGAGGAAGGTCAGTCAGGTAATGAATTTGAGAAAGGGTGGGGTAAATAAGATGTTAGTGACAAACAAACATGGAAGGAAGAGATGAGCTGGAAGAAAAAGCTTAGGGAGGAAAGGTATTGTTCACACCGAGGAAGTAATTACTGATATTAACTGACAGTCCTGTTTAAATGTATTATTAAACTGGCTATTGTAAAACAAGAGACACCAGACACTAAAATCAAGAAGACATCAAAACCAAGTGCAATCTCTAAAGTGATAAGTTCTACATCATTTTATAGATATGCATACTTGTTGCATGGTACGTAGCAAATTACAGACAATAATTTCGATACACCAAAATAAGAGAACAAAATCTATAATTGGATAATGCATATAACAGGAAAAACTCTGCAAATACAGTCAAGAATTATTCAAGGATATTCAAATGAATCTTTACATTGTAATAATTCTTCTTTCATAGATTAGGGTATTTTAAAAGGTAAAAAATTATGTTGGTTTGACTGAGCAGGGATCAAATTTGATAATATTTTATTGTTACACCATTGAAAAGTTGAATAACAACGATTTTCCTAAAATATGTTCTGTCCGTCTCATCCGAAGATATTTTTACGGGTGTAACAGTTCATTTTCAATAATTTACATTATATACTCACAAACATTCATAACAGAATTCAACAAATGCTGATAGGCTTAGTGAGTTTTCCATTCTTTAATGCAAATTTTCTCCAGAGGCTCAGGGAATAGTAATTAGATTGAAAATAAAGACAGAAGTACTAATAAAGAATGACAGTACCTGTGCTCTCATCCACACTAGTCAGAGTGCTCAGCCTCCTCTTCCTCTGGCATGCAACAAAACATTGTACACCCTGCACAAACTGTAAAATCACTCATTATATCTAATAATAATGATAATAATAATAATAATAATAATAATAATAATAATAATAATAATAATAACAAGTAGTATTATTAATATTACTGACAGGGTGTTAATAATAATAATAATAATAATAATAATAATAATAATAACAACAACAACAACAAGTATTATGGTTATTATTATTACTGGCAGGGTGTTAATAATAATAATAATAATAATAATAATAATAATAATAATAATAATAATAATCATAAAAGCTAGCAATAATAATAATAATAATCATAATAAGTAGTAGTAGTAGCACTAAATATATAGTGTAAAATAAAAATAATGAGGATTGTTATGGCCGTTTTAACGTTAAAAGGAAACGCTGCGATTTTTCCTGATCTCACCTCTTTTAGCACCAAATCTCAAATCCAGCCCGAGGCTCCAGTACCGGCCTTCATCCGACGCCGAATCACCAGTGCTGTGATTTTTCGGTTGTCGGTGATCATCTCGACCGCAGACACAGAACAGAAACATATACAAACAGACTTCGTTCCGCACATCCTAGCTAGTGAAAGTGTGGCTGATCAGGAGTCCAGGTCCAGCGTGATAACGCAGTGCTGCGCGCTGACGGCCATGTTGAGGAACCAGCGCAATGACGCGCCTTCATTCATTACCGAGGAGCAACAGCTCAGCCAGTGTGCCACATACCCGAGACAAAGCAGCAGCACAGAAACAGGAAATATTGCCACAAGCAGGTCGATAAAGTCTTTCTTAGTGTAATGTTCCGTATGTTAAAGCTATATTAACTCGGTTTGATCCACTTTCACTGACACACAGCTCAAAAGCGCACTGGGAAAGACATCTCGCAGCGTTGCTTCATCCCTAAACTTCAAGAGAGCAGGCGTCTTAAAAAAAAAGCACAGCGATTTAATTTGCTTAAAAGGCAGTTTGGGGCCTGATGTGTGCTGCAGCTGCGTACATTTCCCACGCTCACATCTGGATTGGACAAAAATAACCTTGATGTGGAGACGAGTGGTTCCAACTATTCGTTTGCAGCAGGTGTGTGTGTGTGTGTGTGAGAGAGTGAGATAGAGAGAGAGAGAGAGAACGAGAACATAGTTTTACTAATTTATACTTTTTTTACTCTGTGCACGAAACGAGTTGAGCTATTTTGTGGTGTGGGGTTAGGGGTTATACAGTAGAGGTCCTCCCAAAAATGTACACATTGGGATTGGGCATGTTCACATGGCACAGAAAGAAAGAAAATGGCACCCTTGGAAGACCTAAATCTCTCAAGACCCATTATTATATTTTTGTGCAGTACATACTATGTAATATTTGGATAATCCTTCTTCGCCATGTCTGAGCTTTTTGTGCCCGAGTGCTTTGAGCTGTGTGTTTGATTCTTAGCTGTGTGGATAAACACAGGATGATCTGCTGCTTGTTAAAGATATGTACAGTATGTAATAAATGTACATTGAGATTTAAATAATTCCTGCATGTTTATTATTTTGTCAGTTAGTGGCTTGCTGAGTTTTCATGATTAACTAAATAGATTTGTTTAAAAAATTCAGTACTGTACAGTATTCTGTACCAATAAATAACCTCAAACCCTGTGGCAAAATATACCCTGTGTTTGATTTGTCCATAATTTTCATGATTTAATTTGTGATTTCTAAAAATTATAATAATGGAATCATTCAAAAACTTATCTTTGGTGCAAAAAGGGCAAAAAATTACCAATAGAACACCATACCCGTAGTGCAGCATGGTGGTGGCAGCATCATAATTTAAGTCTGCTTTACTTCAACCAGAATGTTTTTTGTCTGTTGTTTTTTTTTGTTTGTTTGTTTGTTTTTTTGAGGTGAATGGAATATGAATAGCTATAAATGTCATCCGATTTTAGTGCAGATATATACTAATAAGCTTAAGTAGGAATTTCACATTTCTGGATAAAAATGACCTAAAGCATACATCCAAATCCATCAAAAAGAAATAAAATAAAGGAATGAAAAGATATTGCAGAGATAAGATGTGCCACACTTGTAATCTCTGAGTATCTTGTAAAGTCTGAGTGGTGTAATAAAATCAGAAAGTTCTTTAAAGTATGAGTTTAGCAGAGTGCACACTTATGCACTTAAGTGTGAGGCTTATGCACTCATTTTTCTCTATTTTCTTATTGTTTTCACTTCATTTTTATACCTTGTAATTTCACATTACGAGTCTGATTTGATATATCTTAGTTATTATTTTTTACACAAAAACCTGCCATCATTTTAACAGGGGTGTGTAAAATCTTTATATACATTTTATATACAAACTGATATAGTGTGATTGTTTGTGTGTGTCTACAGTATAAACATGAATATGCACATTTTAGATTTGCATATTGTATCTGCATATATTTTTGATCATAATCAAGTCATAAAGAATTTTATTTTATGCTCAAAATGCAGCAGATGAGCAGAGTACAAGCATGGACAGGCTCAACCTATCCAGAACTTCCATTTGGAACACGATGAGGCAATGTGCAAAACAGTACATTAGCATAGATCAGCTCCAGGCTCAGTAAAGACACTGAATGGACATATGGGACCTGGGGGTGTGACAAACTGCATTTTATAGTATAGGACAAGCAGTTTCCTAACATATACAGTATACAATTACTCCATCCCTATTAGGAAAAGATGCCAAAAGTACAAGAAGCAAGATATAAACTTAGTAAAGACACTCATATAGGCAAATCTACACATAAAGAGAACCTTATCATTAAAATTAAAACATACATTTAATTTAGCTGTTCAAATAATAATAATAATAATAATAATAATAATAATAATAATAATAATAATAAAACCATGAATTACTACTACAGCATATCTGGTGAACAATAAGAGTTATTATAAAAAACTGAACTAATCAGGCTGTGCTCTCTGGTTGTACATTTGAACCATAATTTTTAAGCTCCTGCTTTTAAGCTCTCTCTACGTCAAGGCCACATTAAACCCACTGCACATGTTATCTCCTTCCCTAATGTTCTGATTTGGTTTCTTCTCTCCGGTCTTGTTTTTATATTGTTCAATATCCATCAATCCTTCTTTCTTCTCTCTGCCTCTGTGTGTATCTATTTTTTGTAGTTTCCAAAATGAATAGCCAGGCGGTCAGTAACACAGCGGAAAGTTGCAGGCTGCACTTCCCAGTACTGGACAGGGTTTCCATAAAGACTAATGCCATTGTAGAAACTCTTCTTCATATGATAGCTTCGAGGGCAGAAGTCATCCACGTTTACCTGGGTTATGTTGTTAGAATGGAGGTAAATCACCTGGAAGAAGAATTATAATTAAGTAATTATTTTAGAATTATTGTTAGATTAGTCATTTTTCTGTAATTGTATGATAGTCTAGCTTTTCCTGTGGCATTTCTGTTGTCCTGTTTCTTACCGTGCAACACTGAGCTCCTTGTTTCCAACCTTTTTGCATGAAAGATTTGACCCATTCCATGTGAGCTTGCAAAGCATATTCACTGTATGCTTTCCTCACTTTCCCTACCATCTCCACTCACCTGCAGATACTTCATGTCAGCCAGGCCCTTGGGGACACGGGTCAGCTGGTTGTTTTCTAAATGCAGCTCTCTCAGGTTTGGCAAATAGGACAGACTGTCGCTCTCAATATTCCGAATTTTGTTAAAACCCAGGCCCAGTCTGGCAAGAGTAAGAGTGAAAATGCAGAAAAATATATATGTATATCAAAAATATACATGTGAGAAACAGTACAAGATGACAGTAACACAGTGAGACATGGACTCCATTGAACCCAAATAGATATTTTAGCTCCACCAGACAGGTTATACAAAAGAGTGAATCTATGCTCTAAATAAACTCCTGCAGATTAATTTAAGTAATTATAGCAAAATAGGACAACGGTTCCTTACTAAATCCTGTTTTTTTTTTTATTAATTAGATTATTAATTAGAAAATTAGTATCAACCTGTTAATGTCACAGTTAATCATTTAAAATATTTAACTTTAAAGGAAACATTTAAACTATGCCCTCATTCCTCAGTATATGTATATAGATTATGGCTCTAGGTGGCACTGTTGCCACAGGGAAGGCTGAGTGCTGCAGATGTTTGGGACTTAAGAGTTTGACTGACCTATACAGTTGTTTGTAGCGCCTCAGGTCTTCCAACTCAATTGCTTGGATCTGGTTATGGTCCAAATGGAGCTCATGGAGGCTGTCAGGGAGCTCTGAGAGAATAGAGATTGCCCACAATACAGTCAGATTGGTATTGTGTGCAAATGAATGAATATCAGAGCTTACAGAATTCATCTTAACATCAGTAATCATGTATATTCGTATATAATAAATATATAATAAATATTATTTGTATAAAATAAAACATGTGCATATAATCACCTTTAGGCACGCCAGTTAACTTGGCTTCTGAGATGCGTAGGTAGTTGAGTTTGAGACCATTGAAAGCTCCGGGCTCAAAGCCACTGTTCTGAATGGGGTTCCCACCCAATTCTGCAAGGAAAGTTTCGAAAGATGGTCAAAAATTAGTCAGAGCATCCACCACAAAACCAACAGTCTACATCTAAAAAGGGAGCTACTGAGACAAATGCAACCACTGTTCCACATAATAGTGAGGGAGCTCCTGACCTATGCAGTTCATGCTGCCAAGGCCAGAGAAGGTGCCTGCAGACACCTTCTTAATGCGATTGTCGTGGATGCGCAACTCCACCAATGAGGATGGCAGGTTTTTGGGCACCGCTGTCAGCAAGTTCTTGGAAAAATAAAGCTTTTGTAGGTGCTTTAGTGGTATGAAGGCCTTCGGATGAACTTTAGAGATCTTATTGTTGACCAGTGACAAAGCCTTATTGGATAGAGAAAAACAGAAACAAATCAGACATTACAATCCAAAGCTGGGCAAGTGAGGCTCAAAGTTATATTTGTTATTGAGTTCTTATATTTAAACCTCAAGCATTCAAAATCAGGTCAGATATAATGTGAAATAATGTACACTTGAATCTAACAAGTTATGGGGTTAGAAAAAAAAATCTATATAGTGAGCCTAATTGAAGTGGATTTTAATAAAACAAATTTGTGCATGGGATTTAATGGCATGTAATGTGGTCTTTGCAAATGTTTGAAAGTAGTACCCTAGTACCATAATCTAGGATCTTAATTAAGAACTTAATTAAATAAAATGCAATGAAAGCCATTTTAAGAGCATGTTCTTTTTTCATGGATTTGCCATGTTTAATATTGAGTTTGGTTGGGGCTCTAAATAAATGAAGAGGAAAAAGGTGTTTGGCTGTGAGTGCGGGATGGAACTAAAATATTCAGTTTGGCAGAAACCCGCACTCCCAGAACAGCAGGGGCATTCTGCTGCAGGACAACATGGTCTGGTTCAACATCTGCTGGATTGTTTGTCATCTTTCCTCCCACATATTTTCTCTCCATCTATATATCTGTTCATATAGTTCATTAGTCCTTTAACCCTCCATAACGCTAAACCCTAAAAATGCCCTTTAATGATCTTTTTTCTAATGTGTATCTTGTTCGCTTTACTTACATAGAGGTTACTAAGTCCTTTGAAGTCATTCTCCTTCAGCTCTGTAATGTGGTTGTTCTGTAGGTCTAGCAGCTTGGTGTCAGTGGGGATGTTTTCAGGTACAGAGACCAAACCTGAACACGAACACAAATTGTGTATTCTATTAACATCTTTCTGTACATGCACAATTGCATGTGTTCATATGACTGACAGTATAATCATGGTAAACACGTATACAAAACCCCAGACAGACAGACAGACACGCACACACACACACACACACACACACACACACACACACACACACACACACACCATTCTATTTTTACTTTTTACTGAAATAAAAAGCTGTATATCAAAACTGTCTGATATAACTATCCTTGAGGGGACTATTTATTTGATCACCATCAGATACACACCATATGCTCTCCAGCTGGTTTAGATTCACAGAAGCTCTTAGGCCAGGGCTTGCACTATGTCAGCAAGTTAAAGCCAATAAATAAAAATGAAATGCAACACCCCAACTCTGACATCTGCTGTCAGATTCAGTGCTTAGAAATGAAGTATTTACTGTGAGCAAAAGCTTAGTGTTTTTAGGATGTTCCATGAACCATTAAGCTGTCTGATATACAGGCAGCAAGGAAACCACATGAACATTAACAGCAGTCAAACATACTGGATTTAAATGGAGCTACACTCTGACTGAGAGGTAACTATGACACAATCTATACTAATATATTTTGTGGGTTTTGGCCATGACTAACTTGCAGTAGTTCATTGCCATAAAACCTGCAGTAGAATATTCAAGACCCCCAGTAGAAAGGAGTGAATTATACCACCTTGTCCTCTATTAAATGCATTCATTTCCAGTGCAGTAAATGTTACATAACTCCAGTTTATGGCTTAGAGGGATCATGAGAGGGAAATTAAATACCACTCACCTTATTAGAGGCCATTCTATGCCAACAAGGAATTACTATGTACTCTCATTTTGTACTGGAGGAAGTGGTGGTTCAGTAATTGGAAGGTTGTGTGTTTGAATCCCAGAACTGCCACACAGTCACTCTTGCGCTCTTGAGCAAGGCTGTTACATATATGCTTTACCGGTCATAACTAATTCATAAAACCAAGAAAGCCCCGTGTCCGTGTTGAAAATATTAAGAGGATATGCACATTATTTACAAGTATCTTAATTTGTTTTTTTATCTGGTTTCCACCTGCCATTCAAGAAAATACACTAAGCCAACTCAGTCTGACAAATCTTTACAGATATCCAACAATTCCCCACAATCTATCTGCTTTTCAACCACAACTCAAAACCAAATTACAAAAAAAAAAATTCAACTGCAGCAAACCAACCTCAATGTCCCACAAATCTGCAAGCCAAAAACTTTAGCCTTATATTGTAAAAAATTCAGACACACAATTGGCTAAATGCCTGTTTCAAAATCTTTCAGAAATATGCACAGACAGCATTACGAGATAAAATCGTAAAAAATATAGGTGGGATATTCTGAAAACAGACAAAAAGCATAATTTACATTCATTCATTCATTCATTCATACATCTTCAGTAACTACTTCATCCTGGTTATAGTTGTGGTAGATTCAGAGACTCACTGAGGATCCTCACAGAGGATCATGGACATGCATAGTCAGATGCACAATGTGTGATGTAACACAGCCAGCCAAGATAATGATATGTTTTTGGGAGGAGGGAAGAAACCAGAGAACCCAGAGGAAACCCACACAGACATAGGGAGGACGTGCATAGACAGTGACCTGAGGTCAGGATTGAAACAGTGAGGTGCCAACTCTACCTGCAGAACCCTTGAGCTGCCATTCAAAAGATGGCTTATATGCTCTAATTAGCTCCAATGGCTAAACAGGTTTTGCAACTGAACGGGTTAAAGACAACATACTGGACTGGGTAAAAAAAAGAAAAAAATTATAACCTCAATGGACAGTTATTGCTTTTAAATGCTTAATGTTTTTAAAAGGGTTTTACTTGAAATACAAAGTAAAGCCCTGTGTTGTGGATACTTTACAGCTTTGACAAACAGTATGAACCCTTGAGTGAGCCAGATGAAACTGTTTTGTCCAACACTCTATTCTTCATAAAGCAAAAGACACACAAATGGACAATAGATTGCCATGATCAGAATACACATATATAGAAATACACAAAAGTAAAATTATTTTTGTTTTCTTGTTGACGCTCTCTCATGTGCACTCTCTCTGTCTCTTCTCAATGCATATGTTATTTCTAGTCTCTTTTTGGAGACATTTGATTAATGACAAGTCATTATACACAATACACAGCACACAGTTTGAATAGAAAGTAGCAGTAGAAAGTAAAAGTTGAGTTTGAGTAAAAGTAACAGTAGAAAGTAAAACAGAGGATGACAAAACAGCCATTGTGTAATATTTCACTCGCATGCTTCTGTTAACAATGACATCTGTCAGGCTCAGTGGATAGATGAATCGTCCATTTTGTCCCTAATTTATGGATGACCAAAAGCTCTTCAAACTCACATCACTCTTTCCCCCTTTTTTGGGTAAAATATCCTGTGTCTGTCCCAAGAACAACACAAATTTTTTTTCTTGAGGCTTGCAAGGAAATTACACAGAAACTTCTACTTTGCCATCAAAGGCCACATTTCCTCCAGGCTATTTGGGTAAATCCCTAAAGAATGCCTGTCTTTCTTTCAAACTAACCACTAGGAATATTGCTTTTTACTGCTGCCAATAACACAGATTGGTTGGGTTTTATCTTTAAACTTTCACTTATCCTTAAAATGGGTTCCTTTTTCAAGTGATTCATTTGCTCGGTTATTCATATTTTAACTATTTATCTAGGGATGCTCCTCGCTTGTTCTCTCTCTTCTTCAGGCACACCCACCCACACACACACACCACGCACACACACACACACACACACACACACACACACACACACATACTCACCAAGGTCAGAGCACTGTACCACTTTAAGATGACATTGGCACCCAAATGGACACATAGGAATCTCAATAGGTGGCAGAAATGTTGGTAGCACAGCTGAGCCTTCCTCTTCATCCCTCATCATTACTGTAAGACCATCCCCTTCGCCATCCATGACAAAGTCCCAGAAGCCTCTCTGCTCAAAGGGCAGTGCCATTGAGAGGGAGGCCAAGCTGAACACACTCAGCAGCAGCAGGAGAGAGAAGTAGGAGAACATCACTGAGATACTGACAGAGTACAAACACATACGCTCAGACCTGTAAGAAATTGGAGATAAGCAGAAAAGAAGAGAAAATGTTTTGTAAACCTGATCAAATCTAGTGTTCTCATTAATATTTACATTTTGTGGTCTTTTGAAAGTTAGAGTTAGATCTGCTCTCAAAAGTGACTTTTGTACATAAACCTAACAGCTGGATCTGGTAAAGCATTAGTTTAATCGAAGGATGTTGGGCTACTGTCACTATTATGCATAATGTATCTATAATGCACATGTTTACCTGCTAAACTAGGTTCTGACATTTCTGCACTAGACCAACAGCTTGTCAAGCACCAAAGGTCTTTAGATACAGACTTCACAAATCTTAGGAAAAAGTAATAATCCTTCAACAGTGTGTAATGCAGTGATTAAAGGCCTAGTTGTATTACATAAATTCAGACCAGCTTCTCTTCAGCAGTACTGCTTTCTTTCAATTCAGCAGGCCTGCTGAGCAATGTATTCAGTAGCCAAGTGGTTCACTGGTTTCTGCCATGTTTAGATTTAACAGGTTATCAAACCCTGCACCTGTGCTGGAAATACATCTGGATTTCAGCTCCTTCATATTATTCAGTGCAGGTATATGGTTAATCCGATGTTACATTTTTGTTTTTCCCCACTTTTGCATACACCATATAAGTGTTTTAACAGAAATGATTTCACTCTATTGTACGCTCAAATTGTATGTTCCCATCCTGACAATGCTAATGCCACCAATGTCCACAGTTCCAAGAGAGCAAAACTGGTGCTGATGTCTGTCAATCAGAGATATTACATACAAAAGAGGGCAGATATCCTATCTGTCACATCTGTCTAGCTGTGACATTTTATGAACAGCACTAGGAGAAAAGATGGAGCAGAGCACATTCATTAGAGAAAGCAAAAATCAATGTCTTTCACTCAGCATCTGGTAGATCTAATGCAATAGTCGTGAATTAACATGTGCTTAAATGAAAACTGGATAAAAATCTGTAAGAAAGAAAGAAGAGCTAAAATAACTGTGCACAAGTGTTGTGTGGGCAACAGGATACGGTGTCCCAGGCCTGAGCCATGTGAGGGCCCAGAGAATCCACTGAGTACTTAAGCAAATGTGTTAATCATAGCCAAATCTGGTTTCATACTGTAGTGAGAAATGCATTTTCAAATATATTTAATGTCAAGCTTTAAAAAATCTCCCAAACTGTAGTAAAGTGGAGAAAATAATAAGACAACCTGCGTTACATGTGTGTGTCTGGCTCAGGACTGATTATACAGTTTGTGGTGGCAGTGGAAAAGTCTAACAGGCCTTTACAAACACACAAGCTTTTCAT
This sequence comes from Tachysurus vachellii, assembly GCF_030014155.1. Taxonomy (NCBI): domain Eukaryota; kingdom Metazoa; phylum Chordata; class Actinopteri; order Siluriformes; family Bagridae; genus Tachysurus; species Tachysurus vachellii. The sequence goes on along the minus strand of NC_083478.1, from coordinate 9,850,732 downwards.
TAGACAGGAAAGGGGAAGGTGGGGTTATTTCTGTCATTCAGTCCTTATGTACATGTCTGGGAGAGTGGACAGCAAGTTCATGATGTCATGCCTAAACCTGTTCCAGCTGAGGTGATTGTGCCTAACTGTGACAGGAATTGAGATGAGCTAATGGTTCACTCTGTGGCAAAGGAGTAACTGGCACATCACTGCAGACGCAATCTACAGTATAGTCCTCTTAATTTTAAACCAAGCTTTACTGATATACCTTTCCTTCCACTGTCCATGATACCTGAATGCTTAATCAAACAAAGAATTTAACTCACTAAATAAACTCTAAATCCAGCCTACAGTTTGAACCTTTTGAGAGACTACACCTCAAAACCAAAAGTTTTCCTTCTGAATTAAATAATAATACTTTATTTTTAGATTAATAGCACTGTAAACTTGGGATGACAATCCTAATTGAAGCATGTTATATAAAGAACCTCACACTTTACATAGTTGTAACAATTTGTATGATTTAAATTGAAAGGTTGGGGTCAAGGTGATCACTTAATACTTTTCTTAAAAAATAATATACATGAAGTTGAATGAAATCAAAAACACCATCCTCCTTCATTTGATTGTAAAAATACTTCTCACAGTATTAGGATAACATTCCAGGATCCAAGTGCAGAGGTTTTTGCTGCCAGTGGTTGGTACACAATAAGATTGAGGTGCAAAGGGTCAAAATCCACATGCAGACAGTCAGTAGATAAATGCCTAGTGGAGGTAACAACCTTATTCCTGATGAGAGACAGTGGGAAATCTTGGGCCCCCAGGGAGTGTAGCTCTCCAGAATTTCCACACTTTTGTGAGGTTTATGTAAGTGCTGGGATAGGTAGAAGGACTGTGCATGGATATCCATTATGAGACCTGGACAATTCGATTTTAGAGAGACTTGAATGTGATCAGAAATGAAAGTGTTTCTGCATTCCACATATCTGTGAACATCTGGAGGGGATAATGTTTCGGTTACCATCCCTCCTCTCAGTGGTGAACCATCTAGGGTTTTAACTGTAATTATGCCTGGAACAAAGGGTATATTAAGCATCTTATCTATTGTTTCATCAACCAGAACAGGGACAAAATGGGACTCGGGACACCAAGGCAGTTTTACTGTTATTTTTCAAGTAATTGGAGCTCTGATTTTCAGGTCTAAGAGTACATATAACCTGAAAATGGCAAGCACTTTGACCATACAGTAAGTAAAAGAATAAAAGTCATAATAGATCTAATTTAAGATGAGTCATGGAAGGTCATACATGAGATCATTATTCAAACAACAAGGCTCAGAAACAATGAGATTTCAAATTCATGTGTTTTTTTTTATAATGAGTTCACATGTAACTTCCTGGGTAACAGATATTAACTTAAGCTCTCTGTGGAGCCTTAATGTTAAAAAAGTCATTAAAAATTCAGAAGAACAAATTCCCTGTGATGCTCTGGAGGGAAATTGCCCATTCCTTCTGTTACAGCATGGAGAAGCACAATCCAGCCATAGCACCTACTCCAAATATCAAGTGTTTGCTATTAAACTACAAGTAAATAGTGAATTCTTAATCCCACTCTTGTTGTGTGATGATACAACATTTTTTTTGCTACTGAGACAATAAATACAGCTGTACTATGCAAGGGCAGGACCTTTGATCTGTCCCACAAACAACTCACCAAACAAAAGGGAGTATGGATTCTTCATCACATGTGCTTTTCAGTCTTATTACCTTAATGGGTATGCATTAAAGTCTAAAGGTTTATCACTGGTCACAGGTTAATACTGTGAAATACTAGGCAACTCATAACATTGTTTAAAACTAAAAAGCCTTGGCATTTTACTTGCACCTGAATTAAATGTCATTTTTAAACAAAAATCGCTATAGAGTATGTTCTCTGTAAAAATAGCAGCTAAATTATACCATGCTCACAGTTTAGCTTGGCCAGAGGAATGCCGGGACTAAAATAATTACCCATTCGTCTTTGCATCAGCTTGCACTGCAGTCTACAAAAAACATTCTATCCATTTTAGCACCATATTGTGAATAAGTACATATTTGATAAAAAAGGAAAGATACACAACTTTTCTCAGGAACATTTTAATAAGTTTCTGTTTTAATATGACACAGTGAGACCCTTTAAAAACTTTAATCACAGAATCCAAATACAGAGATAGGCTGAACTGTCATTGGGAACCAAAAGATCTGACTGTTAAATCCCATTTATAAAAAGAAAAAGAGATGAAAGAAAAAGAAACAGAAGCCTCACAAAAAAAGTCTATCTTTTGTAAATGCAGGAAAAAAAGTAAAAATTTAGAGCTGACCCACAGAAGGGTTACACCAAAGAATGGTTTCTCTGGGTAATTACTTGACCACATTCCCCTTCTCCAGGGGCTAAAGGCAACTATTTTTGTCACCCCATCCCGGCACTGTGTTAGTCTTAGTGGTGCAGTGGTGTGTGAGAGACCGAGAAAAAAAAAAAGAAAAGAAATGAAAACAGAACAAAAAAAAGAACAGAGTGCAGTCAAATGAAAAATAGAGTAAGAGAGCTGATCTAAAAGACAATGAACATGCAAATGGTATGAAAATTATATCATAACCTCAATGTAAATGCACAGGTTTTGATAATATCTTGCACAAAGTAGACCACATCATGACTGTGAAACAAGAATGGCTTTTAACCTTCAAGCATGTGCGTCACTACTCATAAAAGTTTACAGTTTAAATAAATCTGTTGTAGTCTCCACCTAGTCTGAGGACCAAAAGCATGAATGTAAAATCATTCATTAGAAATACAACCCTTCAGACATTACACTCATTTGGGTTATATTTTATTCACACGCTGACCTATTGAGCGGTCAGCAAATGAATCTTCTCTACGTAGCTAAGCATGTTTGATTACTATAGTAAAACAACATTAAGAAGTCATTTCCTCACTGATTTTTATGTTTGTGTTTGAATGAACCACTTTCACAAGATGAAACCTAACAATAAGTCACATCATCACCGTCACATCATCATTAAGCTACTATCTTGCAAAAAATCAGGAACAGCTCAAGTCTCAGGTCCCAGTCAAAGTCATGAAGGCAACTCCATCTGTGTATGAAGTCATCAATTTAGTGACAGTGGGAGTGATGAGAAAAGTGTTTGTTAAGAGCAACCGTCACCATACTAGGGGGATATTTTGAATTTCCCAAAATAAATAATCCTAAAACCAGGTCTTCAATTTTCAACAATTTAGTATTCCTACAGTTTTGGAAGTCATCCAAACCAATCACAAACATATTCATTTAGACACATAAAAATAGTAAAAGTATTAGATAAATGTGGGTTGTAAAGTTGAATGTCCAGTAGTGATGAAAAAAGCAACATTCATTTGGGATAATCACACAATTTCTGTCAGTGTATTGCCAAATTTAGAAGGAATAAAACATGCAATTATTACATATGTCACTATAAAAGGCAATGAACTGAAATATTTTTCCCCAACAGGGAAACAACTTCCAACAATTTCCTGTGTCTTTGACCCATTTGAGTGACACCGTTGGTTAAAATAGAAAATTATTTTGTCTATTTAATATGTATTTAATGCTCTCCTTAAGTAAAATATTATTGACATGCCATTATATACCATTTCCAACACTGAACTTCCTTTAGTGGAGTCCATTCACTGTTCTGCTCTCTAACTATTGGGTGGTTCCTAAATATGAACGCTTGGCTGAAATTAACTATGCTCTCAGCTGTAATTTGGTGACTTGTGTCCCTAAAAAAGCCCCTGTCTGGCAAAGTATGTGACACCACTCTTTTTGGATGTGGTGTCTGGCTTGAAACTCAGCACAAATTAGTCTAATCAGCAAAAAAACCCAGCACAAATCTAAAATCAATTCACATACTACTAACCCTTGAAAAACAGTTTAATGCTGGTGCTGATTCTATTGGTGTGCAAGGTCGTGTCATTTATAATGAGAAACCTACTTCCATATGAATGGTTTAAATAGGACACAAGGCAGGATGAGGAGAAGATAGAATGTGGAGAGAAGACAGAAGTTATTAAGATGTAAAATCCCCTCCTCTTTTCCATGGCAACTGTAATTAGTTTAAACATGGGTTGTGGCACTGTGAGCCTAACAAGCTGAACATGCATACAGTGCCTTGCACAAGTATTCACCCTCCCTCAACTTGTCTTTTTGTGTGGGTAACAACTAGGAAAATGAAATTGACTTAATTGGGATTATATTTCACGAAACAACACAAAAATAGCCCATAATTAGGGTAATCATTGTATTTTGCAAAGTTATTTACAAAGCATAAAAATATGTGTGCGTACGTTAAATAAAAACCTCTGAAATGCTGTATTTCTGTGTAAGATGAAGGAAACTCACCTGTGTGCAATTAGATCTCATTTCATGTAATCTCAGTATAAATATAACAGTTCCTGTAAGACCCTAAAGTTTGTTAGAGAAGGTATATAACAACCAGCATCATTTATACTAAAGCCAGAGGTTGCAGTCTACAATACATAGCCTCAATTTTCTTGTACATGCTTTCATTCCTTATTGTCATAATTGATAACTGCTCTGTTTACATCATGGACTGAGACAGGTGGCAAAAGGGATCAGAATACTGGGCACCCAGAGGTACAGAAGCTGCCACAGGCTATGGAACATGTGAAATAAGTGCATATGTCTGCTGAAGTGGGGTTAGATGGGGTCTAGCATAATTTTCACAAGGGGTCCAGACATTATAGGTGCATTTTATTTATGGTCATGTTCTCAACCTCATACTATTATTTTCCTTCATGGATGAACTTCATATTCATGCATTAGTGTGAGAGTATTGTAAATAAATAAATGCAAGCATGCATGCATGCATGCATGCATGCATAAATAAACAAATAAATAAATAAATAAATAAATAAATAAATAAATAAATAAAATCTAATTAATTAACATTTGGGTACCACTACTTGGGGACACTACTTTCTTCACACATAAGATGTACACATTTCTATACATACCACTTTGTGTGATGATTTTTGCATGATGCTAGTTAAAGAAATATATGCCTTAGTGCACTTTAATTTATTTGTTTATTTGTTTTTATGAACAATAGCTCCAATCATGTTCTGCCAGTATCTGAGGTGAGTGGAAAATGTCTGAAATTATTTTCTTTCTGTGAATGATTGCTTTGAATGCATCTGAGCGTCTTACTGCTGAATTATGCCCTGGAGCGACATCTAAAGACCCTAACACACATTACCACAAAACAACAAATAAACATTATTAGTGCCCATCGCAGAGCAAACAGTGTAACACGTGTAAAGTTGTATCTATCCTAAGGCTTCCTCCACACAGTGTATTATAAGCTAAAAGTCTAACTTAAACTGTTTTATTAGCTGCTTCATAACAGCAACATTACATAAGTTATTGAGATCAACTATTAACTATCGACATTACAATATATACACAATATATAGAAAATTATAAAAGAAAAATATTTAAAAATCTAAAAAATAGTATCATCATTTCTTACCTTTGGTTAAACAACAATATCCCCAAATTCTCTTTCAGCGTCAGAAATCCCTTCACTTCGAATAGTCTAAATAATGTTGTATAAGAATTAGTATAATTTTTAACACGGTACTATTTTAAAAACAAAACAAAAAAAACAACAACAATATTTTGCCAGCACTAAAGTTATCAGTCTGAGGCGGAGTGGAGAACTGAAATTCCTTCAGAAACCTAGGAAATAACGGAGATGCAGGAGGAAGTTCAGCCCAACATATCTGGCAACCTCTCCTACACAGGATGCTCAGAAAGCACTGAGAGGGAATTCACATAGTCTGTAATATACAAACGCTATAATAAACGCCGTAATTATATACACGTGTATTAGCATGTAGTCTGTACAGGATAATTAATTAGGATATCCGAGTTCTTAATTATTACTACACCTGAATATATATATATATATATATATATATATATATATATATATATATATATATATATATATATATATATATACATTTCAACACAGGTTGTTAGAGATTTTTATGAATTTTTTAACTCTTATTTCCAGATATATGATGGTTAACTGATGGAGTGTAAGTCACTTATTAAGCTTCTTAAAAACATTAAATAAATAAATAAATGTCATAGTACTCCAGTGTTGTGAAAAGTAAACTCAAAGTATTTTATTATCGTGTGTTCTAAATCAGTGCTCCCCCTAGTGTCTGTACAGCTCACTACACTACAGTCAAACTTTTATTCGACAATCAAATCAAATACGAATCATTCTTGTTAGCTACACAAAGCGTGAAGAGTCAGAACACCCACAAAAACACAACTGTAAGAAAAGATTGAGTCTGTTGGTATACTGCTCTCTGGTGTCTGTGGTCAGTAAAACCTTTAAACATGGCATGAATAGGACAGAAGAACCACAATGAATTGTGTTTAGAACATGTGTTGCACACTTCAGAGTTTGTCATAGTTGTGGTCTTAAACCACAAGAACTATTCATACTCAGATACTGTTAGAAATTCAGTCTGATACTCGACAGATGCCCTACCAGCTGCTTTCAAACTTTAGTGTGGGATGTCCCTCAGACTTTCTTCTGAAACAGCAAGATTAATCTTATAAAGAAAGCAGTAGGACGCATAAAAATGTGTTTCTAATTGTATTATTAATACATCCTGTACCAGTGGTGTTACTGTTAAAAAGCAAGTTTACCTAAGTCATGCATGCATATGCACATGGACACACAAACATGCATTCACTTTCAGATATGTAGCATACAGTAGAATGGATTAAGCCTGAACAACATAAACATGATCTCCCAGATTCATCATCATGTGCATTTAATTCATTCATAAGCTCAAATAGCCACTGAGCAGTGCATAAGGATTATTTATTTCTACAGCCTGTTTCTTGTTTCCCATTGGCAGCGTGTCTTGGTGCTGTTTTGATTAAGTCCTCCTAATGCTAGCATTTGCATACCCATACCCATGACACACTGGAATTCAAAGACACTCAGTTTTGTGCACTGGCATTTCACTGTATATAAAACTTTCCTTATATTTAAAACAAATGTGTGTTGTTCCACCTGTATATTACAGATACAGTACAAAGATCAATCCAGGTAGATGCACTCATTCTAGAAAAGGAGTAGCTCAGTGGTTAACGTGTTGGACTACTGATTGAAAGGTTGAGAGTTTAAATGCCAGGACCACCAAGCTGCCACTGCTGGGCCCTCGATTAAGGCCCTTAACCCTTAATTGCTCACCTGTTTAGAAAAAAAAGAGAGATGAATGTAAGTCACTCTAGATAAGGGTATCTAGTACTGTCAAGTGCTGTAAATGTGCTCATTAATAACCATTTTTTATTTAGAATAATTCTTTTTATATACCTCCACTGCATATATTCACTTCGGAACGTTAACAAATGCTCTAAATATTAAATATAAATATAACCTATTAATCAGATTCTTGTTCTTGGCTGACAGGAGTGGATCCTAATGTTATCTTCTGCTGTTTGATGGTTTGTGTTTTCTGAAATGCTTTTCAGCTTATAATGGTTTTAAAAAGAGTTTAATTTAGTTATTATAAACATAACTTTGTTTATGCTTACAAATAAATATTTTTTCTTTATTCTTATAAGTACAAAGTCAAAAGTTATGATATGGATGGAATTGAAACAGATTATTGAGGAACATTATATAACTAAAACAAAAGCCCTCTCACTGCACTGTACATTTGGTAAACATAATATGAAACATTAACCATCCAACTTCATTCATCCAACTTGAGACCAACTTCAGATGTTATCAGTTTAATCACTGGCTACACAATGTAATTCAGGTAGGGTTTAGACTAAATGGGGCATCAGCAGTTTTGCTTCTTCCTTGTTCAAGTGACTGTATCCTGTCAAACACAAAATGGATCCTTACTATCATTCAGCAGAGAATTCAGTTTCTTATTGCAGTTTTACTTTCAGCCTTCTGTTTATTTGTAACAGCTGAGCATTAAGCGTTTTCTTGAAACTACTGATGATCGATGAAAACCTGGTAAAAGTGTCCTTGAGCACATCATGAATGTGTGATGAATAAACAACTGTTATTTGCTGGTTTTGTCTTTGTATGTAATCATTTGCAGTTCTGTAGCCAACGTCTACTCACATTTGGCTGTTATGATTATTCAGTTAGATTAATGTATAGACTGGGGCTACTGTTGAACAAATCATGGGAAATCCAGGCGGTGACTTTTTTGGCTAGGCAGTGTAGATGATTAGTGTTGTTGCAGACCCTCTAATTGTTAAGTGGTTGTTATTCCAGTTGCAGATTAGCTGTTCACTCTGTGCCTTTCCCCTTTAAAACCAGTTATATACTTTGTTGTTCTTGAAGGAGTGTGTGTAAACAACATGTAAGAGTCTTCCATTGAATGATTATTGCAGTGATGCCTAGTGCCTACCGTACAAGCCTGTGTGGGCAGTGTTTTGATCTGGGGTTGAATCAGTTGGTCAGGTTTCAACAACGTTAACGTCAAAAACGAGGCTAGCTTAATACCTAAATATATACTAACTATATACTAAATATATAATAAATGACCAGATTTTTCTTGATTACATGATTTAATGATTATGTAATCCCTTGATCCAGAAACCAAAAAATGAAATTTTTACTTTTTGAAAATTTTTTGGTGATAATTTTCAGCAATGAATTTCTTTGTCATGTCAAATTCCATGCGTGAAAAATGGCTCATATGTAAGTAGACACTCAGAAATTAATGAATTTATAGTTTTTCCTAAGTATTTTTGTAGTCTATAGGGACAATAAATTCATAGAATAGTTTCCCCAAAACAACAAAGGATTAATTGTTTTTCAGAATAAAGTTTATATCTTCAAGGTAAATATTGATATCAAGTCCATTCCTGCTCTCTTTCTTGTTCTCTTTCTCTTTCTCTTTCTTTCGTGTTGTTCTCTTTCTTTCTTTTCTCTCAAGTTCTTGTTCTTTTAAAGGCATCAAATTCAACCATTAAACATCTGTGTAAAGTTATTCAAATAGATGTAAAATGTCTTTTTTTTCACAGAAAGAAAACGTTATCCTGAAAAAATGATTATATCAGACTTGCAGCAATACCATAATTCATTTGTTTATACTGAATAAAAATGTCTGATAAGTTGATTTCCAGTCCGTTGGTGGAATGTCTCAAATGTTTCCACAGTTACACACTGTATTTTATACACATGCTCTCTAATTTCCAGTGCCGTCGTGTGTCCCTCTTTCCTATACAGTGTGATTATGGAATGTTGTGTCTGGGTTTGTGTTGTTCTGGTCCATGTGTGAATTGGCCATGGGGGGTCAACATCTGCACCTTCTCCATCTCCTCAAATAATAAACACAGGAAGCTGCTGTTACTGATCAAGAGCTGACATATAAGGCAAAAAAAAAACTTTGTCCATTTTTTTTAAATAAACATAATTCATATCAATTTTCCCTACATATTTGTTTATGAATGTGATGTATATAAGTAAAAATTGTGTAACTCTATTCAAGTTCAAGTGACAGGTTTTTTTATTTGAAAATAAAACAGCTTGTTTAACTTTTAACAGGTAAGATATTTACCAATTTTGAGAAATTTGTGAAATTGGTTTTTAATGTCATATTTGTAAGTAAAATGCTTGCACCTGCTCGTGGAAATTATATTATTAAGCCATTTTTTGTCGCACATATCAAGTTCTTTGGATAAAAATGTATGAAATGTGAGCTGTTTCACTGGCATTGTGTTCATTGTTGTGCTTTTACTCTTTTTTTTGGCAAATACTTACTTATCAGCAGCTTTTGAACCCTTGCATACAGAGCCTTTATTTTTAACCTTTTGCCACACGCAAAAAACAGTCTCAGGTGGTACTGTGAAAAGACTGGTATAGATTTGAGATTAGATGTTTAAACAGGGCCTATATCACTTCAGTGCTCTGATTTTATAATCACAGTGGGAGGAGGATGACGTGACAATTCTAAAGCTGATGCTTGTGTGTTGGAATACTATAAACACTGCTGTACTTTAAATCATTTTTAGCGACACAGTAAAAAAAAGAGCAGAAGGAGTACAGAGGAAGATACTTCTGCTAAACCAGAACATTTGATATGACATGTTCTGAAATGCACTGAGGCCAAACATTACCCAGTCTGACACATTCTCCAAAAACATGTTAGAGTGTGAAGAGCAAAATAAAGCCTAGAATGAATGGGTGCTTTCTGAGACAGTCGCCCCCTCACTAAAACAACTGTACAATTATGTGGAATCGAGATAACCGCACACAGTTGAGGCAGCGGGGGAGTTTAGAGAGGTAACATGTGATTACATGTTCAGCAAAAAAGGAAAGCCATGTTGCTGTCCTCTACATACTGTAACAGGGTTAAGAGGGTGGTTAGGTATTCACAGCTGTGTTGTACAAACTGAATGCTGAAGCTAGAACTTGCTCTTTATTTTATTGCAGATTTTTCCTTGCTTGAAGTGACTTGCTTGATCACCTTGGTACAGTGTAGAGCTGTTTTTCTCCTCCGTTTTCATATCAAAGCATTGGTGCTGATACAGTACACTGCTAAATATTTTTTATTGGCATAGAAGTGAGTCAAAAATAACTTCCACTTCAGCCTAGCTGCCCTTTCTTTCACTATTAGTAGTCATTTTGTGTTTCTAGAATTCTGTACGTTAGAAGTTTTATGGAGTTTTGTGGGCATCATTGAATACATTGAAGTTGTCTCTAAAACATTTGTAAGTCTGGCTGAAAGTCTTTGTTACATTTGGCTTATGCAAACATTTATACTTTTTTTTAGTTCATTGTGCTGAGTAATCCAAACACACCATGTCAAATGAGACCGTTCTGTAATGCGAGATTTGCACCACAGCAACAGGACTGACAAAATTGCTAGACATAAACCCTTTGGAACAAAGTCTGATTGAATGCAGATTGAGTCAACAGTCATCTCTGTTGTGTGGACTTTTATTGAATTTCGAACTGCAAAAAAACCTACAATCGTTTGTGATCTTTCTAGACAACGTTAAGCATTACTTCACTTACCCTTAAAGACAGAATGTTTTTAGATGTCATGTTGATTTTTTAAAATTTGGGTAACTTTATATTTTCAGTTGGGTTTTGGTGAACGGACACCATTTGAGCAGACAGGTAAATACTGAAATTATGATTCATGGAAAATTACACAGACTAGAAAGGAAATAAATAAAAACATGCATGTTCTATGGGTTTTAAAACGTTTTTTTTTTTTTTTGTATATTAAAATAGATTAGATAAAAGGTTTACTGTAATAAATTGGTGTCATGTTTATGTATGATGAAATGTCCAGAGTAGACAGAAGAGAGAGGAGGCTAACCAAGTAATTGAACCAGTATGTGAGAGAAAGTGGAGTATATAAGGAGAAATGAGAGAACCTAATTCAGAAAAGTTTGAAACTCTGTAGAAACACAGGGGATTAGTGAATCCTGTGTCCATGTACAAATCTTGCTGGCTTTGGTTAACATCAGAATGTGGAAAGTGAGAAGGAGGGACAGGGTGGGACCAGCAAACAAGAAAAACATTGTATACTGGTGAAGTCAAATTGGCATAAGCATGAAGATTAAGACTTAAAAGAATCGATTTGGACATTGCGCAAAGTAAGATTTAAGTTAATGGCAAGTGAGAGAACATTGAAAAGAGTGATCGTATAATAAACATAGCTGGCTTGGCATCAGCACTGTTGTGGCCTTTATATGCTAAAGAGGAGCTCAGAAATGTCCCCAGCTTGGAGCTCAATGTCTGGAGCTCATTTCTTTACAGAATTTCTACCTCTGTTGCTTCCCTGCTGCTCAGGGAGTGGAGTGGCTGTAAGAACATGGGTATTGTTTTCTGCCAATGGTGCAGCCACTGGGTTATAAAATAAAATCTTTTTGGATTTTGGTTCACCTGAGGAAAGCCAAATAATCACACACACACCCCGACACACAAACACACACCTTGTACCTTTTTGTTATTACTTCTGATACACACACTTAACAGAGTTGCTCTCCTGTAGAAGCTCTATCAGAGAAACCTGTGTAGGTTTTACACTCTTTCTATAATTCTCTAACCTCAAAGTTTTTTCCTTTGTATAAATCACTGTACCCCTTTGTTAAAAATGTCCCATCACTGTCAGGTAAGTCACGGTCAATTCTCTTTGTGTTATAAGTTAATACTTCATGAGATGATCTGTATAGATTTATAATTATAACAATAATACATCTAGATCATAATATTTTTCAGGTTCAAAATAAAGGAACATTATATTGATAATCACTTTTGTAGCAAGTGTAAATGCACATTTGTATTTAAGACACTTTGCAGACATACAAACATTTAGCCAAGGGGTTGTATTATAAGTAATAATAAGTTGTAACAATAAATTGTAACAATCAATTGTAAGACGTGAACAATATTTAACGCAGCACTGGCATCTCTTCCGAAAAAGATAAGCAAAGATACTGCTGTGGCATAAAGACCGGAATAAGAAGACGTCCAGAATACACAGAAAATAGAGCCAACAGTGCCTTAAGAAATACAGAAAATCACCCTGAATCACGCCTTTGAATTAAATAGATAAATAAACAATTCAAATTAGTGTGTGCTTTTAAACTCAACAGCAAGCAGATGAGATGAGGAGCGATCTGCAGAACTTTTACACAATCTCATTATGATTCTGCGGCTCCAGGATGATCCTCTGAAGCTCGGGGATGCAGGACAGAGCCTTTCGTGGGATCCTGTTCACATCCAGGTAGTTGTTCTCCAGATGAAGAGCCAGCAAAGGGGATGCGTTAGTGAGACTGATCTTACACACAGATTTCACTGGAACAACACTGGAACACATAATTTATGTGAAGAGTTACTTACACAAATATCTCTGACAAATACTTAACATGTATCTATCTATTTCATCATCTAAGAAACATTGGACTTCCAAATATTATATTAACCCTTTCCTAGTAGTTGTAAAGCTGTACAGTTTGCATGGCTATAAACTGTAGGTCTGTGTAAACATTGTAAACAGGAGTTATGGTCTCTATAGTTGCACACAATTACTGGCATGCAGCCAAAGGAAACATTTCTTTTTCTAAATAGTCTGGAGTTTTCACTGCTTTAGGTAGGGTATGATTGACATGGTAGAATAACCCAAACATGCAGACAAGTTTATGGTTTTGAAATGTAAACCAGATGCTGCAACCTGATACTGAAAAACACGCCTAATGATTGATTTTGCAAGAGCGATAAAGGATGAGAATAAATGCAAACAGGCCCTCAGTGATTGATAATCTGGGTTTTATTTTAGAGGATATGGTCTGCATGCTAAATTGTGGAGCTCTGCAACTTTCACAGAAGGTTCCAGAATGTATTTGAATCAAAGTGAATATCTGATTTGAAACTAGCATTATACTATATTTAACATCTTAAGTTATCTTGAGTCGAATTTACACAATTCATTATTTAAACCCAAATGTAGCTAAACAGACATCGCGTTTGGTGCTCTCCCCTATAAACTTTTTCATAAATGCACGCCCACATACAGTGAATATCCTACTCAAATTACATCCAGCACTTAAACAATTACTCAAATTGATATTGATGCTGTAGTAAACAACAAGATTTTCTGTTTTTCATAGGTTATTTAATCTATTATCTTCACCCACTGGGCCATACAGTAGGTTTCACGTCTGCTTAAAGACATGTGAAAAGCAGTTTGCTATGCAGACGGCAATATAGTTTCACTACAACGTATCTGAAAATGAGAATATATTGAACTATGTAAAATAGAGCACATGAAGATGTGGGCATGTATTTCTGAGACATTCACAATCAATTTCTTGCAAGCTACATCCTGAACATGGCTTATTAACAAAATTTGTCTTGTAGAAAATGTGATTTCTCACTGAACTGTTGTTTCTATGAATAAAGTAAGAATGTATTCAGCTTCTGTGGGTTTACTGTCAGTATCTTACAGTGAGGTGTCTGAATAAATGACTGCTAATGGCTAGGGTGACCTTACTCATACTCACCTGATAAGATTGTGATCAAGCCGCAGCTGATGCAGGTTCCTGAAGTAGCGAATGTTTGGTGGGACCCTTTCCAACCTGTTGTTGTCTAGGTGGAGCTCCTCTAACGTTTTGTAAGCTCCACGAAAGGCCTTCCCTAGCATCCCATGCTCCAGCAGCTGGTTGTGAGAGAGGTGCAGTGACTGGAGGCCTGGCCGCAGGTGGCTCAGTGTGTCGGGAGGGATGGACTGGATGAAGTTGTGCTGCAGGGAGAGCTGTCGCAAAACTCTGGGCAAGTGTGCAGGTACCACGTACAGCTGGTTGTGTGACAGATCCAGAGTCTCCAGCTTCCTGAGTGTGTATATATATTTACTATTACATATGCATTAAACCAATTTGTGTAAATATTCTGACAGAGTGCCCAGTAGACATGAAATATTCAAGCTTTGCTAAGTCATCCATTGTTTTTCTTATAATGTACTCTTTGTGCAGGGTTTTGCATTCTACACATTCTACACGCTTCCAATGGGCTCTCTGTGTTTTTCCCACCTCCCAAAAACATATCAGAAGGTAAACTGGTTACCCTGATAGGTATGAATGAGTTTGTGTATGTGCATGGTGTGCTGCAATGACCACGGACAGATTTTACTTAACATGCCAAATATCTTTATACCAGAAATTTATTACTCAGCCTCCTGAATATTCTGCAGTCATTAGTACAATTTGATGAGACCTGTGACTGCTAACAGACATAAATTTTTTTCATGTGTTTACAAAATAGATAAAATAAATAAAAGCTAGCAAATACATTAATGATCATCCATCTTCACTAGAGAATGTACTTATGTTTTAAGCTAAAAGCATATCTAAAGTAAAAAATGATAAAGCACCTTGTTAAGATGATTATTAATATAATACTTCAAGGAGTGACACATTGAAAAAGTGAGTTTGATCTTCTGGATTAATGTGTGCTTCCTGCTTCTTGCACTGGAATCATGTTCTCAGCCAAATGCAATTAATAAGCAAGAGGCAGTCCTACGAGAAGCTTAGGTTATGTGATTGCCACCAGATGCTCACCAGAGTTATACAACTAGGCTTATGCAACACTGCACATTGGCTATGACAACTGCTGTGCAGTCATGCACGGGGATTTATCCTGGCCCTGTTTGCTCTGTTCATTTCTGGATGTATGACAGACACAGGACCTGCAGGGGAAAGGATACTGCAGCAGGATGCAGCTGTCAATTTACCTATACAGTCTTTTAAAAGATTTTCCTTTTGGAATCATCAAAAATAATTTGAGTTTTCCCTTATGCATGAATGACTTTGAATTGTTCTGCCCTGAGGACTTATGTAAATTGTTCTGACATGGCATTGTATGCCCTTTTACTAATGTTAACTTGCATACTACAGCATGCATGTCTCAAAGTTAAAAAAAAAACACTGTAAGTCTTACTCATTAGTCAGAGCATGGGTCTTTCAGTTCATATATTGTAGCTGTACTGCCCTCAGTATCCATCAACCCAACCTTACACTCTGTTCCAGCTCAAAGCTAACCAGAAACAAATGGGCTCTCCTGGAGGTCGCCTTCTTTTTTTCCTTACACAGAAACGGTAACAAGCAGACTTTTGAGCACACACAACACATACAAACAAATCGTCACCCCTGCAGAGTCCAGCGGGTCTTTCACCCTGAAGCTGTTCCATTTCCCATAGCGTTAAACAGAGAAGCAGTGCAACACATCACATCACAGGAATGTTCCAGTGACTGTCAATCTCTAACAACTGCATCTGTTGCATGTGTTATTACCTTGGATATAAATTAAAGTCTACAGTATGGCTTTCAGGACAATCAATAGAGGTTTACGTACTGTAAAATGCATATTTTCAAGATCAATTTTGTTAATCTTTAATTATAGGTAGTCAATTTATTCTTTTAGGAACAGGACAGATCTTTAGTTACCAAGGTAATTGTTTGGGTCCTATTGCCCATAGACATTAACAGTGTTGGACAATTAATTAAAGACAACAGCTTGAGACTTTTCTCATCCTGAGACATACATCATTAGAGTGTAATGTCTGTATTTTTTAATTAGATTTGTATTTTAAACATTTATTGAACGTTCACAATTTCCAAAATGTTCTCTTAAACTTCTATCTTAGCTGAGTTAAAATCCAACCGTCTTTCTGTTATTATAAATTCTTGTAGATGGTCATTTTATCATTTATAATTTAATGATGTTTAAAAAAAAATGCTGTAGTATTTCTTTAAAATCACTGGTTATACATGGGTCATTGGTTAAGGAAACATGTTAAGTCTCTGAGCAGCTGTTCTCTGATCTTATAAATTTAGTATACCATAAAAAGGGGAGTACAGAAACACATGGACTTTTAAGGCAACATACTGCAAAAGCTGTTAAGTTCTTTAGGAGGGGCAGTTTTTATAAGTGTGCCTAATGATGAAGCAAGACAATTTATTGTGTATTTCCTCAGTAGATTATACAGAGCTGTGCACTAAAGAGTTAAAAACTGGCAGAGCAGCTAATGAGGGAGCATGCAAAGGTTGGTGGTAATTAGACTGGCTTCACAGAGCAGAATTAAGGAGTCTATTCGGATTGACAGGTGCTCACAAAAAGACAGGAGATGAAAGCAGTGAAAGTCTGAATTAGGGTAGATGCACAAATTTACACAGAGATAATAGCATGGTGCTGTTGTTGGCTAGATCACACACACAGAAGCATCAAAAAGATGGCATAGGTTAGTGGCACTAACATTAAGAGAATGTGTAGTAGAGTTGTTAAGATAATTGCAATGTACTGAGCGAAACTGTAAGATTATAGATTTCTCCACTGAGAAACTCATAAAACCTGCAGTAAAAAAAATTTAAATAAAAAAAAAATGGCTGCAGCAACAGCAAAATTTCAAAAATTACAATGATTATATATCAGGTATCCATCATTACTTTCTTCTTTTTCTCTGTCTGTAATGTTCCTCTTTTTAAGAAGAATATAATAACAGAAATGTGACACTTCCACTTAGCCTAAAGTAATGTGTCATAGAATTCTTTCAAGAGTGTTATTTATCAATTTCTTAAACTTTTTGCAGCCAAGGACCTCTTTACATGTCTTCTGACCCCATCAGAACACATTTATTTTATTAACATAATAAAACTATTTAATCATTAAGCTTATTATTCAAATGTGTACACTAATATTTAGGCTGTTTATTGGTTCTCCAGAGTTTTTGTATTCCTGAATAGGTTGACACTTGTTTTTGAGATTTAGATTGAACCCATTCAATTCCATTAGCCAGTTTTATAGATTAATAACTATAAGAAGTCATTAATAAATATAATATTTTTTCATAATCGGGTTGTGATTTCCACAATCATTATTTGTGGTATACATATACAAGTCACAGAACACAACTGACAGTACTTGCCAAACCTTAAATGTGCTTGCTTGTACTTATAAACGAAATAGCCTTTGTCAATGACTAGATCACTCTGCTTTATTAATTAGTCAATGAAGCATCTGCAAATCATCTGCAAAGCACAAGTTGCAAACTTGTGCTTTCAGTCATATCAGAAACACTCTACCTAACTGGCAGATGAAAGAGGAGCAGCACTGCTGAGTGTTGTAGCTTATGGCTCAGTGGTGTCATTGGACTTATTTGTACTGAGTGACTGACCCTGGAGCGATACACATATCCTCTGTATCTATCCTGATCTAACCCTTGGATCTGAGGTCTAAGCAAAACCTGAGAACGTTAAGCTGTCAGGACCAAAAAATAAAAACAATAAACAATGTATTACGTGAAACAATATCAGTACTGTGTTTTTATTGTGGTTGTGGTGATACCTGGTTGATGTGCACCATCTAGAGTAGAAAAAATGCATTGTAACAGTAGAGATGTCTAGGTGGTAGATGTGAAGGTAGATGTCTTGGACAGAACAAAGGATGTTCACTAGTACAATTAACTAGGTAAAAATAAACAGTGGGTTCTGGGACAATCTCAAAATACTTTTATAACTTTTATATAGTTATAATAACAGGCTATATGACCAAAAGTATGTTGACATCTGACCACTGAATATTACATTTCAAGTCCATGAGCATTAATATAGAGTTGGTCACCCCTTCACTGCTTTAAGATTTTGGACTGTGTCTGTGGGGATTGGGGCCATTCATCAAGATGTTGGAAATTATCATTTAGCCTAGAGCAAAGTTGGTGTTCCATTTCAGTTTCTTACACTCCAGCTTTCATAAAATGTTTGGGCCACTTAGTTCCTGTGAAAGGAATACTTAAGGCTAAATCATAAGTACTACATTCCAGGCAATTGTTTCATTTGTGCCATATGAGTGTTATGGTCAGGTGTCCACCAGCTTTGGCCATTTAGTGTATAGGTTGTTGTGCGCCATCTAGTGTATTGTAAGAAAATTGGGTAAATCCTTTTGACTCAGTGTAAATGTTGCTACTTCAAAGGGATTTATTTATTCATGAATTTCATGAATACATTGATTCATTGATTCATTATTTATTCAGTAACCACTTTATTCCAGTGAGATTCATGGTTTACCTGGACCCTATGCTGGGAACGCTGGACATGAAGGAGGAGTACACAAGGAACCATGCACCCATCAATATATATTTTCTTCATAGAATGAATATTATTAAATGTACTTTTTGTGTAAATTAATCTGTACATTTCAATGTGGTGTATTTTTGTATATTTAATGTTTATTAATCCAAAAGCTTTATCCTGGACAGACTTACTATAGGTTCTGTATGGGATGCCATTCTATAAAAGGACACCACACATGAACACTCACACACTCATTCAAAGCCCATGGACAA
The DNA here is from genome assembly GCF_030014155.1 of Tachysurus vachellii. Classification (NCBI taxonomy): domain Eukaryota; kingdom Metazoa; phylum Chordata; class Actinopteri; order Siluriformes; family Bagridae; genus Tachysurus; species Tachysurus vachellii. The sequence goes on along the minus strand of NC_083478.1, from coordinate 9,831,805 downwards.
TTTAATGTAGCTAGTTTACCTACTGGTATATTTTTGGAAGATGAAAAAATTAAAGTAAACAAGAAAACCCACACAGACACACAGGAAAACATGAAAAAATCTTCACAGAGACAGTAACCTGAGCTCAGTATGGAACCCTTGAGCTGTGAGGTAGCAACACTACTTGCTCTATTAATGTGTATGTCTGTCCATGTCAAATAAACACTCCCCTCTACTACTGCAAATGTAAAAACTGTGGCAGAAGAAATAAAAGGTATATGCATGTAACTCACGGCAGGTCAATCCAGGCTCCAGGGAAGAAACTGGTGTCACTCAGGAGGTTGTGGCTCAGATCCAGGGCTCTCAAGTGGGCAGAGTTCATAAGAACATTTTCCTGCACCTCCACTAGCTGATTGTGTGGCATACTCAAATCCTATAGGGACAAACAGTTACATGCATATACTCAATTTCAGAAAGAAATTCATTATAAACTCAGCTATAAAATATTTTCAAGCGCTGACCTCTAGAGATGCAGGCAATCCATTTGGAATGGAAGTGAATCGGTTGTTGTCTAGCCTCAGGTGCTTGAGAGTGGGGAGGTGTTGGAAGGCCAAGGGCTCAACACTGCCCTCCCACAGGATGTTTCCTGCCAGCTCTAAGTGGAGCAAGTTGGTCAAACCTACAGTAAATTCAAAAGACATTCTGAGACAAAGCCCCTAAATGTTCTTATATAAAAATTACTAAAACTTTTTCATATCCTGTTGACTGTTTTTTCTACATTCTGATAAAAGGTTACTCTAAAGTCAATGCTAACTGTGCTAATGAATTGTAAACACCACTGCAGAATGCTTGATTCTGATTGTTCAGAAGCTGTTGATTTTTAATAGCAGCACAGCCCAGGCACTAATTTTAACTGCAAGGTTTAGATTAATGTGATGGATGTTCCAAATAAATATGTTTTCAAAACTGTCTAATCTTTGATATGGTTATATATTCTGTAAGGAGATATTTATATAGCATTTTTGGCTGTTCGTCATTCCGGTTTTTCAGTAACAAGACATGCTGTAGTTTTAGTCTTAACCTTTTTTTTTTTTAGTATTTTAGGAAAATGTAAGATGTAAATCACCCACACTTGAGACCTTCATTGTAACTTAATGTAACTGTTCTGAAACTCTCTAGACCTTCTCTTTTACCAAACGTAATTCATTCATTCATTCATTTTCTACCGCTTATCCGAACTACCTCGGGTCACGGGGAGCCTCAGTCTCAGGCGTCATTGGGCATCAAGGCAGGATACACCCTGGACGGAGTGCCAACCCATCGCAGGGCACACACACACTCTCATTCACTCACGCAATCACACACTACGGACAATTTTCCAGAGATGCCAATCAACCTACCATGCATGTCTTTGGAACGGGGGAGGAAACCGGAGTACCCGGAGGAAACCCCCGAGGCACGGGGAGAACATGCAAACTCCACACACACAAGGTGGAGGCAGGAATCGAACCCCCAACCCTGGAGGTGTGAGGCGAACGTGCTAACTACTGTACTAACCACCGTCTCCCCACCAAACATAATAATTTAATTAATTTATCCATTTAAATAATCACTTAAACTGGTGTTGTTTATGGAAAGAAAGTTTTTATCGCTTCCTTGGTCTAAAACTGTGTAAATTTTATATGCTCAGAAATGATAATTTCGAAATTTTTTCATTAACATTATATTTAAAATGTTATCATTGTTGGACATTAAGATATGAGATTTAATTTATTATTTTAGGCATAGTGTTTTAACCTATTTTACTCATGGAAAATAAATTTCCTTTCCATTTACTTTGTAATAAAGTAAATAAATACTAACGTAATATTTAGACAGACTCTAAATGCATGCATAAAATCTATTTACTGACAACAATCTGTCACTGATGTTTTTAACAGTAAAGCTGTTGTGTTTTATTCCTTACATCTCACACTTCACTGCAAATTTCAAGACAAAACCATCATGTCAAACCTTCCAAGTTGTGAGAAAGCACTTGGTTTATCTTGTTGTCATTTATTTTCAGCTCCTCCAGAGATCCTGGCAGTTGTGGGATTGTTTCTAGACCATTGCCATCAAGAGTCAGCACTTTTAGGTTTGTCAGATTCTGTTAAGGATAAATAAAGAGTGTGGACATTTGTGAATACTGTAAATGCAGAGTACAGATGTGGACTCGGCATTTTACATGCTTAAACACCATCTTTTAATCATGATGCTAAATTAATCTGGCTGTATGTACAAGAAAACCACTAAATGAGTACTCTTGGGTTTTACAGTAACTCTTGTAGTGGTCGGATATTTTAAGCTAAAAGCTTTCTTTTTAAAGCCCTACCATCAGTGCAGTCCAGTAGAACCCTGTACAAGCTACCAATCCCCTATCCCTTGTTATTTGTGACACATCAGGATTGGATGCTGTAAAATATGATCTCATTTCCCTCCCCTTTGAGAGCACTTGCTCCTTCAGGCCATTACAGAGACATTATACAGAGGCGGTACGCTAAAGAATGCTGAATGTTTTCTGCAACTCAGAGAAAGAAATAATTAGTCTTGGGGAAACTGTGAGAAATCAGCTAAGAAATAATGTGCGTACATTACGTAATAATACATTGATTCCCAGATTACTCGGGAACACAAATGTAGTAGACTGTAGGTGACTTGCAGCAACATAAGAATCCTGATATTTATTTTTCTGACTCTTTTGTGATAGTTGTTTTATTTTTATTGTTAAAATGATATCCTCAAAGCCTTAACACTCTTTGTACATTTCTTGTATACACTTGTAGATTTTTGCAGTTTTTGCTTGTGTAACATGAAATTTTATGTTAGAGAGGTATAGATCACCTTGAAAAAGTCAGGACTGATAGAGGAATCATCCAGAAAGTTTCTGCTCAAGTTGATGACCTCCAGGTTGGGCATACCAGAGAAAGCCTCAGATGGTAATGTAGTGAAGTTGTTTCCTGTGACAGAGATAAATAAAAAAAACAGAATTTAAAAAGATATGTTTAAACTGAAACTTCACAGTACAGATGTGTACAGAGTACAGAACATTCCTTCTCAAAACTCACCAGCTAAGTCAAGTGTAGTGATGTTCAGGTCATTGATGATGGGAAGTTCTGCAATGCCAGCCTCTGCACATGAAATCTCTGTTTCATTCACTTGGCAACCCTCTGGTAGCAATTCTGCTGTACTGTTCCCAGCTGCCTCGTTCTCCTCTTCCTCTACCTGTTCTTCCTCCCCTCCTTCATTTTCCTCTTCTTCACCTCCTTCTTCTTCTCCTCCTTCTTCCCCTCCTTCTCCTCCTTCTCCTCCTTCTTCTTCTTCTCCTTCTTCTTCTTCCTCTTCATCATCATCTTCTTCCTCATCGTCATCTTCATCGTCTTCTTCTTTTTTCTTTTTTGCTGGCTCATTAGCCTGGTCAAGAAGGCGGCTCTTTTCATGCCCCAGTTCGTGTAGTACCGTGCTCAGTTTACCTGAAATATCGCCTCTCATTTTTAGGATGGAATTTAGCTCCACCCACGCTGCCAAAGTCCGCCCCATATCTGGCTCCTGACAGAAACATAGAGCCCATCATTAGACACAACTATACTGTATTTGGCACAAACATAAAAAGACTAAATGTAGTGGATAAATAGGAGAGCCAGAAAAGAAGCAGTGCCAATTTGTGAGATGAAAAACTATAGTTGAAGATAAAAATAGCCAGTACACTCATTATAACAGAGGCACACCTACTGAGCTGACCGCAAACCAGGGCGTTTAATGTACATGTAACTTCATATATACGTACAGTAAAATAATTGAAACTTATTGCTTTTGCTATTTTTTCCCATTTAATCATAGTTTAAGAAGTAAAAAATGAGTTTGTTGGTCCTCAAATGTTTTCATAGACCCAGGCTTACCTGCTTGTCCTTAGCTGTGCCTTTTTTTGGTTTCTCGGCTGCTCTCTTCTTCCCTAAGAACAAATGCTTAAGTTAAGACACTGCCACAAACAGCATGCTAACCAGCTTGTACATAGATCATCAGCTCCAGAATTACTGGCATCTTTTCTTCATAAAAAAAGGATTATATATTGTGTTTGTGGTTAATCAGCTCTTTTATTGAAAATAAAAAACCCTTATCAAAAAATATATACTGTATTTTTAACAAAACCAAGTGTCATAATTATTGCCACTGCTGCATTTAGTACTTGTTATCGCCCTTTTGCAGCATAGCACATTGTTCTCTTATAAGGCTTAATGAGTCTGCAGAATACAAAATCACTCTTCAATACTGAAGCTCTCCAGATCCTCTTCTCTTCTAAACTGGACTCTTCTCCTTTTTACCCATCTGTACCAAGGGTGCCAATGATCATGGAGCTGACTGTACTTAAGCCAAGAACATGGCACTTGGCAGAAGTGAATGCTGCATTTATGTACCTGTTAATTAACCAAAAAGCAAGAAGCACAAAACATATAATCTATCATTTTCTTTTCTCTTTTATTTCTGAGATTGTATGGGATCTAAAACATTCTATTTGAGGCTTTGGAAGAAAATTCATTGATGCTAAGAAAAATTGATAATGAATAGTCCAGACAATTATGTGGCAGCAGTGTAATGCAAAACAATATACAGGTAATATCAGATCGATGACTTCTTGTGCTGTTCATACAAAACATATCATAAAAAAAGGTGTGATTTCTGCAAGTCATGATTGTGGCATGATTTTGGAACCTGAAGGACTGGTTTGAGTATTTCAGAAACTGCTGATCTCTTGGAATTTTCACCCACACAGTCTCAGCTAACCGATCAGCTGAAGATTATGTTCTGCTCCACTTTCTTATCTACAAGGTGTTTCTATTTACACCATTCTGTGTAAACTCCAAATACTGTTGTATGTGAAAGGAGATCAACAGCTTCTGAAGCATTCAACCCAGAACATCTGGTACCAAATATCATAATGTCACAGAAGTTACAGTTTTCCCCTTTCTGAATATTTGAACATTTCTGACGCTCCTGAGCTGCATCTGCATTATTTTCTGCATTATGCCACTATCACATGATTGACTGACTGGATAACTGCATTATTGGTCAGTGTACAGGAGTTTGTAATAAAACAGATGGTGTATATATACATATATATTTATTACATTTTTTTAACTTTAATTATTTATATAATATTAAAACAAACTGGAAATAATATGAAAACTAAAAATAAATGTTTAAACTTAAATTTTCTTGATTATTGACTATTGATTTTTGACTATTCTTGATTATTCAGTATTCAAGGTGATGGACAAAATATGCAAATTTAAGCAAATATATGATATTAACTAAGTTAACTCTTTTGTACAAAAGGTCAGGTTTCCCATGAGTCTTAACCCTCCTTTAAAGTATGCCTTCAGAAGACAATATATTTGATTTAATTGGAACAAGAATAACACAGGAACAAATATTTTTAAAAACTGTCCAGAACTCCACAGGAATTGAATGCACCATTAGAGCATCATTACAGAATAACTTACTTGAATATTCCACTGCTGTCTCCACCTCTGGAGTGTTTGTAATGTCAGTGCTTGTCCCATTCTCAGTAATCTTTCCCAGTGCATTTGGTGGGTCTGCTTCCACAGCCGAAGCTCCTACAAATACACCTACACAAATACATAAAATCAATGCTGACTGCATGGTCCTGATTTACTCTGTGCCCCTAACACTTGGTGTGATGGTCTCACTCAGTGTGCACCTGATGCCTGCCCTCTTAAAGAGTCAGCTAGAGGAAGAGGCGAGCCCAGGAGGAGGGGGTTAATCATGTACAAGGAACATCCTTGCCTGGAAACCATCCCATTTTCAGAAACATCATCCTTTCTTTTACGCATTCAGTGGTTAAGCTGTGTTTGCATACTGGTACATTTTTAGAATGAGAGAGAGAGAGAGAGAGAGAGAGAGAGAGAGAGAGAGAGAGAGAGAGAGAGAGAGAGAGAGAGAGAGAGAGAGGACACAGCAGGACAGGGAGAAGAGCAGACAGTGGTATTAGCCATGTCAAGCCAGCCAGAGTGACACGACTTCACACTTTGTAACACTTATGATAGACAAATTGGGAAAATAAGAAAACAAGTGTGAAATCAGGGAGTGGACTGGCTGACTCTTACATGTCTGTCTCCAGCTCTGTATGGCACAAGGCCAATAGCATGTATGTCTGAAAAGGAGACAGACATAGGCCAAAAAAAAATGAAAAGGACTGGGACACACACACACACACACACACACACACACACACACACACACACACACACACACACTTAATTCACACACACGTAATTGTTTTTATTACATTTATTTTTTGTTTATTTATTATTAATGTATTATTAGTTGTTATAGTTTCTATTTAGTTATTAGTGAATATTTATATGTGTAATTGATAACTCATGCTTTGATGGTGTAAGCCCAGTCTGAGCCGAAGTACACAAAACATTACAGGACTTTTACAGGATTATTCCACAGTGATGTTAAATTATCGAATCTGACTGGTCAGAAGGTGTTGATTAATTTTCTATAACAACATAGCTTTGAAAATGGCTGTAATTCATCGACGTAAATCACATATTTGTCACTCATTCCAACAGATTATTGTTTCTATAGTAACAACACATTTTCAGGGATATGGAGAATGGTGGATGCTCCACACACAAATTCACTTTCTCTTGAAGGTTCCACAAAATTAAATACAAATGCTTATGGTTAAAAGTATCATTCTTTAATCGATTAAAAACTGGAATTATTAACAAATAGATCTTAATGTCTTATATAATCTAATGCTCATATGTTTTATTTAGATTCAAAGTTTTAAAAGTACATTTTGGCATTATGCAAATGGTTTGGAGTCTGTGGAAGGAAAGTTCAGGAATAAAAAGTTGTGCTGAATGTCTTCCCTAAATAAATTCGATTTACCAAGTGCATAAATTTACCAAATGTGCCTAATATTTGAATAGCTGGTTAATGCTCATAAAATCACCCTGTTTTGTGATCACAAGAGGGTCCACTTGTATTTTTAGACAGCAGGGGTTCTGTAGTATTGAAGGTTGTGACAGGTTAAATGTAATCTCTCTCTCTCTCTCTCTCTCTCTCTCTCATTCTCTCTCTCACACACACACTAACACACACACACACAAACACACACACACACACACACACACACACACACACACACACACACACACACACACACACAGGGCTGACTGCATGGGGGAATGCTGACCACAAAGAATCACTGTAGAGTGAGAGATAGCCCACTGACTCCATTAATGTTTGCTATAAGGCGAACACAGACTACAACACAGACTATTACTACTATATTGTTTATATAGCAAGTACATGATTTTCCCAACCTATTCAGCTGTTTTTGCCATAAGGTTAAAATGCTAACGTCAGAAGCCATGTAAGTTAGAGATTTGCAGTTGAAGAAGGGAATCTGTTCAAACGTCTGGACAGCCAACAAACAACTGAACACGACCGCTAAGCTGACCATATGGCTAACCTAATTATTCACAATAACAGACTTCTCCTCTTAGGTTTGCTGGAAATTATGGTTTATAACAGAGCTTAATTTAAGTTCTTGTGTAAATATTAAAATTCCGTGAAAGAACATAAGTAAATATATCAAGGTCGAGCTTAATGCAGCTGATCTTCCAGCCTTTTTCTCAAATTAGTTGTGGTGAAAAAGTACAAGTTTTCAGCAAGCAGTGGGCTCCTGTATGACCAAGAAGGATTTTTATCCCGAGTTTCCAAACAAACTAGGAACGAATACAAACCTTGTCATTTTAATCTGACAAGTTACACATACTTTTCAAAGCTACACATAATTTTCTCTCACTAACGTGTGTGTGTGCGTGTGTGTGTGTGTGTGTGTGTGTGTGTGTGTTTGAAATAACATTGAAATAACCCTCTCCACCTGCTCCCCTCCTCCAGTGATTTCAGTTCAACATGTTCTCAGAGTAAAGTCAGAGTTGCCAGATTTGATATAACCCCTGACTATCAATTTAATCGCAAAACCCAAAAGAACAATCTTTTTAATTTCATTCTTCACTATAATAAGCATAATAATCAGCAACTTCTCCGAATGTCTATTTTGTAACAGCATGGACACCAATAGAAAATGTTACAAGATTGAGGACAGACGTTTGGATGCCCTGGATGTTTTCAGTATGAGCCTAAAAAAGGCCTTGGACTGGTAGATTTAATACTTCAAAGTTACAGTTTTGTGTACTAAGGGATTTTTCTGTTTTAAACAGTTTTTGAGCTGAAAATGAACCATTAAATCTGGCAATAGTGAGTGAGGTGGCTGTGGTTGGTACAAGCAGGGTGTGGCAAGAACATGGGTACCTGGTACTGCCAAAAACACGTCAACATTTTCACATGCTGGGCAGCATAGGTTACCAGTTAAATGTTCCACAAAGAAGCAATGCAAAGGACACATGAATGTTTAAAACTGAGATAATTCTATTGCAAGACAATATAAAATAAAATAAAATAGTACAAATGAACATAGGGTTTTGCTAATGCATTTGTTTTAGTGACTAATTCGTTTGTTTAGTGACTCAATGCATTTGTTTTAGCTCTCAAGGTTCAGTCCTTGTTAAGGCCAGTGCTTGTTAAGGCCAAAGGGCACCAGAGCAGCTGCATGAGTAATGACCCTCACCCGTCTACACCCCTATCGCAGCTATACTCTCTGCATTCAAAACCACATACTACTATACTAAAGAGTGAGTGAATACATAATACCATTATAGAAGTTTTGGCCATGCACTGTTTCACCTTGCTATTTAGTTCGTCCATATGTGATCTTGGACAGAGAATATATAGACTGCATTAACAACAACAGGTGTGAAAATAACAGTGTATAGTAGTTTGACAAAGGCCTGGCTTTTTATGGCCACTTCCCTTTGTTCAGGGGGCTTCTCTTAGAGACATAGCACTCTTCTCTCAGTGATTGGCAAATGCAGGTGACCGGAGGTTAAGTTTAGAGCTTGATATGGGCCTGAAGGCTGGATAGTCAGGGGAGCAGCACCAAGGACTTATTGTCATAACTGACGCTCGCCTGCCTGTTGTCTCTGACATTCCTCCTCTATTTATAGCCTATTCTATCCCTAACCCCATTCTCTCTTGTCCCTTTTCTTTTTCTATCCATCTCTCTCTCTCAGATAGGAAAGGGGGAGTGACACCAGACTTTTGTCTTTTCTGAGACACCCATTCCAGGCATAAAGGCCAGAGAAGGTGGCCCTGGGACTCTTTGTCCTCTGTCCAGAGTGCTGTGAGGAGTGTTGGATTACCTGAGAGAGACCATCCTAGACAACTACACAGTTTGAGGAAGGGAGTCATAACTCAGAACAACCATGGATGATGTATATAAAGCAGCGGTAAGCCATTGTTATGAGCTAAAGGGATGTATGTTGAAATGAATAAACAGTGAAAAAGTCTGAGCACCCCAGACCTTAGCCTAAAATTGTGTTAAAACATTAATATTCTGAACCTTTTCGCTTAAAAAGAGGGTCCCAGAGTAAAATATCAAGTAAAATATAACACTGCATGGCACTCAAGGTTAAACCTTGGTGTTAACATTTGGGGTCAGCAGTAAAGCTAGTCAGCTTTTTACTTTTTTCACTGTTTCACTGATCAAGGAGAGACATTTTATAGGGTACAGACTAATATGTTAACTGGAAATAGCGTTAACAAATATTGGAGCTGAATATATCTGAAATTCTAACAGCAGTAATAAAAAGATTCTTGAACTTACTACTATCGGATTATATACCTTAACCAAGAGAGAGGACAAGATGGTGCGATTGAATACTGTAATGATAAATAAGCAGATTGAAATATTTAAATAATGTAATATATATTAATAATATGGAATTTATAATAAACAGTCTTATAAAAATAAAAGTAATATCCTTTAGAACATGTTCCCAAATCTGGAACTGGAGAACCATACACATATTTCTACACCAAACACGTTTTCTCTGCTCTAATAAGTTTAACACAGGAAGGGCTGCTAATTCGCTGATTAGTGTTGGGATCAGGAAAAGTGCTAGATTATGCAGGACCAGTACTCCAGGACCAGGGATGGTAACTGAGTAAAAGACTGAAACCACAGAGTGTCTCTTTAGAGGATATATTCTCTTTAAAGTAAATATGAACCCTTTTAGTCCCCTTGAGGATGAACAGAGTACAATAAAACATAAAATATATTTTATAAAAAAAAATAAGGTAACATTCATAACTTACAACAATTAAATTAATGAGCATAGTAAAGATGAAAATGCACATGAAGATGCTCACTTCAGCCAATTAAGTTTACATTTTAATAGCAACACAAATAAACCAGTGCTACATAAAACATAATATGGAAGCTAAAAATACCATACAATAGCTGGTGACTGAGTGCACGGTCCAAAGGGCAGCGTAACTGAGATTAACAGTCGGTTGTGTCTGGTATCCAGTGTCTACGTGTTAGCTTAGGTGTCAAAAATAAAATCATGACTTATGTGTGTAAAGAATAGAAGCTGCTCAGTATCTGAGGAATGACATCTTTGTCATGACATATTATATCAGGTTGCAGTTTAGCTACTGAGCCGTCACCTGTTTATTTATTTTTTCTCCAACAGGTCGAGAATTTAACAGAGGAACAAAAAAATGGTAAGACTTTGTATATTCTATTGTATATGACTGTAGGCCTTGTTCTCTATTTAGCTCTGGTGTCTTAACAACCCCACTCTAAAGGGTTATCAGGTTGTGTGAGCTAAATGAAGTCATGTGCATGTGTTAACGTGTCTCTGGCAGAGTTCCGTGCTGCCTTTGACATCTTCGTGCAGGACGCTGAGGATGGCTGCATTAGCACTAAGGAGTTGGGGAAGGTGATGAGGATGCTGGGACAGAACCCCACACAAGAAGAACTGCAGGAGATGGTGGACGAAGTGGATGAGGACGGTACGCTAGCTGCTGAGATATTTTGGGTCTATTTGATGCATGAACATATTGAGGCTACACCACAAAAGAAGGCTCTGTAATTAAAGATCCAACATTTTCCAAAATAGCAAACAGCTCTTCCAAGCAAGGAAACCTCACCCAAAACTGTAGTCTAACAGCTTGTTGTTAGCGCATGACTAATATAACATCTCAGGTGAATATGGTGGCTGTGTATTTTCGTGTAGGTAGCGGGACAGTGGATTTTGATGAGTTCTTGGTCATGATGGTGCGCTGCATGAAAGAGGAGAGCAAAGGAAAATCTGAGGAGGAACTGGCTGAAGTCTTCCGCATGTTTGACAAGTAAGGAACATAACGATTCTCACGATCACATTTTCAGCAGTTGCTGTTGATTACTACTCCAAGTAAATAAACATTCTCTCTCTCAAAGAAACGGAGATGGGTACATTGACCTAGATGAACTTAAGAACATGCTAGAGTCGACAGGCGAGGCCATTACCGAAGATGACATTGAGGAACTCATGAAGGATGGAGACAAAAACAATGATGGAAAAATTGACTATGATGGTAGGTTTCATCTCAGTGAAAACCTAACATTTCTTAGACCACTGAGAATTTAAATATTTCACAGATTTTATTGTACATATTCCTTCTCAAACCTACAGAATTTTTGGAATTCATGAAGGGTGTAGAGTAAAAATCCTGCCTAATGAAGACCACCATGCAGATTCAACAGCCCCAAGTATCACCTCATCATTCCCTGTCCTGAAGCTGGGACATCACCACAGGATCACGATCACCTGTAATCTGGCAAGCATGCAACAAACTCTCAAATATGCTGAAAAAATGCTTACAAGACATGTAAATAATTTGCATTATTACCCAGCTTGTATTAGATCTGAACGTTGTGTGCCCAATAATAATTGTATCTCTCATCTTGCCATCAAAACAGCAACTTTGTGAAAATAATCTGTAGTTTTTGTAATCTTTGTAATCATGTCATGTAAACTGCATTTTAAAAGCACCAGTGTTTGGAATCAAACAAAGGGCTAGAATTAAAACATGCATACTCACTGAGCACTTTATTAGGAACCCTAAACTGATACAGGTTAGGGCTTCCTTTTACGCTCAAAACAGTCTTAATTCTTTTTTCAGGGTTTGGGCTGCTCATCTCCCATATTGGGTCAATTCAAAGTTTGGGTTGCACAGATCTTTATTCTTTTCCCCTCACTTTGGGCCATGGTACATTAACATGCTGTAAATACAACAATACTCAAACAGGCTGTGAGATTTCAGATGATGAGTAATTGATTGGTATTAAGAGCTAAAAGCAAACATTTCCAACACCATTACATTTCTGCATGATTTAGCAGGTTAGATAGTTGCATGAATGAATAAGAGTACCTGTATTACTAAAGTGCTCATTAAGTATTTGGGTGCACTAGGATGCAGTATAGTGGCTAATAAAATGAGTTAATTTAGATTTAGCAGATACTAAAGCCCACACAAATAAAACAGACTGGGTGAACAGTTACTTTTATTAGGCTACTGCTTGTAAAGGCAGACATATCCAAACAATTAAACAATCAGCAACAATCTGGGCAGTTCAGTAACAGGATAAACAGAGGACACTCTAGGACACAAGATTAGTGGCAAATGAAGCAAATACACAGCATCTTATACAGATGTGATGCACTGAGACCCTACAAGTGCCTTGTTACATTTTGCTCATGCACTCAGTTAGGAATTTCAACTGAAACCATAATTTACCTAGTAAATATATTATACTGAAGGTAATATTTATACTGGGGAGGGATATAGGAATGTAGGAACTGGAATGGAACAAAGTTAAACAAGTGATGTGTCATAAGCACAACACCATAACTGACTAACCATTATGAAGGTCATCTCATCGGCCAGGATGAATTTGTAACTTGAATTGAAGGACAGATGTTACTCAAAACCTGTGCAAAGCTGCCACATTTGAAGAATCAAGAAGGAAAAAAAAATAACCGTTTCGGAGGTTTCAAAAGCATTTAAGCCACTTGTATTAGCGGTAGGTCAGCAGGAAGAAAAGACTGGGTGGGATTAGAGGGATTCAGTTGGCAAAAGTGCCTCTGACTGCTGCCACAATAGACTTAGCACTGATGCCAAACATGTCCAGCAGCTCCTGGGGTTTGCCACTTTGGGGCACTCGGCTCACAGCCAGTCGATGGACCACAATGCCTGGTTCCTCTCCCACTGCAGCCAAGACGGCCTCGCCCAGACCACCTGCACAAAAAAAGCAAGACATTACTACACTGTTATTACAAACATGACTAAGAACACCTCAGATTCTGAACGTTAAGTGGAAGAAAGGGACAAAGTTTTAGAAGTTGGAACCTGAGCTCTGGCCCAGAAATATCCAGTCATACCAAGACCAAGAAATGGCTTACCTTCTTTGTAATGATCCTCTACTGTGATTATTCTGCCCTGAGTGGCACGAGCACTGGCCACAATTGTAGCAGCATCCAGGGGCTTAATAGTGAATGGATCGATTACACGGATGTTCACACCTACAAATCAGACAGTCATTATTTGGTTTATTCAAATACAGTGGGGGCTATATGTAAAAATATGAATCCAAGTTACACCATAGCATTTAAGGATCATCTTTACATACAATTCATACACTGCTTAAAATTAAGGGAACACTTAAATCACACATTGGATCATGATAAATTAAATTTGTAAAAATCTTTACTTATTTGGCATTGTGTAAATCATTGAGAACAAAATCTGACTGGTCAATAGAAACCAAAAAAACAAAATGAAAACATTTGAGGATTTTCTGGGGGTTGCCTTGATATTGCTTACTTGGTACACCTGTTGTCACTTTCATTTGCACCAAAGCAAGTGAACTGATTCACAATTACTTGTGCTTCCTACCAGGACAGATCATTTTGACCTCAAGTTAACTGACTTGGTGTTATACTGTTGTGATTTTGTTCCCTTCATTTTTTGAGCAGTGTATATTTAGGGCAAAAGTGGGCACACTAACCTTCCTTAGACAGAATGTCATATGCAGCAAGGGCCTCATGCAGTGTGACTCCAGCTCCAATCACAGTTACTTGATCACTGTTAGACTGACGCACCACCTAGAGGACAAAACGTGAAATAACCATTGGACACAAAGTAAGGACGTTTCCATTTCAAATTCCATGCCATATCAGGTATTCAAAGCATGTCTACTGAGAACAAGATCTTGTTTAAATCATTCGGATCATGTTCGGGTTTTAAAACTAAAATCCTCATTACCAACATAACATTTTCATACATCAAAGTACTGTGTGTGTGTGTTGGTTTTTTTTTTTTTTTTTTTTTTTTTTGGGGGGGGGGGGGGGGGGGGGGTTGTTTAAGTCACACCAGTGGTGAGGTTACTGTAGAATTTGCTTCATCTAATGTGAACGTTTTATAGCAACAAAGTACATCTACACAAATATCTTCACCAGTCTCAGGAATACTTTCCCCACCAGATAAAAACATCACCACAGCGGCCTCTAGTGACCGTGGTCTAGTTGCATCATCCCCCATATTTTATATAGGAAAACACAGAATTAGAAGACTACCCAATGTTTGTTAGCATGAAGCAACCAAACAAAAAGGTGCTCCTTCCAATACTTGGTTCAGACACTTACCTTAGCTTTGCCAATTTCAAATTTCTCATCAGCATCATGTATGATTGCTGTGTCTGGTCGGCTGGTCCTAATGAAACAGATACCCTGAAAACAAATGGCACAAAAAGCATTGAGACCTGTTTGCCGCATCACCTATAACTACTAAAACTATGAGCAGCACAGCAGATTATTTGTGAAGAAGCTGCAGACCAGTTATTGTGGTGCAAAAAAAGTAATTAGTGCAAAAAGCTATTTGTATAAACGTAGGCATTTAGACTCCCTTATCTCAGAAACGATAACAATTACCTTTGTATTTGCTGCTAACTCTACTGCCCTCTCAGTAGACACTCCATCACTAGGGTAAAAAACAGTGCATGTTGGGATAGCACGGAACATTGCAAGATCCTCCAAGGCCATCTGAGAGGGGCCATCCTCACCTGAGCAAGGAACAATTCAATTTTATACCATGCACACAAATGTTAACCTGAAAAATGTAAAGTCAGGGAACAAAAGCAGTTAACAAAAAGTTAAGCAGAGCAAGGAGTCCTACAGAAAATAGTTCGAGATGAACAGAGGTCTTACCAATAGAGACGCCACAGTGGGAGCCCACCAGGTTCACATTAGACTGAGAAATTGCTGCCATGCGGATCTGATCATAGGCACGCGATAAGAAAGCAGCAAATGTGCTGGCAAATGGGACTGTGCGATCTCGAGTGGCACAACCGATTGCCACACTTGCCTACGAAGCACAAGAAAGGTGGTTAAATAGTGATTCATATTACTTAGGATTTTTACAACTCAATTTAACTTATTAAAATTGCCTAAATTTAACAATGCAACTCAACTGATTATTTTTTAAATCACTACTGGGGATTACTTCTTGTGTGTATTAAGTCACACCCTTCTGCGTAAACACTTATGTGATAAGTGAGATTTCAAACTGAGTGAGACTTCAGACTGGAATACAATACTGGTACAACACCAATACTAGTCTAAGAACTGACTGTAACCAATGCTTTAGATATACTGCATAGTAAACACACCATATTCTGCTCTGCAATGAAACACTCTATGTAGCGATCAGGATGCGCTTTCTTAAATGTCTCAGAGAAAGTCGAATTTTTGGTATCTCCATCCAGAGCCACAATACGCTGGCTGGCATCTCCCATCTTCTTTAGGGCAACACCATAGGCTTTCCTGGTAGAGATCTGCACACAAACAGCTTTTTATAAACAATCTGTGCAAGCCAAAACAAAACAAATATGATTTGCTTGCTGCTTATTAACTGGTATAGTAAAATCACCTTGTCTCCAGACTTGTATTCTGGAGGAGACTGCAGGTAGATAGGACTTGGATCTACAGGAGCTGCATCCTCATTAGGCAGTGCAGCCTGGAGGGGTTTACTGGAAGCCTGGATCTGGTTCTCAAGATGAGCAATCAGTTCTTCCACACGGTCCTTAGGGATGGGCTTACCATGCCAATTATCAAGGTCCTCTATGCCTGAAAAAAAAAATCAGAGCACATGGCATGTCACAAATAAATGTAGCATTAGCAGCAATACGAAAGTAGAGATTAAGAAGCACAAGTTTCCCTAAAATACATCACACTGGCTGACCTTTGAGCCCTTTGCCCTTGAAGGTTTTGGCTACAATAGCAGTGGGCTTCCCTTTAAAGCGTTCTGCATGCCACAGTTCCTTACACAACTCTTCCACATCATGGCCATCAACCACACATGTGTTCCAGCTGAAAGGACAAAAGAAACATTGCACAATGATCAAATTAAATTGTTTGAAAATAGTATAAGGGAGAAAAATCTATATCTTGTGTTAAGATTTCAAATAAAGACAATAATGGTAATGACAAACAGGAATTTTAACAATATAGCACTTGTTTGTGCAGTGTGTCAGACACCAAATATTCTAGCTCCTTCCTTCAAGCTGGAACTTAAACTAATAATAATGCCATCTTTTTGCATTCAATCTAGCTCTTTAGTGTTAATGATAATTTGTGACCTATATAAATAATTGTCAAGAGAATTCACAATACCAATTTAATGTACGTGTCCAGAGTTTAATGCGATTGGCTACCAATGTGACTGACACACACTTCATTAGCAGCTGCACAAGCTACTTTGGAGTAACAATGTGGCAAAACTATAGATTGGGTGCTTGTTTCTTTTAAAAAGGTACTCCTTACCTTCATTATATGTATTTACCAACATCTTGGGAGTGCTTACTGAAAATATCACAATTATGATGGTTGTGAACAAAGACAAGATGCAGGAACATAACTGTGCTAAATAAAATGTAAGTAGCCAAATTCCCTGGACAAAACACCACTTCATTTATTGAAGCCATTATTTCCTACCTCCAATTATTTCCTTATAAGAACAGGAATTAACCTAATAAAATGGCCAGAGATATTACAAACATAATAAAGTGTGGGGGAAAAAAAAAGAAAAAAAAAAAAAGAGGTTGCTGGTGCTTTTGAATTTTTGCATGTAGTACAGTTTCTATGCTTTGCTTAACAACCAAGAAAAAGGTCTAGACATGTAGAACAAACAACCAAATTTCACTGGCTAATGCATTATTTAAGTTCTGATTAAATAGTTAGTTTTAGAAGTATATAGTGTAACTCTCTGTCACTACAAGCTGGCAAAATGAACTACTGGTGACACTGCTAGAGTGAATGAAGGGATTTCTAAAAAATTGATGGAAAAAGGAAGTCGGAGAAAGGAGACAGAAACCGTGTGCATGTTCGTGATGCTTACCCGAAAGCCTTGCAGCGCTCAAGATAGGTATTCATGTCATGCTTCAAAGGTGCAGCCTCACTCTGTCCTAGGCGGTTGACATCCAGAATGGCCACCAGGTTGTCCAGGCCATAGTGAGAAGCAAAAGCCATGGCCTCCCAAACAGCACCCTCAGAGCATTCACCATCTCCCAGCAGACAGTACACACGGTAGCTACACAATTGAGTTAATGTGTGTAAGGTGAAACGTTCATGATTTGATCATTGTACAGATGTTCATGGTTCAGCTTCTATACCTGGACTTGTCGAAGTATTTTGCTGTGTAAGCCATCCCACATGCAGCTCCCAGACCCTGGCCCAGGGAGCCTGTAGCCACATCCACAAAGGCTAATTTCTGGAAGCAAAAAAATTCATTAAGTAAAATAAAGCTACTGAACAGCTAATCAAAGTAAGTCTTTAAAAAAATGTCACTCAAAAACACACACAGGTCACCACATATTCACTGTATTCTCTCAGAGCTTGTTCTGTAGTAAGCATAGTGTCACTCACAGGTGTAGGATGGCCCTCAAGGTCGCAGTCAATCTTGCGCAAGTTAAGCAATTCGGCCTCTTTCACATAGCCAGCTTCAACCCATGCTGCATATAGAATGGGAGCAGCATGACCCTAAGATTTAAAAAGAGAAGAAAACTGCCTTACATGCATCTAAATATTTTATCAATTCACCTGAAACAAGTGAAAAAGAGGACAAGTATTGACTAGAGAAAAGCTAAGCTCTACCTTAGACATAACAAAGCGGTCGTTGCAGGCATTACGGGGATCATCAGCTTTGTAGCGCATGGTGTGGAAGAACAGCACAGACATGATCTCAGCAGCACTGCAGCATGATGTGGGGTGTCTGCACATGGAAGAAAACTCTAGTCAGTAAGAAAATAAGGGGTCATTTATGCCTACATTTGAGCTGAACAAGTTAAACAGACCCAGCATACATGCGGATCATCAACATGGGTTTGAAATTAGTGCATTTATTAGAGAAATATAGCAACCTTGTATGTTTTTTCAGGGTGTTAGTATTCCAACACCTGCCTGTTGTCTTTTAAGTGGAATTTATTCATTAACCAACATTACATGTGGACTTGGGTAGTATTCTGTCTGCAGACACATCTGGTTCAGACATCTTGGACAAGTTAGTAGTTGCTTCTATTATGAAATACCCAAATATCATAATTCAACCAGAACAAAATGTGCCAATTCAGCACAGCACTGAAAAGATCAAAGTTCATGCAACAATCTGCCTGTACTTTGTGCACTCATGAGGGACAGATGGGGTTATGCTACAATCTCAAACAGGCCATTCAAAAAGCACAGGTACAGAGGGTTTTTCCATTTGAACTCATCACCCACACACAAAATGTTAACAATAAGGTCACAAGGTGCACATTAGAAAACTGTTACCGCCAAGCCAAGAATGGTTAATTTTTCCAACTAAACCATCCATTTAGTTTACAAATATTTGTTTGCATATTCCAAAACAGGACAAGGAAAACAATGAAATGCCTAAACCGTGCAGCTCAAAGCAGTATGTGACACACAGTGCATGCAACTTCACAATACAGACCAAAATGTTACAACTATCTGTCACCTCATTAATAAATTACCATCTGGGTCCTACAGATCTTTATTAAGCTGAAATAAAAAAAGAACAATGAGTGCAATGTTTCTTTCAGGTGCCTGGAGAAGGTGTCCTGTAACAGGAAGAGGAATGAATAAATAAAAGGAATGAGGAAACAAAGGCAAAAATTAAACAGTTTTACGGTCACTTTAGTAAACCTAGGGAAGAATACTGCAGCCTGGAATTTACAACACTGCTTCTGGGCGTTTCATCTGGACGTCACTGAACACCAAACACTACCTTTTCATCATGATTGAAATCTTATCTAGTGTAATGCAATGGTTTGCGTCACTAGGATCAGACATGACACAAGAACACTGTTTGCAAATCTGCTTTTCAAGCAAGTTTCAGGTTATGTGTTTTCCAGGTTATCTACTGAATCAGTCAATCAATGCAATACCTTATCTTTTGCCCAAATGCACGTGTCTGCATGCTATATACCTTCTCCCCAAATCCCAAAGTAAGGGGTAAGGGGGGAAACGTCTGGATTCGCACGTGATGAATTTTATCAAACGTGCTGCTGGTTTTAGGCGCTTCAGCAAGAACTCCATAGCAACTGGTTCGATAGAGACTTACATTTACATTGACTTGCGTGAGATTGGACACGCACCTAGCCAGGTTAGCAAGCATTAGCTACTTGACTATGCTAAGCCAATTCACTCCACGCCACATGGCCGGCCTGAGTATGATGGCTGCCAAAAAATAATACCCGATAACTTATAGCACATATAGGTGAGAGATGCTGTCACAGAGAATCCAGCTAGCTCTAAACACGCACTAAACGAATTAATATGGAAATGAAACATGTACCTGGGCTGCAAAGTAGCTAAAGTGTTTTAATTCGTCTCTGCGTAGCTAAACACAACTCAATAATGTCACAAAAAAAATTAAACTTCTAGTTCTAACTCTTATCCAGACGAAAAACATTCGCCCATTGAATGACCCAGCAATATTTGATTAGCCTGCTAGCTTGCTAGCTAAGTAGATCAAACTTACCCTGAATTTGAGGCGCACGTCGCCTTGATGGAGTGAATTCTTAGCTTATTAGCCATGCTCTTCAGGCCCTGAAGAGTTTTCTCGTCGGGTTTGTGGTAACTCTCCATGTCTGAGTATGTTTAACTGGAAGGAGAAACTAAAAATAACGTATATGGAGTTAGTTATTGATAAAAGTGGAACGACGAGCAGCTCAGAAACGTGCTGGAGCAGAAGCTTTTAAGTGAGGCTTGACATTAGCTCCGCCCACGGAGCCATCTGATTGGTAGCGAGACATCATGTCTGCAACTGTGCATTTACATAAATTCCTTATAAAAAGAAAGTCATTCATTAGAATAAAGGCATAATTAAGGATATAAGGTATGCAATACAAACATATCCAAACCCCAAAGACAATACAACATCCATCAAACATTCCAAGACATCATATTTCCATACAGCATAAGACATTCATTGTAAAGACAATGTAAAAATTGTTGAACATAAAGTGTCTAAAATAACAGTACAGTCAAATATTTTAAGCATTTAGAAATAAGTTGTAAAACTGACTTGCTGTTTATATTTGAATCAGATTGAGAATTAGAATCATGTTTATTGGCCAAGTGTTTTGACACACACAAGGAATTTGGTTCCAGCTGTTGGTGACTCTCAAAAGTACAGACATAAATAATACTATACATTTAGCTTGGACTATACAGGACAAAACAGACTATACAAAACAATGAAGATGTGATACAATATAGATAGTATGAATAATAAATATGAATAGAACATATGACGATCAGTTATGTACATAAAGTGTGAGAAGTGCATGGTAGTGCAAATAACAGTATTGTAAAATATTATGCTTTTTGTGCAATATAGTGTGTGTAACATATACGGATGACTGACAGTTCTGATAATGTATTACTTGTAGATATGAAGCAGGGAATATAATTATGGTGAGTTGTTAATTAGGGTGATAAGGGGCCTGGGGAAAGAAACTATTTCTGTGTCTGGCAGTTTTGGTAAACAAAGCTCTGTAGCGCCTGCCAGAAGGGAGGAGCTGAAAGAGGTTGTGTCCAGGGTGTGAGGGGTCAGTAGTGATTTTTCCTGCTCGGTTTCTGGTTCTTGTATGATACACGTCCTGGGGAGTGGGCAGGGGGCACCAACTATTTTATCCGCTGTTTTTACTGTGCGTTGCAGTCTGTTCCTCTCACTTACTCATTTTCTATCGCTTATCCGAACTACCTCAGGTCACTTATGTTTATAAGTATATATTATCACACACACTTAATGGTCAGACAATTACAGATATTCTATAAGGGCCTGTGGTGAACACTTTCACTCACTCACTCATTTTCTACCGCTTATCCGAACTACCTCGGGTCATGGGGAGCCTGATCTCAGGCGTCATCGGGCATCAAGGCAGGATACACCCTGGACGGAGTGCCAACCCATCGCAGGGCACACACACACTCACACCCTCACACACTATGGACAATTTTCCAGGAATGCCAATCAACCTACCATGCATGTCTTTGGACCGGGGGAGGAAACCGGAGTTGCCGGAGGAAACACCCTAGACACAGGGAGAACATGCAAACTCCACACACACAAGGCGGAGGCGGGAATCGAATCCCCAACCCTGGAGGTATGAGGCGAATGTGCTAACCACTAAGCCACCGTGCCCCCCACCAGTCTGTTCCTGTCCTGTTTTTTTGCTGCTCCATACCAGATGGTGATGGATGTGCACAGGACAGATTCAATGACTGCAGTGTAGAACAGCATCAACAGCTCCTGTGGCAGACCATACTTCCTTAATTAACGTAGAAAGTACATCCTCTGGTGGGCTTCGTTGAGAATGGAGTTTATGTTGGACTTCCATTTCAGATCTTGGGAAATGGTAGTGCCCAGAAACTTGAAGGTCTCCACAGATGACAGGGCTGTTGGATATTGTGGGGGGAGTAGTGTTGAGGGGTCTTTCCTAAAATCCACTATCATCTCCAGTAGTAGCATCATATTAATACTATTACTATTATTCAACAACAACAACAATAATAATAATAATAATAATAATAATAATAATAATAATAATAATAATAATAATTTATATAAGAGATGATAGATATGACAAGTTGTTATATTTTGTGTAATTTGTGTACTTTGATAATAGATGTAATATTGTGGAAAAGGTAAAGAGGTGAGTGCAGGAGTGGGTGGAAAAATGAGTCAGGAGTGTTACATGACAGAAGAGTGTCAGCAAGAATCAAAGGAAAGGTGTACAAGACAGTAGTGAAGGCAGATACGCTGTATGGGTTAGAGACTGTAGCAGTGAGGAAAAGACATGAGGCAGAGATGGAGGTAGCAGAGATGAGGATGTTGAGGTTCTCTTTAGGAGTGAGAGCACATCAGAGGGACGGCTCAGGTTGGCTGTTTTGGGGCAAGGACAGAAAGGCTTGATTGAGATGGTTTGGACATTTACAAAGAAGGGAGATGGTTATATTGGTAGAAGGATGTTGGAGATGGAGCCGCTAGGTAAGAGGGCAAGAGGAAGGCCAAAGAGAGGATATATGGATGTGTTAAAAGAGGACATGAATTAATTTGTGCGAGAGTAGAGGATGCAGAGGATAGAGTTAGGTGGAAACAGATGACTAGCTATGACGTCCGCTAACGGGAAAAGCCGAAAGTAAAAGAAGAAGATAATACATGCAATAATACTGTATATACATTATATACACTACGGCCACTGAGTATAAAGCATAAGAGACAACAAATCAAAAAACTTATTGTATGAACTTATCAACTTTAATAGACTCATCCTTAATAATAGATGTAAGACATTCTTGATATATTGTGTGTACTTTCTTTACTTTGATAGTTGATCTAACAAAACATACACAAATGAAATTTATTTTTAGATGGTAAAATGAGGACTTTTGCTGACTTTAAAGCATAATAGACAACAAATCAAAGAGGAAACAAATCATATATAATCTGTCATTATAAAAAAGGCAGAATTTAGTCAGAAAATGTAATAAAAAAATAAAACAATGATCTTGTTTAAAAAAAACAGCAAAAAACTGGTTCATAGCACCTATGGTATATACTGAATCATACACATATTTCTTCTGCAGCAGGACTGCAGACAAGTGAATGCAGCTTTGCTCCCTATTGGCTTGTTAAATTGTCTTCTTGTTTTGTGATGTTCTGGAATTCCTAAAATTGGAAGAGTTACAATGATGAATTGATTTGAGATTCACTGTTACTTGTATGATCATAATTACTTCTGATATTCATATACTGTGCACTACACCACTATGAAAATTAACATAAGATTTACTGCTCCAGTAAAAAACCTTTATATTTTTATAAACATATATAACTAGGGATGTGGTAGCTCTAGCCTAGTGGTTAAGGTGCTGGCCTACCAATCAAAAGGTTGTGAGTTTGATCCCTACATCCCCCCCATTGTGAGCTGGGCCCCTGAGCAAGGCCTTTAAACCTTAATTGCTCAGTTGTATAAAATGTAAGTTGCTCTGGAAAAGGGTGTCTACTAAATGCTGGAAATGTAAATGTTATACCGTGATTCTTTCTTCAGCTTCAGTCTGCTCCTCAGAAGAGACATGAACCTTGTCTAGTTTTTCAAGAAGAGGGAGGCTTGAGATGACAATGAGCCTGTAATTCTCTGTCTCTGACAGAGGGTTGTCTGCCAGCACGAGGGTCCGTAATGAGTGAGCAACACCCATCAGGCTTTGTAATGCATGCTGGGAAGATACCATGTTTCCTCTTTGGGGGATAGTGAGAAAGAATATGAAGAGAAAAAGTCAGAGACATTGCTAGAGTACAGTATACAGGCTATACAAGCTTTTGTTGGAGATTCTCTTAAGATAAAGCAGGTAAACTTCACATTTCACATAATTATTTTGGATAAGAGACAGATGTCTCAAATGTAGCGTTAAGTAAAAAAAAAACTTGTATTCTGGAAGCCATGAAATATAAGCTACATAAAAAGAAGAAGATAAGATAATCAAGATCCAAAACAAATGACAAAAAAAAAAAAACGTCATTCAAACCTGATTAAAGAAGGTGTATGACATCTGGCAATATGACATGTTTGGAAGGAAAAGCTTTACCAGATTATATGAAAGGATGATATGATTGTTAATTATGGTAGCCTCAGTAAAATAATACGTGAAATAACTGTTTTTTTCAATTTGTCCGAAAAACTCGACCATGTGTTATCACATCATACAGCATACTGCCTCTCAAGTACCTGACATTAAGATACTGCAGAGATTTCATACTGGGACTGATTCCATCCAGTGTCTCTAGCTGGTTGTCTCTAAGGTGAAGGATTGTTAGATGCTCCAGTTTGTCCAGTCCTTCTAATCGTTTTATTCTGTTCTGGGCCTAGGAAGTTACAGAATAAAGTAGAGTTTGTGAGCAAAGTGTACAACAATAATTTAGAATGTCCAATGACATTCACCATACGTTTAATATGACCTTCTTACCAGATAAAGACAACGCAGGTTGGGGAGATAAATACCATCTGTAGTTTCTAAATGGTTTCCTCTCAGCTCCAAAGATAGTAGATTGGTCAGGTTGTTATAATCAAGGCCAGACACTTTCTCAATGGTATTACCTGAAAAACAGGAAGTAATAATTTTTAACAAAACACAATTACTGCTTCTCATTAAATCTTTTGTAGTGAATTCAGAAATGCTTAATCTCAGCTAAAATATGGTATGTATGTATGTATGTATGTATGTGTGTATGTGTGTATGTATGTATGTATGTATGCATGTATGTATGTATGTGTGTGTGTATGTATGTATGTACAGTATGTATGTATGTATGTATGTATGTATGTATGTATGTATGTATGTATATATGTATGTATGTATGTATGAATGTATGTGTGTATGTATGTATGTATGTGTGTATGTATGCATGTATGCATGTTTGTATGTATGTATGTATGTATGTATGAATGTATGTATGTATGTATAGATAGAGAGAGAATATATATGTATATTTTTATATCATAGTGTTTTTCAATGGGTATATGGGTATAATTCCTTACTATCATATAAGTATATCATGAAATCCTATCTCAATAAAAAATGTCGACTTCTAAACTGCCCAAAGGTGTGCCACCAACCTGTAAGATTAAGGCTTTCCAGTGCAGACCCACCAAGGCCCTCTGTATCACTCAAACAATTGGACTTGAGGCTGAGCCACTGCAGATAAGGAAGCTGGCTGAATGGCTGACCTTGAACACTCTGAATACAATTGTTATCTGCTTTTATCCAAAGAAGTTCAGTCAGGTTAGCCAGTGGAGAAAGGTCTGTCAGGTAGTTGGATGAGATGTCCAGGAAACGCAGATGGACAAATGAACTCAATAAGACAATATCTGCCAAATTCCTGATTAAACAGCGATAAAGACAATAGATAGTTACATGTGTTTGTTTATCAAAGCAAAACAATTATAATCATTCTGTTTAGGAGGCTTTTTTGTTGCATGTGACTATTCTTGATCAGATGTGCTAAGAAAATTTGTGTTCATTCAGAATAATGTAACATTCACTTCAGTTTTGCTTACTACCTGTTTTGTAGGTCAAGTCTGACAAATGCATGAGAAAGTCCATCACCTGTCCGGCACAATAAGGAAAGTTTCTGTCCTATTACATCCTGTGTTAATGAGCAGGGTTCAACCTGACATCAAGGTAAAGCAGAAATATGTTTGTATGTGTTTGTAGTCAATTTGATTAATAACCAAATAAAATGTTATAAATCATTTGTATATCAATATATACATTCCAGTATTACTGACACCACTGAACAAAAAAATATGAATAAATGTCTAATTTGTGGTTGGACCCTTGCAGCAGGACAGTGATTCAAAATATACATCCAAATTCTCACGAATAGGGATCAATAACAAAAGCCAGCTTTCGCAATGCCCACCTCAGTCCCCTGAACCCAACTGCACTAAAAATCTATGGGGTGATCCAAATAGGAGATTCCACAAGACACAAGGTTGAAGGATCCGGAGAGATCCTTTGCTGTGTATTCTTCGACATATATGACATTATGTTCATATTCACAAACAGAACCGTACTATATTCAGTTACCACCTCTATTTTGATATATTAATTTCTTCCATTCATTCCTTATTTGTATTACTTTATTTTTATTCTATACCTTACTTTAATTTGCTATCTAAACATTTTTATATCAAGGACAGTTATAAAAAGCATTTCACTGCATGTTTTACTGTATGATTTCAGGAGAAGACTCAATGCTATAATGATGGCAAGATGAGGAAAGTAAATAAAACAGGGGTGCCAATAATTGTGAAATGTGGCTTTGTTAAAAATATATAGTTTTAAAGGTTTTAAGGGCTCTGTTTATTTTAATGATAAACATTAAAGCCTTCTTCATGACAAACTTTGGTTCTTACTTTGTGTTGTTCTGACGCTGTTTCTTCTGAGTAATCTTCCTCCTGCTTTTCCTCAGAATCACCTAACTTCACATCCTCTTCGTCAGATCCTGACATATTTTCTAACCAGGATTTATTACAATACCAACAATCTGTTTATTAAAACTAGCCAGACTAATATATTAATAACTCACTCGTTTTAACCAATTATAGCTCGATAAGTTGGTTTCTTTGAAAAAAAAAATATTATATATACGTTTATATAAAAATACGTTATATTTTCAGATATTTCATTAAGTTTTTCATTCTATGCTGATGTTTTTCCTGTTGCAGGTAAATCTTTAGGCGGACTTGTCTCTCTCTTGCTAGTCACGTTGTGTACACTGGTTACTATGGTAACAAGTGTTCGCCTCAAACGAGCTTGCGCGTGTCACTAGCGCGTTTTTTTAGCCACGCCCACACTCACGTGCTGTGAACAGCTTGGAACAGCTTTTGAACATCCGCGATTAATAAAACTACATACAACCAGGGATAAGTTTCAGAAATCGCGGTCTTTACTGTTAATGTGGAAATTAATGTACTGCACAATGGACTGGAACGCAGGGAAATGTTTATATCATAAAAAATGCATGGCTTACCTTTAAAAAAAAAAGGACTGAGCCGTCTGAAAAGGGTCTTAAAGGGATATTTAGGCAGCAGATATTTTGGAAGAAGTAGCACGTCTTGACTACCAATATGCAATATAACCAATATGCACAATTAAAACGTTGACTGTGTTAATTTGATATTGATAAAAATATTGATTTAACATAGAGTATTTACACTGGTCGGTGCTGTTTTTGTGTATTGTCTTGTATTTTTTGTTCGGCACTGTCCTTTTGTCCTGCACTGTCTTTTACTGTCCTTTTGTCCTGCACTGTCTTTTGTCCTGCATGTCTTTTTGTCTCTTTTGTCCTGCACTGCCTTTTTGTCTTTTACTGTCCTTTTTTCCTGCACTGTCCTTTTTGTCTTTTACTGTCCTTTTGTCCCGCGCTGTCTTTTGTCCTGCACTGCCTTTTTGTCTTTTACTGTCCTTTTGTCTTGCATTGTCTTTTGTCCTGCACTGTCTTTTTGTCTTTTGTCCTGCACTGTCCTTTTGTCCTCCACTGTCTTTTGTCCTGCACAGTTTGCACAGTTGCACTTTATGTGGCTAGGACTAACTTACTAAGTCCTTATAGCTCTGTCTTTGTTTTATGTAGCACACTGATCCTGGAGAAACGTTGTCTTATTTCACTGTGTACTGCAACAGCTATATTCGGTTGAAATGACAATAAAGGTTTCTTGACTTGACGCTAACCATGATTTAAGGTTTATATTACATACAATAGAGTAACCAATGATGACTGAAATGT
Organism: Tachysurus vachellii; assembly: GCF_030014155.1. NCBI lineage: Eukaryota > Metazoa > Chordata > Actinopteri > Siluriformes > Bagridae > Tachysurus > Tachysurus vachellii. The sequence continues at coordinate 9,803,953 of NC_083478.1, read as the reverse complement.
TAGTTATTCAGATAAGTTTAATAACAGGGAGAAAAGCAAACAACAATAATAACCTCTAAAACCTTAAAAATAATGAATATTCAATAGCATTTATATCACCAATATAAAATGAAAATAAGTAAATACATAAGTAATTATAATGCCATGTCTAAGTTCAGTAGCATAAGTAATGCACCCTTCATTACCATTATTTTACCCCCAAACGTTTCAAATGGGTAACATATGTACAGGGAGCAACCGAAATAAGAAAATAAATACATGTATTTCTAAACAAAGCAATTAACAATACAGTTGCTCAAAATACTACAATGTACCATTTTCTAGCCATGTGTAAAACCCAATGTACTGTTGTCTGTAAAACAGTCCAAAAATTCATGAATGTTCATTATGATCAAATGTAAATATAATGTACCAAGCCTACAATAATATCCAGTAACCTAATCCCTGAGCAATATAATGGCAGGAAAAGCTTCTCTAAAGAGAAGATGATTAAAATCTTGCATTATTTATTTTGGTGCTTGAATCTACAAGCTAATATCGCTTCTATATTTTCTCTTCTGCTGTCTCTCACAGCAGTATTCTGTCTAGGTTTTCCCTTATGCCCCTGTTATCAGAATTACGTCTCTGTGTTCTGTGGGTATACACTCATATACACCCCCTGAGCATTTATTAGGAACTATATTTTTATGCTAATATGTCAAGAAATTCCTGCAGATTGTTCAGGTGTATTTTAATGCTCCGTATCTCCCATTCTACCAAATCCCAAATAGAAAAAAAGAGGATTCCAGCAGTTACTGAAAAACTCAAACCAACCCATTTGGCAAAAACAATCACTTCCCTCCCCACCTGTCTGACGACTGATGTGAAAATTACCTGAAGCTGCTGGTCTGTCTCTGCACATTTTTCTACATTGCTGCCACATGACTGTCTAAACAGATAACTGCACGAATAAATAGTTGTACTGTTGTTCCTAAATAAATAAACTACTCAGTGAATGCAAATTTAATTTCTGCATTTCAGGTTTTAGCTGCTAGTGTGTGTGTCTACTGTTTTGTCCCAACTGACCTCGTGCACTGTGTTGAAACCATGTTTGTGTTATAAACTAAAGTTAGTGGACAAAAGGTGCTCTCCATCTGGAGACTTTCTACTATTGGGGAATTAAAATGTGAATAGGCGTTCACAGTTTTTCAGCAACGTTGTTTTTTTTAAAGTGACCCACAGATGGTGCTAATGCACGTCAGTGATCATTAGCAGATATGAGCACCTTTAACCAATAGATATACAGAGCTTTTCAATAATGAAAACATGCCCTAATGCATGACTGTATGATGAATGCATGAAGATGATTCTTCCAGAATTGTTAATAAATCAAATTTGTTTAGTGCATAACATTCAGGTGAACTCAGTACTGATTCTCCTGGAAGGAAATATGTGCAATTTATCAGAGTTGCTGTCTAAGGTTCTTCTCATAGTTCTCCATGCAGATCAGAATACGCTCGGTGAAGTAGCTGGGTTCAGAAATGGCCCTGAGGAGGTCTGTCTGAATCAGACACAGGTCATAGAGTTCTGAAGTGGAGGCTGTGCGGGTCTCTGAGCTCTCAGGATCCAGAAATACCTACAGAAAAAGGATTAAACAGAGTTGCTTTAGCTCCATTAGCATGCAGCATTTAGTGAGGGTGACCAGGGTTTGTCCACTCACCTTAGGGTGCACAATAGTGTCATCGTTGTTTTGGCGGATGTTGTCATCTATAAAGATGTGTTGGATTGTGGAGTCAAATGGGTCGATCCACATTGGCTTTCCTCCCATAATGGAGTATGTGTTTTGTGCCCACCTGTTAAGATCAAAATGATTTTTAACAGCTGTAAGTTCGATCGTTGTAGACATAGTATGTGCCTGAATGATTTAAAGTGAATTAAGTATGCATATTTGTAACCAAATGTGGATACATTATTCTGAATGAACACAAATTTTCTTAGCACATCTGATCAAGAATAGTCACATGCAACAAAAAAGCCTCCTAAACAGAAGGCTTTAACTTTCATGCAGATGTGAGTAAACCTCGAGATGTAGTCATTAAACACGAGTGTGCGGTGCTGAGTGATGCGGGGTGGGGTGCGGGTGTGGGGGCACTTTGTTGAGGTTTTCACCCAGATCACGATGGTGTAAGTAGCCAGGATGGATCAGATAACATATTAAATACTCACCAGTTGAATTGGTCCTGGAAGCCACCCAGACCCTGTGAGGAGCTTAAGAATCTGTACAGATTGCGTTCCCCGTCCTGTGTGGATATGCGCAAATCTCCGTGAATCAGAATCACACCCTTCGTGTTGCATCTGATCTGCCCTGGTGTTGTGTCCACGCTTAGCTATAAGTGGCAAAATATTCCGCTTGAGTTTTACTTTGAGAATGAGTCATTTAATAAGGTTAGTTCTTTGTATTGTAAGTATCTACCTTCAGCTCTGGAAGTACAGAGAAGAGTGGATGGGTTCCGTGCTCAAGGACCTGTCGAACGACCTTTAACAGACGTGGAAGGTCTGTGCCGAACGTACGGAAGAAGATAGAAAACTCAATCCCTTGTGAGGCCAGATCCTGCAAGAGCTGGAAGAAAGAGGGCAGAATCCAGTGGTACAGCTTTCCATCTTCTCCTTTTACAGAAAGCTCCTTGTGTGCAGGCAGGTCAGAAGGCCACCGCAGCAGGTTGAGATGCTCCTCAAGAACCTTCCGGAAACGCCTGCCCGGCCCAACAGTGGTGAAACCTACTACTCTACCAAACTGAGAGTAGTAACTCACAGCATCCTTGCATGGTGGGAGGAGAGATGGAGACTCACACATCCACTCCCATTTTCCTGTGGTATGAACAAAACAATCAGATTATAACAAAAACTCATCTAATATTTGTCCAATCACTAAATAATCCCACTGTAGTAGGAGGACAAAATGTTAAATTAAATTCAAACTTCCTGCTGCTTTTTTATTTTAAATATCAAACAAATATGTCAAATATCTATTACACAAACTATGCATATAAAAGGATGTTTACTGCTACTGGGGTGCGGAAAATGGTAGCTTTGTTCAATTTAGTTTTAGATATTAAGAGCCAAATTTTAATATCCTGCTGCTTCCAAATGAAGTTTTCTATTTGATCCCTCAGAAAAACATATGGCTTGTCATAGTTTATAGACACAATATTTATATAACATCATCATATTTCCCAGTCGTGCGTCCGACAAGGAGCCATTTCTGATATCAGCAAACAATGTCAATCTCACCTTTTGACATCCGTCCCCAGGTCACAGTGGACAAAAAATACTCAAGAGCAGCTACAGTCCCTTGTTTTGTAACAGCATCAGAAACCAGGATTGTGTTGTTCAGATCAATATGAAGGACTATTTTCTTTTTCCTAACTAAAAGTAACCGTGAAACCGATAAAGACTGATCATCAGCACCGTCTGAGTTCTCCTGTGCTATACCTCCATTAGTGCTGCAGTCAATGCTGGTCTTATGGGTTTCACATGAGTTCTGTGAGGCAGACATGGTGTAACAATAACCTCCTTTCCTCTCTGAACACTGAGAGCTGAGCTAAACGGAGCTTATCATTGAGAGATTGTAATTGTGAAGAAAAAAAAAAACAAGAAACAGGTGTCCTACAACGCCAACAAGACCCACAGATGGTGCTAATGCACGTCAGTGATCATTAGCAGATATGAGCACCTTTAACCAATAGATATACAGAGCTTTTCAATAATGAAAACATGCCCTAATGCATGACTGTATGATGAATGCATGAAGATGATTCTTCCAGAATTGTTAATAAATCAAATTTGTTTAGTGCATAACATTCAGGTGAACTCAGTACTGATTCTCCTGGAAGGAAATATGTGCAATTTATCAGAGTTGCTGTCTAAGGTTCTTCTCATAGTTCTCCATGCAGATCAGAATACGCTCGGTGAAGTAGCTGGGTTCAGAAATGGCCCTGAGGAGGTCTGTCTGAATCAGACACAGGTCATAGAGTTCTGAAGTGGAGGCTGTGCGGGTCTCTGAGCTCTCAGGATCCAGAAATACCTACAGAAAAAGGATTAAACAGAGTTGCTTTAGCTCCATTAGCATGCAGCATTTAGTGAGGGTGACCAGGGTTTGTCCACTCACCTTAGGGTGCACAATAGTGTCATCGTTGTTTTGGCGGATGTTGTCATCTATAAAGATGTGTTGGATTGTGGAGTCAAATGGGTCGATCCACATTGGCTTTCCTCCCATAATGGAGTATGTGTTTTGTGCCCACCTGTTAAGATCAAAATGATTTTTAACAGCTGTAAGTTCGATCTTTGTAGACATAGTATGTGCCTGAATGATTTAAAGTGAATTAAGTATGCATATTTGTAACCAAATGTGGATACATTATTCTGAATGAACACAAATTTTCTTAGCACATCTGATCAAGAATAGTCACATGCAACAAAAAAGCCTCCTAAACAGAAGGCTTTAACTTTCATGCAGATGTGAGTAAACCTCGAGATGTAGTCATTAAACACGAGTGTGCGGTGCTGAGTGATGCGGGGTGGGGTGCGGGTGTGGGGGCACTTTGTTGAGGTTTTCACCCAGATCACGATGGTGTAAGTAGCCAGGATGGATCAGATAACATATTAAATACTCACCAGTTGAATTGGTCCTGGAAGCCACCCAGACCCTGTGAGGAGCTTAAGAATCTGTACAGATTGCGTTCCCCGTCCTGTGTGGATATGCGCAAATCTCCGTGAATCAGAATCACACCCTTCGTGTTGCATCTGATCTGCCCTGGTGTTGTGTCCACGCTTAGCTATAAGTGGCAAAATATTCCGCTTGAGTTTTACTTTGAGAATGAGTCATTTAATAAGGTTAGTTCTTTGTATTGTAAGTATCTACCTTCAGCTCTGGAAGTACAGAGAAGAGTGGATGGGTTCCGTGCTCAAGGACCTGTCGAACGACCTTTAACAGACGTGGAAGGTCTGTGCCGAACGTACGGAAGAAGATAGAAAACTCAATCCCTTGTGAGGCCAGATCCTGCAAGAGATGGAAGAAAGAGGGCAGAATCCAGTGGTACAGCTTTCCATCTTCTCCTTTTACAGAAAGCTCCTTGTGTGCAGGCAGGTCAGAAGGCCACCGCAGCAGGTTGAGATGCTCCTCAAGAACCTTCCGGAAACGCCTGCCCGGCCCAACAGTGGTGAAACCTACTACTCTACCAAACTGAGAGTAGTAACTCACAGCATCCTTGCATGGTGGGAGGAGAGATGGAGACTCACACATCCACTCCCATTTTCCTGTGGTATGAACAAAACAATCAGATTATAACAAAAACTCATCTAATATTTGTCCAATCACTAAATAATCCCACTGTAGTAGGAGGACAAAATGTTAAATTAAATTCAAACTTCCTGCTGCTTTTTTATTTTAAATATCAAACAAATATGTCAAATATCTATTACACAAACTATGCATATAAAAGGATGTTTACTGCTACTGGGGTGCGGAAAATGGTAGCTTTGTTCAATTTAGTTTTAGATATTAAGAGCCAAATTTTAATATCCTGCTGCTTCCAAATGAAGTTTTCTATTTGATCCCTCAGAAAAACATATGGCTTGTCATAGTTTATAGACACAATATTTATATAACATCATCATATTTCCCAGTCGTGCGTCCGACAAGGAGCCATTTCTGATATCAGCAAACAATGTCAATCTCACCTTTTGACATCCGTCCCCAGGTCACAGTGGACAAAAAATACTCAAGAGCAGCTACAGTCCCTTGTTTTGTAACAGCATCAGAAACCAGGATTGTGTTGTTCAGATCAATATGAAGGACTATTTTCTTTTTCCTAGCTAAAAGTAACCGTGAAACCGATAAAGACTGTTCATCAGCACCGTCTGAGTTCTCCTGTGCTATACCTCCATTAGTGCTGCAGTCAATGCTGGTCTTATGGGTTTCACATGAGTTCTGTGAGGCAGACATGGTGTAACAATAACCTCCTTTCCTCTCTGAACACTGAGAGCTGAGCTAAACGGAGCTTATCATTGAGAGATTGTAATTGTGAAGAAAAAAAAAAAACAAGAAACAGGTGTCCTACAACGCCAACAAGATGTTCTGGATGCTTCGTTAACCAGATTGGAGTAATCCTGTGACATAAGTAGCCATAAAACTATAAAGCTGAGGCGAATCTGATCAAACATGGATCTGAATAAACATAAGTAGTTGAGAATAAGAATAATAAGAAATTAATTTTGTCTGCCCAAAAAAAAAAAAAAAAACAATTCTAACTAGTCAGATGGACCGCTGTGTAATTCTCGTAGCTAAACAGCTAGCATAGCTAGCATAGCAAGAAGTGCAGTAAAGTTAACAAAACATACACAGAGGCTATGTAAGTGTAATATGATCGATCTCACCACATCTCTGCTCTCGCCTATTTATGTTTCGATTGCTGGTTACATTCAGCGAATGATTCAGTCCTTCGGCGCTGAATAAATAAAGCTCACACTCAGTCACCGGCATTCAGAGCAAAACACTTCCGTGTTCTTATCCGTCACTATGGTGGTATAGCACGCCGGGCACGCTCTGCGCATGCGCAGTAAAACCGAGGCTCTGCATCACGCATGAATCTAGACAGAGGAGTTGCAAGCCAAGGCCCCAAGACATTTACATTTACAGCATTTAGCAGACACATATCCAGAGTGACTTACATTTTGTATTTCAGTTTATACACCTGGGGGCACGGTGGCTTAGTGGTTAGCACGTTCGCCTCACACCTCCAGGTTTGGGGGTTCAATTCCCGCCTCCACCTTGTGTGTGTGGAGTTTGCATGTTCTCCCCGTGCCTCGGGGGTTTCCTCCGGGTACTCCGGTTTCCTCCCCCGGTCCAAAGGCATGCATGGTAGGTTGATTGGCATCTCTGGAAAAATTGTCCGTAGTGTGTGATTGCGTGAGTGAATGAGAGTGTGTGTGTGCCCTGCGATGGGTTGGCACTCCGTCCAGGGTGTATCCTGCCTTGATGCCCGATGACGCCTGAGATAGGCACAGGCTCCCCGTGACCCGAGGTAGTTCGGATAAGCGGTAGAAAATGAGTGAGTGAGTTTATACACCTGAGCAATTGAGGGTTAAGGGCCTTGCTCAGGGCCCCTGCAGTGGCAACTTGGTGGGCCTGGGATTCAAACCAATGACCTTCCAATCAGTAGTCAAACACCTTAACCACTGAGCTACCACAAGAGCATCCGGCAAAAAACGTGCCAAACTTAAACATGCGAATGGGTTAACAATATTGGACCAATGTTGGTCTAGGAAGGAGAATAGAGAGAAGAGGAAAGGCAGGTGTATAAGTGTATAGAGAATAGGGGTTCAATAGGGGCCCTTAACGTTAGTACAATGACAGGGAAAGGTAGAGAGCTGGCAGACATGATGGAGAGAAGGAAGGTCATTATACTGTGTGTGCAGGAGACCGGGTGGAAGGGGAGCAAAGTATGTAGTATTGGAGGGGGATACAAGCTGATTTATTATGGTGTGGATAGGAAGAGAAATGGTGTATGAGTGATCCCAAAGGAAGAGTTTGTGATGTTTTAGAGGTGAAAAGAGTGTCAGACATAGAGATTAGTGACAGACAGCATCGGATGGTGACGTGTAAGATGTCACTGGTGGAGGAGAGAAGATTGAAAAGAAGACCTAATGGTGGAAGTTGAAAAAGGAAGAATGGTGTGAGGAATTCAGACAGAAGCTGAGACAGGTTTTGGTTGGTCAGGAAGAGCTTCCAGAGGACTGTGAAACTACAGCAGAAGTGATCAGGGAGACAGGTAGAAGGGTGCTAGGTGTGTCGCCTGGAAGGAGAAAAGAAGATAAGGAAACATGTTGGAACAAGGAAGTACAGGAGAAGTACAGGACGGCATTCAGAAAAAAAAGGCCAGCTAAAAAAAAGTGGGATGTAGTAAGGACCAAATAAAATAGATAGGATTATAAGGAATCATAGCGCAGCATGAAGTGGGACATGGCAAAGGACAAACAGAAAGCATACGATGAGTTGTATGCCAGGTTAGACATGAGGTAATGCAGTGAATACTGTAGAGCACGAAATAGCAAAGATTACAAAGGATGAGGTGAGGAAGGCTCTGAGGTGACAAGAGTGGAAAGGCTGTTGGTCCAGATGACATTCCTTAGGAGGTGTGGAAGTGTCTCAGAGAGACAGCAGTGGAGTTTCTATCTAGATTGTTCAACAGGATTTAAGAGAGTGAGAAGATGCCAGAGGAATGGAGAAGTGTTCTAGTGCCAATCTTTAAGTACAAGGGTGATGTGAAGGGTTGTAGCAATTAAGAGGTATAAAGTTGATGATCTAAACAATGACACTATGGGAAAGAGTAGTGGAAGGAAGTGGATATTTGTATGGCTTCATGCCCAGAAAGAACACTACTGATGCAATTTTTCTAGAGATGGTACAAAAAGTACAGAGATGGTCAGAAGGAGCAGCATTATTTGTGGATTTAGAGAAAGCTTATGACAGGGTGCCGAGAGCGTAGCTATGGTACTGTATGAGGATGTCAGGAGTGGCAGAGAAGTATATCAGAGTAGTTCAGGATATGTATAAGAGGAGTATGACAGCAGTGAGATGTGCTGTAGGTCAGACAGAGGAGACTACAACATGGGGTGGGGCTACATCAAGTGAAGTCAGACAGGAATCTCTGTAGAGAAATATGTTTGGGGAAGACATTGTTATCTGCAGTGAGAGTAAAGAGCAGGTAGAGGAACACCTGGAAAAGTGGAGGTCAGTCGTAGTAAGACAGAATACATGTGTACAGTATGAACAAGAGAGAGGGTTACATTTGGGTCAGCCATCCAGTGCAACAGGTAGTGTGGAGAAAAGGTGAAGAGGCGAGTGCAGGCAGGTTGGAGTGGGAGGAGAAAAGTGTTAGGAGTGTTATGTGACAGACGAGCATCAGCAAGAATTAAAGGAAAGGTGTACAAGACAGTAGTGAAGGCAGCAACAGTATGCTGTATGGGTTAGAGACTGTGGCAGTGAGGAAAAGACATGGGGCAGAGATGGAGGTAGCAGAGATGAGGATGGACAGGATTAGGAATGAGCACATCAGAGGGACAGCTCAGGTTGGCTGTTTTGGGGACAAGGTCAGGACGGCTAGATTGAGATGGTTATATTGCCGAGGATAGAGCTAGGTGAAAACTGATTATTTGCTGTGGCAACCCCTAATAAGAAAAGCTGAAAGTAATAGTTGTCATTATGGAGTTCTTACAGTTATTATATGCATTTGTGCTCTTTCAGCTACATGAGCACAAGAATGTAACTGATGCTCTTAATTAACCTCTGTGTGCAAAATTGCCTGATTAGATAACTGTATGAACGCGGAGATAAAGCCAAAAGAACGGACAATTCAACAGACAATCATTTAATAGCCATAATCCAATCAATATTTTTGGAGTGAAGAACAAACTGTAAAGGTACAAAAGTGTTGCACAGTTAAACAGATGAGAAATTGACTTGTCTTTGTTGTTTTTGATTGACCCGAACATGTAAAATCAGGAGTCCAGCAAATCATATACAGGAATACATTTTAGTATAAAAGGCAAGGTAAAGTTTTATGGTTGTTCTGTATTTACATGAATTTGTTGTGAGTTCATGTACATAAACCAAAATCAACAAAAGGACAAGACAGAAGCTGAAATATTTTTGTGGAAAACAACCCTTTTCCATTTCAATTATTAAAAACACTTATTGTGATGTAATGCCAACATGTTCATCCTAGCCACCGCTAACCTGTGAAAATAAAAAAAACAAAAACACAAACCCTGACAGCCTTGATGGACCTGTTCTTAAAACTGTTCAACCCATCAACACATTAAAAATCTAGAAAATGAGAGCAGTTTAGCTATATACCATTATTAACCTGACTATTATTTTTCTGTGACTGTACAGATGGTGTGTCTTCAAAATGAAGCAACGAATCATAAAATCAAATTAAATTCAAATCGAAGGATTAATCCTCTGGTAGACTATAGCTAGACTAGCTAAATGTCCTGTTTCTGTATTTAAGTGATTTTTTTTTTTTATAATTTATAATTATAATTTTTATCCTGACCTACCCCAAACACTGGTCCAACTCCAGTTATTTTACAGTAAAGGTAATCTTTCAAATCCACTGCTTAAAGTTTTAATATGACATAACTAACATAGCATTTTAGTTAACTTATTCAACGTTTTATTTATATTAGCCATTTAATATCTTTATTCACAGCAGCATTTTTATGATCAAACCTTCAGCTTCTGTTTAATATACAGTCTACAAACATAAGGGGATGGAAAAAAAAAAAAAGAAAAAACAAATGACAAACATTACACTAGTTTATCAACATGCACAAGTGTAAGTTAGGTTTTTGCACTTAATGCAGACATTTCCACAGGATGTTGTACATAAAAAAAGTGTGCGCACGCTAGAGTTCATAACCCAAACAAATTATTACAAATAATAGACAAACAATATTCCAGAAAAATTCAAAGAAAACCTCTCCAACAAGCCAGTCCACATTGGGTGTAAATATGAAAACCAGATTGAAATCTGCCCATTGGGTTAACAATTAAATATGTGGGAACTAAACTGCAGGTTAACAAGTGTTTCATTTTTTAAATCCGTGACAAGTCATTTAATACCTTTAAAGAGGATGAACATGAATACAATGTGGCTGTGCCAAACCACTCCCCCTCCCCACCCCAACTGTGTAATCAAACACTTGCAATCCTGCTATTAGTGAACATCTGAGTGCACATCTGTTCTTAAACAAATGACTGAAACTTTGAGCATATTTTCATGTGCGTAGGGAGACATACGCATTTAGCTAATTTCTAACATTTTAAACATTGCACATGTGCAACAGAAGCACCTTTGCTCTGCTTGATCAGATGATGAGCACTGAAGTCTCTTTCAAGGAAGAAATCTCCCTGAGTCAAGGGCTGCTGTGCTGTTTGGTGGTCACTACTACAGCTTTAGGGGCGAGTTTAGTCCACCTCTTCCATGCAGGTGTAAGACGAGCCAGAGCATTCCGCAGACCGGGCAAAGAGGTCGGACGTCACTTCTGCACCCAACTGAGGGGGTCCTTCTGGGTCCAGGTCTGTCCCAAAGAGTGCCTGGCTAGAAGCCTGTAAAATAAACCATTGTTATAATGGGAGATTTCACACCCCGTCTGGTGTACATGAACGCCAACTGAGAAAATCATTGACATTCTGCTACAAGGAGAGAAACATTATTGGCATAGGTTTTACAAAGAAATCATGCAAAAATGTATTGTGCAATGGAGGACTGTCATTTTATTTACAAAACAGAATTACAGATAACTTCTTAAGCACTTAGGACATTGCAGTAGACTCAGTTGTGATTATAACTGCAAAAATAGAGCATTATCATAAATTATTAATAAACATACTTCTTATAAAACATACG